>NC_134694.1:96001239-96328382 GCF_050947455.1 Rhinoderma darwinii
GGGACCTTATGAAAGGAAATGGATAGCAAAGTAAACCAAACCACCACAAAATTAAAAAGAAACCATTTAAAGCTTGTTATTTCAGAAATACTCTGAGTCTTGGGTTATAAAACCTGGTGTATGCCTACCATAGTACTGATAAAGTGAGAGAGGAACTTGCAAGGGACTTAATATTGAACGTCGATTTAAAAGCAGATAAATACAAAACTTCTAGAAATCCATAGTAGTAAGTATGCCTGTAAGTGCACATCATGGACAGTGTGTTTTGACTTGATTCCGCAGTTGAAGTTCTGTATATAAGGTAAATGCAGGTGAGCTTTCATGGTACTGCGAAAGGTGCTATCAATTGTATATAAAAATATAGATTACACATTGTTCTAGATCGGGCAGCATGGTGGCTTGGTGGTTAGCACTGTTGCCTTGCAGGTACGTGTGTAGAAGAAAAGAGACGGCACTCGTCCAATAAGTTGTGTTGAAAAAGGTTTTTTATTGCGATCACTATGATTATCACGGCGGGTGAATGCAGGACTGCACACAAGGCGCCTGCCATTTTGCTTGGAGCACACTTCTGGCCTAGCTGCTGTGACACCCATAGGGATTTCAATAAAGAACTACCTTTTCAACACGACTTGTTGGGTGCGTGCCGCTTCTTTTATTCCACATACATACCAGTTTTGAATTTGTTATTATTGAGCAGAGCACCACCCGTGTCATTTTATACCTATGAGAATCTCTCCCTATCACCTAGTTTTAGCGCAGAAGCTGTGAGTGGAGTAGTGCCAGCTACTATTTCTTCTCACCTCCACTGTTGCCTTGCAGCACTAAGGGTCCTGGGTTCAAATCCAACCAAGGACAACAGTTACATAACATTTTATATCTTCTTCCAATGTTTGTGTGAATTTTCTCCCACACTCCTTTAAACATACTGATAAGTTAACTGGCTTCCTAAGAAATTGACCCTAGTGTTTGTACTTGTGGGGACATTAACCTGTTTACACACCAACATTGTGGGGACATAAAATGAGGTTCCCACAAAACTGACTATGTAGTCATTGGATTATACCTTTCTAATGTACGGAGCATCAAAATCAAGTATGACCCCATGAGTTACCTTTGTCAGACAAAATACGACCCCACCTTTGCTCATAATAGCATAGGGTGCGTAAAACCAAGAGGATGACTCACTGGAACGTGCATTGTGTCTATATGTGCAGAGTGTGTGTATGTGTGTGTTAGGCTGGGTTCACACCCACGTTCGGCTTTCCGTTGTTCTGTCAGAGGAGCAGAAGATCAAAAATACCTGAAGCGCCAATTTCGTTGCACAACAGACACCAACGGCGGTTGACAGAACCCATTGATTTTAATGGTTTCCATTAGGGTGTCCATGGTTTTACTGAAAGGAATAGCGCTTTTGTTTTCGTTATTTTCAGCCGGCTCTAGCCCTAATTCTCCATCTCCAACGCAGATGGGAACGAGGCCTTAGAGAAATTAAATTGCGAGCCCTTTTCCGTGCAGGAACTGATGTAAATGATGATTTATGTACACCATTGCTGTATATGTTGGGGCTATTAAAGCAACATAAATACAGTTGGGTCCAGAATTATTTTGACAGTGACACAATCTTCATGATTTGGGCTCTGCACGCCACGACATTGGATTTGAAATGAAACAACTGAGATGCAATTGAAGTGTAGACTTTCAGGTTTAATTCAAGGGGTTGAACAAAAAAATCCTGTGAAACGTTTAGGAATTGCAACCGTTTTTCTACACAGCCTCCTCATTTCAGCGGCTCAAAAGTAATTGGACAAATTAACATGAACATTACCATAAATAGAATGTTTGTTTTTTTAATAGTTTGTAGAGAATCCTTTGCAGGCAATGACGGCCTGAAGTCTGGAACCCATGGACATCACCAAACGCTGGGTTTCCTCCTTTGTGATGCTTTGCCCGGCCTTTACTGCAGCTGTCTTTAGTTTATTGCTTGTTTGTGGGTCTTTCTGCCTTAAGTTTTGTCTTAAGCAAGTGAAATGCAGCTCGATGAGGTTGATATCTGGTGATTGACTTGGCCATTGCACAATATTCCACTTCTTTGCCTTAAAAATCTCCTGGTTTGCTTTCACAGTATGGTTTGGGTCATTGTCCATCTGTACTGTGAGGCGATGTCCAATCAACCTTGCTGCATTTGGTTGAATTTGAGCAGAAAGTAAATCCCTGAACACTTCGGAATTCATCCGGCTGTTTTTGTCTTCAGTCACATCATCAATAAACACTAGTGACCCGGTGCCTTTGGCAGCCATGCATGCCCATGCCATCACACTGCCTCCACCATGTTATACAGAGGACGTGGTATGCTTTGGATCATGAGCCGTTCCAAGCCTTCTCCATACTTTCTTCCTCCCATCATTCTGGTATAGGTTGATCTTAGTTTCATGCTGTTCCAGAACTGGACGGCTTCTTGACATGTTGTTTGGCAAAGTCGAATCTGGCCTTTCTATTTTTGAGGCTGATTAATGGTTTGCACCTTGTGGTGAACCCTCTGTATTTGCTTTCATGAAGTCTTCTCTTTATGGTAGCCTTAGATACTGATACACCTAAGTGTTCTTCACTTGGGTAGATGTTGTGAAGGGGTTTTGTCTTCACCATGGAAAGGATTCTGCGATCATCCACCACTGTTGTCTTCCATGGACGTCCAGGCCTTTTGGAATTTACGAGATCAGCAGTGTGCTCTTGTTTTTCAAGAATGTACCAAACTGTTGATTTAGCCACTCCTAACATTTGTGCTCCCTCTCTGATGGATTTCTTCATTTTTTTCAGCCCAATGATGGTCTGTTTCACTTGCATTGAGAGCTAATTTGACCTCATGTTGTGGGTTCACAGCAACAGCTTCCAAATGCAAATGCCACTCCTGGAATCAACTCCAGACCTTTTACCTGCTTAATTGATGATGGATTAACGAGGGAATAGCCCATGCAGCCCATGAAATAGTTTTTGAGAGATAATTGTCCAATTACCTTTGGTCCCTTAAAAAAGATGCAGCTACATATTAAAGAGCTGTAATTCCTAAACCCTTCCTCAAATTAGGATGTGAATACCCTCAAATTAAAGCTGAGAGTCTGCACTTTAAGCCCATATTGATTATACAGTATAACTGTATATTCAATATGTTTTGGTAAACCGCTAAAATGTCAAAACTTGTGTCACTGTCCAAATAATTCTGGACCTAACTGTATATAAGGTGTATTCATATGTTGTAACTTAAGTTGAACTTTCAACTTTGAAGCCACTTTAACCCTTAACGACATGCCACGTACATGTGCAGCGATTAAGAAATGGTATAGAGCGGGCTCGCAAGCTGAGCGCACTCCATACTTAGCAGATGTCGGCTGTGTGTTAAGAGAAAGTTACAGCCTACATCACACTTCATCGCGACCGAATCTCTAAAGGTGTCGTTATAATGAGGGGGGCCCCTCTGATGTGCATCGGCCACCCCCCCCCGACGCATTCACATATTACAATATAACGTTACTTAACCCACTCGGTGAACGCCGTAATAAATAAATTAAAAAAAAGAGACACATCCAAATTGCTGTTTTTTTGGTCACCTTAGCTCCCCAAATAAATGGAATAAAAAGTGATCAAGTTGTATGTACCCCATACATTGCATCAAATAAAATCTACAGCTCGCCCCAAAAAAAAGTAATCCCTTACATTGATTAATCGATGGAAAAATGTAAAAGTTATGACTCTCAAAATATAATGATACAAAACAAATTTTTTTTTAAACAATTTTATTTTGTTTTTATAAAAGTGGTAAAACATTAAAAAAATATAAATTTGGTATCACCGTAATTGTATAAACCGGTAGAATAAATTGAACATGTAGTTTTTAGAGCACGACGGACAATGTAAAAGCAAAACCCAAAATAAATGGCGCAATCACTATTTTTTGCCCGTTTCACCCCACAAATATTATTTTCTTCAGTTTCTTAGTACATTATGTGGTAGATTAAATGTTGCCATATAAAACTACCATTTGTCCTGCAAAAAAAAGCCCTCATGCAGCTATGTTGACAACATTTTTTAAAACTTATGTCTTTTGGAAGGCGGGGAGAAAAGAACGAAAAAGAAAAAAAAAAGACAACATGTGGGAAATACATAATTACTTTTTAGCCAAGGGAGAATTACATTAAAAACCTGTCAGCAGAGTACAAGCGGTAATTACCAACAGCCTATAGGAAAGTCCAAGACCTACAAGCATACCAGAACATGTAACAGAAATTTTTGTGTACTTTCAGACTAGGCCATCTCTTTTTGCTGTAACTCTTCCAATAAGAAATATATATATATATACACATATAAAAAAATAACTAGCAACAAATCCAACCCAATTTCCGGCTTTGTTCTCTTGTTCCTCCTGATTTGCTTGCCAATAGTCCTCTTGACTAGGAGGAATGGACAGAAAAGAGGGCTGTTGTAAAGGATCTCCCAGGCACAGCTTCGGGGTTAACTCCCAGAATTAATCAGTCAGCACCTGAGAATACATCCCTGAGACTGACTCCTGCTTCCACCATTCAGGCTGGCAGGCTTAGGAGTGGGAGAGCCTATCGTAACCTGGTCAGACTCAGCTAGCTCCCGCCCTCGGTCTATTTAAGCCTGCACTTCCTGTCCCTCGGTGCTTGTTATTGCTTGTGTTTCCCTCCTTGTGGTTTCCTGGCCCAGCTACAGCTCCTGCTATTTTTAATCCTGCTCCATACAGACCCTGGCTTACCGACTACTCTTCTGCTTTTCGTTTTGTACCTCGCACACTCCTGGCTTGACTCGGCTCGTTCACCACTCTGGTTGCTCACGGTGTTGCCGTGGGCAACGGCCCCTTTTCCTTGCTTGTGTTCCTTTGTATGTTTGTCGTGTTTGTCGTGCACTTACTGAGCGCAGGGACCGCCGCCCAGTTGTACCCCGTCGCCTAGGGCGGGTCGTTGCAAGTAGGCAGGGTCAGAGTGGCGGGTAGATTAGGGCTCACTTGTCCGTCTCCCTACCCCCTGCCATTACAGCTGTATTGGGTACATAAGCATTTTATTGTTTATGTTCCCCATGTATCCTCCTCCTGGTCCATTCAGGAGATCATTGAGGAGCTCCAAGACGAGGCAGCGGCTACCCCTACTGATGGTTCTATCATCATAAGCTCATAACTCCACCAGGTTAGTAGATTTGATGGATCTACATCTTCTACTGGATCAGACATTATTGTCCTAGGGAGCTCCCGTATCTTTTTCTTTTATTTTTTAGGAAATATGGCTTTCAGACTTCAGCCCAGGTTTCTGAAATCTTGCTTAGAATTTCCTGGACCCTGCTGGAATTTTTTTGAGGCAGTCGTTTGAAGTTCAAAAGAAGTGAAAACGGGTTGAAGTTTGAGTACTCTTCCCAAAGCTTTTGGTTGAAGTGCTTCTTTAAATATCTACAAATGTGCACCAACAAAAGATTTCTCAGATGTTCTTTATTACATGCAGTTATGGCAATGGCAATTATAAAAAGTGTTGGCACATTGGCATGTAATGGACAAGACACTGCCTGTATGGCAGCACATATAGTATGGAGCCATTGGCACTCCATGTGGCATCATTACTTCTAAGGTAGAATATCTCTGTAATACAGCATCTGATGGAACATGACAAGTTTTTTCTTTCAGATTAATAAATCTTAAATCAGAGGCATACAGAGGACAGTGTGGCCCCATATAGTGTTAGGGGTGCTGTATTACAGCTGTTTTCAGTCACAATATGCCAGTGTGCATGAGCCTTTAAATGCTGAAATGTCCTGAAATGCTGTTAAAAAGCAGTTTTTAAATTAATTATCATTTTTAGAAAGCATGAAAAATACCTCTTTCATCAACTTTTGCTTCCCTGTGTCCTCCTTGGTGCTGCAGCTAATCTGTGTTGCTGGCACTCTAAGCAGAATAAGTCTCCTTCCCACTCAGGCAGCTGACAGTATAGTCTCATCACTTTCCAATCCTAAAAAGCTGAGTAGATGGAGTCTCCTGTCATGGCCGTGTTTGTGGAGTGGCGCCGTTGCTCACCTTGCGATGGCTGCGACCCCAGACCGCTAGCATCCTGCCAGCGTCTCCCTAGTAGGAGACGCCGGCACTCGCGGCCATCTGGCCCTGCTCTCAATGTTGGGGTGTGCAGGCGCGCTGTCCCTTTAAGGCCATGTTTTAGTTACCTAATCTATCCCTGATCATCCTGGATTATAAAATGGGCTCTGCCCTTCCACTCCTTGCCTGAGCGTTGATGTCTGCCCATGTTCATATTGCAAATGGTCCCTTAGTTGTATCCTGCTTCCAGTGTTCCCGTGCCCTGCTACCTGTATCCCGTACTGTGTTTGTTCCTGAGTCCTTCTAGTGTTGGAGTTGAGTTGTGTCATCTGCTGCGATCACTGTTATACACCACGTCTGGTGTTATCCTCTACGCCCGGTGTTATACACCATGTCAGGTGTCATCTGTCACTCCTGCTATCATCCGCCACGTTTGGTGCTACTTGCCACGTCAAGCCACATCTGTGCCAAAGCCTCTGCTGCTGTCTGGACTATCTCAGGTACCCTTGTGCTACAAATGGAGCGGCCTAGTGGGTCCCCATATCCCTAGATCGTGACAGTTTCTAAGATATACTGCCATACTACTGCATAGGCTTTTCTTCTTCCCTGACAAGCAGGACAGAAAGCTATTTCTATTGGCTGTTTGCAGGGAACAGAGGATCACTGTGCTGAGAACTGGCTGTGGGGAAAATGACAGAGCATGGGTGTCCACCAGCACTCCGCTCAGTAGGTGGACGTGCACATAGCTATACATTTTGAACACCAGGTGGCGCTATACTCTATAAGTAAGACTGGGTTCACATCTGCGTTCATTTTTCCATTTTTCTAATCTGTCATGAGAACAGAAAAAAAAAATGGAAGTGCAGGTTCCTTCGCATGATGGACACCAACGGCACCCAATAAAGCCAATTGACTTTAATGGGTTCTTTTGGGTTTCTGTCCAGTATCTGTCATGGTGTCTGTCGGCTTACTGGAGAAAATAGAGCGGCATACTACTCTATTTTTCGCAGCATTTGAAATATGCCTAAATGTAATAATGCTGAGGCTCTAATGTTTTCGTTCCACAAACCACTTGTTTATGTGAGTTACATGGGAGATGTAAGCTGCATGAATTGTGGGAACAACATTTTGCCATTTTCCCTAGTGTTTAATAGGACGCAGGTGCAAGATTGAATTTGGGGAAATTTTTCTACATAACGATTATTTTACAATGTGTACATTATATACACAGCATTGCTAAGAAAAGGAATTTTCATGAAGATATTCAGTGCCAGCCACCTTTACCTGCAAATCAATGAATGGACCAGTCTCCCATGCTACTGTGCTGTATTTATGATGGCATCAGTACTTGAAATAAAACATGGCCTTCTAGTAACCATAGAGTTATGAAGATAGATCGGCTTAGTTTATTTTTACTATGCATTATAAAAGTTCCTCACTTTTCGGAGTATATTTTGTTAAGTGCAGGCGCAGCTCTGCTCTGTGTGTATTCACCCTGCCCATGTGACATCATGTTCAGCTCTCCGGAGTTCTGGAAGGAATTACGAGACTATCAATTCCAACGCTTAAAGGAGAAGCAATGTTAAAACAATTTGCTATTTATTAGTTATTATTACTGTGTAATAATTATTTTTATGGTGTCAATATTTATATTCACCATAAAGGCATATACACCATTAGCTTTACATTCACCATTAAGGCAAATACATTTGTATACCAGTAAAGATATGCAGGGGCCAGGGCTGACTGGCATAATTCTCATATATAGCTAAATATTATTTCAAAACTAGGCAAATTCTAGTAAAACAGCATTGTAAAGCGTATTACCTATATGAGGGAGCAGATTTAAGGAATAAGCTGGATTCAGAGAGCTCTAAAGTAAGGTAAAACACCAGGGTAAGTGGAATGTTTTTCTTGTAGTGTTCCTTTAAGGCTAGATTCACATAAGCGTAGGGAGACATGCACGTCCGAGGTGCCCCCGTGCGGGTCTTATTTTCACGGATCCCCATAGACTTGAGCCTATGGAGGGATTCGTGAAAACGGAAGATAATAGGACAGGTTCTATTTTTCAACGGACCCATCACACGGTCCGTTGAAACAACGTCCGTGTGAACGGCCCCATTGAAAAACATGCGTCCGTGAGACGGCCATTGTTTTAACGGCCATCACATGGACGTATTCAACGCTTGTGTGAATAAGGCCTAAGAGTGAGACTGAATTTCTTCGGGCTCTATGGGGTATAGCAGTGGTCTCCAACCTGTGACTCTCAGTTTTTGCAAAACTACAACTCTCAGCATGGACGTGCTATTGATAATATACAGGTAATCCATAGGAAATTTAGAATTCTCATTACTACCCTCCTGCAGTCCATCAACAAGATGTAGACTGTTGTAGGACAGCCTGTAGCCTGCATTCCATAGGCAGACAACCATAAACAGCAGTCTGAAGTTTGCTGACTGGCTCCAAGGATAATTGCGGAAAATTACATTATTAGGTGGCTGTTCTGATACACGTTCACATCGATCTCACTTGTAGCAGGAGAAGTTTGGCTAATGACGATATATTAGGGAATTGCTATTTTTAATTACCATCAAGAAGCAAATGGACTTCCGTTGAATTTATAAAAAAATTAAATCGATTACTGTGCGCTATAAGTGATCTGTGTTCTACTATTATTGGGCATGTATTAAAGAGACTTTCCCATAAATAACGTTAATCACCTATCCACAGGCTAACTCGGCTATCTCCAACAGTCCCATAGACAGTGAATAGAGTGGTGGTTACGCCTGTTCAACCACGGCTCCAAAGAAGTCCTGGGGACGCTCCTTCTTGATCCCTGGGGGTTCCAGCAGTCAAAGTAGGCAAGTAGAGAAAAAACACAGCACTCAAAGCAAGCTGAATATCAGGCCATGTGCACGTTACCAGTAAAAGAATGAATCCACTCCTTAGTGTAGGACAAACGGAAATAGTAGAGGACAAGTAATCGCTACAGGGCTTCAGTAATGATGGAGAGATGTTGGTTTATTCACCACAAATTGAACAGAATGAGCAACGTTTCGGTTCACACCTGAACCTTTCTCAAGCTGATCAAAAGTGCATAGATAGAAGTGCTCCATAGAAAGCTCCAATTTTTGACTATCGACTTTGTACAGCTCTATTTTTCATGTATTTTCGGACATGTGCTATGTCGGCGCATGCGCGGTCATGGCATCCATAGTCCTGTATTTACAGACATTATTCCTTCGGTGGTTATGTTGTTCACGCATGCGCAGATATTATATTCTATCTGCGCATGTGCGATCCATTATGGCTCTCCTTGCAGGCTAGACATGCGTTCCAGTGACGCATTTCCGGCACTTGCTGCCATCTTGCGCATGCGCCTTATGGATTACAGGACGCCGGCGTTTGCTCCATGCACATCAAAGATATGGCATCGTAAGTTTCTTTATCAATTTTATTTAAATATATGATTGGCCTCTGCCCTCCCCCTTCATTAGGAGTGATTGGTATCCTTAAATATAATAGTTTTTCTGTCTATATTGTAGATTTTTGTTTGCATTATTGAGAGATATTGTGTTTATATACACTATTCATGTAACACTGTTTCATATGAATTCACTTTTTATACATGTATGCTCTTTTATATGTTTATTATTATTATTTATTATTAACTTATTGCATTACATACTGTATACTTTATGTACTTCCCATATATACCTTGCACTATGGACTTTGGATCAGCTTGAGAAAGGTTCAGGTGTCAACCGAAACGTTGCTCATTCTGTTCACTTTGTGGTGAATAAATCAACATCTCTCCATCATTACTGAAGTCCTGGTGCTGTTACTTGTCCTCTACCATCGCTGTGTGTGTATATATATATATATAAAAAATCCTCTGAATCAACATAGTAGGATCATTGGTTGGACTTGATGGACGTGTCTTTTCTTCAACCTTATTAACTATGTAACAAGACAGAGCTCTGATAACTGTACTGTAACTGTGACGGTAGGTTCACGCGGGCTATTTTCAGTCGTTTTTTGGGCCATAAAGTCCCGAAAAACAGCTATAAAATCGAAAGCGGAGCGCCTACAAACATCCATCCATTGATTTCAATGGGAAATAGGGCGTTCTGTTCCGTTGGCGCGCTTTTTTATGCCTCATTTTCAAAAAACAACGCGTAAAAAGACGCCCTATAAAAAGTAGTGCATTTCACTTTTCACGTTTTTGGAGCCGTTTTTCATTGACTCAATAGAAAAACAGCTCCAAAATCGGCCGTAAAAAACACCTCCGTATTTTCAGCCGTATTTTGTTAACCGTGTGAAAATACCCTAACAAACCATGCAGCTGCGTAAGGGCCTGTTCTCACCTGCATTGGTGCTTTTGTGTTTGTGCTCAATCAGAGGAGCAGAACAACTACAATACCGGAAGCACCGGTTCCGTTGTATGATGGACAGTATCGGCGCCCTACGGAACCCATTGACTTTAATGTTTTTTGTCGGTTTGAATCAGGGTGTCTGTGGTTTTACCGGAAACAATAGCGCAACATGCTACGCTTTTGTTTCCGTTTTTTTCGGTCAGATCTGTGATGGAGGACCCTAACGGAGCCTGCAAAGCAGATGTGAACAGGCCCTAATCATAGCATGACTAGGACAGATTTTCACCCTCAAGAAGTAAACAATGCAGGTTACCATTCAATGATTACTAGCAGAGATCTTCAAAACTATGAAGGATTGATACATTAAATATTTTAAAAAAAAGTAGCCTAGTTTTTTGTTGTGTGATGAATACGCTTTATCTTCTGAAACCGGGTCACCCCTTTTAATGTAGATTTTGACCCTCAATGAGAGAATCTCAGGCTGTTTATCCAGTGCAATCTCCCCTTGATTGAGATTTTGTAGGGCATGTACAAAGTACTCTAATATAAAGATGTCTATCTTAGTGCCAGATAAAACACAAACCAGATTGCCACAGCACCACCAATCTTCTGTCCAGATGTGGTTACATGGCACAGTTAGGTAACAGAGAAAGAGACCATCGATATGTGTGTACAGTGCAGGTAACACACCAATGCCAGTGTTATTATTAAATGCATTACATTAGGTACAAAAGGTCGAGCAATTGCATTGCGACACCACATCTAAAAGGGGTTTTACACAGGATGATTATCGGGCAGACGAGCGTTAATATAACAGGGGAACGATCAGCAGATGAACGTCCAAACGCTCGATCATCTTCTGGTCGTATTGTTTTAAAAAAGTAAAATATTATCGTTGTCGGCAGCACATCTCGCTGTGTAAACCGGGAGACGCTCTGCCAACATGATAATAATGGATGGGGACGAGCGATCGGAGTAACGACCGCTCGTCCCCATCCATAGCTGCGTGTGACAGGAGCAGACGACTTCCGATCAACGATGGCTCGTTGATCGGCGCTCGCTGCACCGGCCGCTTAGAAATTGTCAATGCTCATCCAAAAGAGACTTGTCAAGGCTGCTTTAATGATTTAGAAAACCAGACTCATGTTGCTTGTAAACTGCCTTGTTCTTCATACATGAGCCCGGCAAAGGATTTGAGAATCACAGATTTGTCATTTTACCATTCATACAGAGATGGCTTTTGAATTATGTAATAGGAACGTCATGACCTTATCCTTCATTAATCTATAACACCATCTGCCTGGTCAACAGCAAAAAGTAGTCTGTAACTGTTTTTCTTTGTTATTTTTGTAACACTAATTTGCATGTTTTATGCACATTTAACATTTTATTGTGCAGCTTTATTAAAGATCTTTGCTCCTGACATTGCTTGATTTACAGCCATTCGTAAGGTACTAGGCCGGCTTTGTAAACTCTTCCTTGCACACTTTGTATAGCACAGAGACTTGTATTATTGTACCCATTGCTTTTATACCTTTTTGTAAAAAGAAAAAAAAACATGAGAGAAATGTACATAGAATGGGAGTCTTTGCTCTGTCTCATCTAAACATCCAGGAATTCTGTTTTAAGTTCCCCTTTATCCTTTTAATAAGTCCATTACTAGCATTCTGGCATATTTTAAGAGCTTTTCATGCTGAACCAAGAGAGGGACTTGGACATGCTTTGCATTTCAAACTTTCTTTGTCTATGAATCTGCAGAAGGCAAAGTTATTTCTGCTTTAAAATAACAGGCGCGGTGAACAGCTAATCTCCCTTCATTCCTAGTTTCTTACATTATTTTTCTGCACTGAGTTTGTGTTGGCCACAAAACACAGCATTCACCGAAGAAAAGAAAAAAAAAAAGGAGCGGGACTGAGAATGGAGCAGAGAGCGCGCTAGAGTAGGCACAAAGGTCCACTTTCTGAGACCATTAAGAAATTCCAAATTGGCCCAATTTTCAATAGTGACAGAAAATTAGCCTTGCTAATTTCAGTAATTCAAAGCGGTAAATGAGTTTGAAAGTCTACCAGATGAGGCCTTCCCACAATTACAATTTCAATGTGCTTTTCAGTTTTACTCCTTGGGCTGTCATGTAGGTCAGCGACACAAGGGGTTAAATTAGCGGCGCTGCTTAATCTCAGTGAAAAATGACTATTTTTTCAGCTTAAATGGAATCTAATCATTGCCGGTCTCTGTGTGACATACTTCAGGGGCATGGCAGAGGCCCTTAAGAGCAAGTAAGCACCTAATAGACCACAAGCTCCTTTGCAGGTTCAAAAGACTTTATAGGAGCATCTGTCCCACCTTAACTGTAATAGAAGCAACTTTCATCCACAACAAATGTTCTCGAGAGCTGGCCCTGGCATTCAAACTGCTTTCATTAAGATTCGTTAAGCAAATTGCTCTTTACAAGGAATACCCCAACAGGAGAACATGTTTGATGAAGCAACCATTGACTGTATGAACATAAGAGTCAACAAGTTAGAACACAAGGGTGCAAGCTTAGGTCGGCTACATACATATTGGGTCTACAGGTGGACTTGAGGGTCAAGCAAAATAGATGATCATTTAGTTTGTTCATTTACTTACAATGTTACATAGTTACGGTTGAAAAAAAGACACATGTCCATCAAGTTCAACAAAGGGATGGAAAAAAAGGGACGGGACGAAACAAAAATTCATGGCTGTGCAGACGGAGAATCACCATACATCCACAAGGGAGAAAAGAAAACCTGGACCGCACATCCACTTGCTATACTTGATCTATTGCGGCTCAGCAAAATAAAATGGACGAACATGTGGTTCTTAGTGGACATTTTGATCAAACTGTATAAGCCCACTTACCACTTCACGGCGACCTCTTTCAAGTGGGTCTCTACTAAGTGTAGTATCCCATGGCAACCAATGCCGCCGCAACACAACACGTGCAGGGGGAGAAACCCAGGAGACCAACAGCACCCATGCCGCCGGTCTAAGCCGCCTTGGCTCTGGACCATGTCCCCCCACAGATACAGCACCATAACAACAAAAGATTACCACACAATACCATACTCCTAGGCCCTTGGTCTAAACCCATAACTGGTACTAGTTTAAACAGGATGAGATTAGCTGTAAGATTACCAGGATAACATGGAAGGCGGTAAATAGTTAAAGGGGTTGTCACATGGACATCATAGAGGACGGCCACTAACAAAGTGCGGTTCACGCAGTGGTGGAACGGGCACATCAATGTATTTCATGGTCAAATAAATGGCTGCCATGTAATACTACATTTCCCCTGCATGGGCCATTGGAGGAGAAATGTATGGCCAGATACAGCTTTAACATAAGGATCGCCAGAGGATCCCGAAGGCAGACCCACAGTGATCTGCTGATTGCTTGATCATCTCCAATTTATGAGTCATCCTCTTTAATATCAAAATGATTTTTATAACACAGCTGCAAACAGTATGAATCTCTAAAACTGACTTTGATTCAATAGATGGACAGTGTTATATTTAGGAGACAGATGCTTCGAGAGCAAATGAGGAGATTATTATCCAGACTAGGAAGAAGGAAAAGTGTGGAAGTAAAGATTGATGAGGATTTCAGTCCAAGTGGACATTTGGAATGGATTGAAAAATGTTATTTTGTTTATTTTTTATAGTCAAGCAAGCAGTGGGATTCTTATTTGTAATTTGATCGTGACTCGAAATGACCTCATAAGTCATTGGAATAACATTCCCATACTGTAATTGGGCTGGACCCAAATAGACACCCAGGGAAGTTTACAGTAGTGTTGCGCACCCAGCTGATCATTGCATTTTCTAGTTACATACTTGCTGTTTCACCCAGTCTGTCGGGACTTGGTGATCCATCAAATGAAATCTGGGCTTGTATAGAGACCAATACGCATATTGGAATAGCAGCTCCATGTTCTTAAAGCTATACATACAGTTCCATGTGTTATAGAATATTGTAAAGCATGTTCTCCTACATTATTACAGTTTATATCATCAGAGTTTGGTTTCCAACTCAAAAGTCCTTTCTACACACCGTTGTATCCAATGGATAGCGTGAAGCAGACCTGTGTTGTATCCAAATGCAAAGAAAACAACTTATCGAAATAATAACCCCTTCCCGCCTCAGCCATTTTTCATGTAAAATGTTTTCTCCTTGCAGTCCAAACTTTAAATAAATATTTTGTGGGTTGAAATGGAAAAAAAACAGAATTTACTCCAAAATTTTTTGGGTTACGTTTTTTCAGTGTTCACACTGTGGTAAAAATAACATGTAAACTGTGTTCTGCGGGTCAATACAAATACGGTGATACCAAACTTATATAATTTTTTAATCTTTTACAAAGTAAAAACTATTTGTTAAAAAAATTGTTCTGTGTCCCCACATTCTGAGACCCATAACTTTTTTATTTTTCTGTCGATGGAGCTGTAGGAGGGCTTATTTTTTGCAGGTGAACTGTAATCCCATTTTGGGATAGTTGTCACTTTTTGATCACTTTCATTGAAATTTTTTGGGGGAGGCATGTTGACTAAAAACATCAAATCTTATGCTCTCTTTTTTCTGACGGCGTTCACCGCATCGGTTAATTAACATTACATTACAATAGTTCAGACTCTTCGAACATGATAATACCAAATATTTATCTTTTTTCATAGCTGACATAACTTTGGAGAGTAAAATGCAAAAAAGTTTTTCTTTTTTTTATTTTAATATTTTTTTGATACATTTGTAAAAACATAATTTATTTAATTTTACCTTTTTTTTTTTTAAGTCCTACATTTCTGAGTTCGCTGGTACATTACACTGCAATACTTGTACTTGTATTGCAATGTACTGTACTTTTTTCATTCTCCTATTAGACAGGGCTTAATTAGGTTCTCAGGCTGCCATGTCCACAATTGTCACCCTTGGATCATGTTCGGGGGAAGCAAATAGGGTAACAGAGAGGGTTGCTTAGATGCCACGGTCGCTATTGGTAAACAGAGTTATCTCCGATCCCGGTTATATGGTGCAAGCTGTAATACACAGATGCGTATGGATCGTGCTCAGCCCGTGCAGAGGATGGCGGGAAGGGGTTCATTGAGGCCAAAGGGAGTTGGAAAAATATATACCGTATATATTTTTTGTTATAGCTGCAGAGCAGCAGTCAATAAAGTGGTTTGAAGTTGGACAGTACCCCTAAGGCTAGGGCTCTATGATGACTTTTGCTTGCCCCAGTGGTTGAGGTAAAATTGCTAGTTGCCAATACCATCACACAACCTCAATGTTTCCCTAAGGTGAAAAAGTTGTGCGACAATTGCAAGAATTAGGACATGGTTGTCATACAACTTTTTTTCCCCATAGGAAAACATTGTCACATTGGGTCATGGTGACCCAGAATTTTACCACAACGATCATACGACTAAAGGTCACCATGGAGACCTAGCCTAAAAGCTGAATATTCTATTGTAAATGAGCTTCAGCTGTGTATTTATTTCTGATGTTTTTGTAATGCCAACATATTCTGCAGCACTGAACATGCATCTTTAGGCCTCATTCACATATTGCAGATTTGGTCCTATTGAATTGGTTTCATGAGAAAGTGGAGTCCTTAACCAAATTCAAGCAAAGGTAACAGTGGACACATCTGTAATAGGCCATATTCATACATTGCAGATTTAGGTCAGTATTTTGCATCAGTATTTTGATGCCAAAACCAGGAGTTACTGTAAAGAAGAGAATAATAAATCTTTCCATTTTATTTATCATGTTTTTGGATCAACTCTTGGTTTTGGCTCTTAAAATCTAAATCTAAAGCTGGCAATATCCATAATATCCTTAAGATAGCTGCACCGTTATTTCCTCGGGCTCTCCATACACACGCATGCTCGGAGAAGCACTCTGTAGTGTCATGATTCCCAGGTGATAAAGTGAATAAAAAAGGTAATGCAAGAGTTACCAGAAAAGCTTGTGTAACCTCCAGGCACAACTCTGTAGAGCACTTGTAGGGTGAATATTCATCCAGTGAAGGTAAAGCTGCTCCAACCTGTATGTCTCCAGACGTGAGAGCGCCAAAATGTGCAAGACAGGAAAAAGAAAAAGCAGGGCTTCAAATGGGTGCTGACACTGTGTCACGTTCTGTGGGTATGTGGACCCACTGGGCCGTACCACCGTAGCGGGATAGCAGCTGGCCAAACAGTGTACTAAGTCAATGTCTATAGTCCGAGCAGGGCCGCCATCAGGAATTTCAGGGCCCCCTACAGCTAAATTTTCTGGGCCCCCCTACCGTGGCACCACCTGTTAACGGTACTCCGTCCAGCACTATATCATGGTACCCAGGGCCGCCATCAGGGGGGGTATTATGGGTACTGATGTGAGAGGCCCGGCCAAACCTAATTGAAAGGGGGGCCCGGCAACTGCCGCGACTTGCCTTTAGTAGAAAAAAAACAGGCCCCTGCAATGGGGCCCGTTTTTTTCACCAAAAGAATGTCATGAGCTGCGGGCCCCCCTTTCAATTAGGTTTGGCCGGGCCTCTCACATCAGTACCCCTAATACCCCCCCTGATGGTGGCCCTGGGTAGCATGGGGGCCGTCAAACACCGCCGCCCGTGCGACCGATCACGCGCACCCGCAAACTCCCGCGCATGCGCACCGGTGACCGCCTGGAACCGCGCACCGAATTTTGAGGCAGATTTTGACCTGCCCACACTATCTTGCCGCGTTTTTTGCCCGCGGCGATTCAGGACAGCAGACAAAAAACGCAGGGAAAAATGCATTTTCTGCCCCCCATTGATTTCGATGGCAGGTCAGAGGCGGAACCGCGGCAAGAAAGGACGTGCTGCTTTTTCTTTTTTCCGCGACTGGTTCCCATTGATTTCAGATTAAATCAATGGGAGGCGGTTTTGGAAGTTTTTTGGTGCTGATTCTGACGCAGTGTCCGAGTCAATATCAAGGCCCAAAAACTCTGTGAACTGGGCCTTATTGTTAGGGCTTATTCAGACGAACGTGTAATACGTCCGTGCAACGTGTGTGATTTTCACGCGCCTCGCACGGACCTATGTTACTCTATGGGGCCGTGCAGACTGTCCGTGATTTTCACGCGCCTCGCACGGACCTATGTTACTCTATGGGGCCGTTCAGACTGTCAGTGATTTTCACGTGCCTCGCACGGACCTATGTTACTCTATGGGGCCGTTCAGACTGTCCGTGATTTTCACGCGCCTCGCACGGACCTATGTTACTCTATGGGGCCGCGCAGACTGTCAGTGATTTTCACGCAGCGTGTGTCCGTGTGTCCGTTGCGTAAAACTCACATGTCCGATATTTGTGCATTGTTCGAGCATCACGCACCCATTGAAGTCAATGGGTGCGTGAAAATCCCGCCCAGCACTTCCGCAGCCGTATAAACTATGAATGAAAACAGAAAAGCACCGCGTGCTACAAACATACCTACAGAGTGTCATAATGATGGCGGCTGCGCGAAAATCACGCAGCCGCGCATCATACGCTGCTGACACACGGAGCTGTTATGGACCTTTTGCAAGCGCAAAATGCCACGTTTTTGCGCGCGCAAAAAGCACACGCTTGTGTAAATCCGGCCTTAGGGTAGGAACACACTAGGCATGAACACTGCGGATTTTATGCAACACATTTTATTGTGGATAATCCGCAGCGTATCACAGTCGCAGCCGAGGGGGTCAGATATGAACAAATCTCATCCACACGCTGCAAAAATAATGGACCTGCAGTGTGGCTTTTTGGCTTTTTAAGCCGCAGCGTGTCAATGTATTCTGTGGAATCGCTGCTCCTCTGTTGCGGAAATGCTGCGGTTATGCCGCAAAAATCACAAATGAGAAGAAAAAAAAAGGCACTTTTTTAAATTTATAAAAAAGTTTAGACTTACCCCGGCCGTAGTCCTGGTGACGCGATCCTCTATTCTTAGCGCAGCCCCGCCTCCTGTCATGACGTTTCATCCCATGTGACTGCTGCAGCGGTCACATGGTCTACAGCGTCATCCCAGGAGGCGGGGCTACGTTCAGAAGAGAGAGATGCGTCACCTAAACTACGGCCGGGGCAAGTCTAAACGTTTTTTTCCCTGCAGGATTCCCGCAGCGGACACGCCTCACCAAACCTGCGCCACTATTTGGTGCGGTTTTGCTGGCAGAATTCCCTGCGGCTACCGGGGCGGATAAGCTGTGTAGTTTTACTCAGCATATCCGCCTAGTGTGTCCCTTATGATGTCGCTCCTGGAGCTGCTGCCGGTCTCTAAATAGGCAGTTGGTCCAGTAGAATTTGGAATTATTTTTTTTTGTGAACCAGCTTAAAAAAATCCAAAACTTTTGTGTTAGGGCCTGTTCACATCACCGTTCGCTTCCGCTCCGGGGTTCCGTCTGAGGTTTCTGTCAGGTGAACCCCGCAACGGAAAGTGAAAGTGATAGCACAGCTTCCGTTTCCATCACCATTAGCGCAGTCGACTGCGCTATTGATTCCGTCCGAAAACCAGCCGGAATGGTGACGAACGGAAACCATTAGCGATGTTTCCGTCACCATTGAGATCAATGGTGACTGAAGCTGTGCAAAAGGTCCATAACAGCTCCGTGTGTCAGCAGCGTATGATGCGTCACTGTGTGATTTTCGCGCAGCCGCCATCATTATGACACTCTGTTTGTATGTTTGTAGCACGCGGTGCTCTTCTGTTTACATTCATAGTTTAT
This sequence comes from Rhinoderma darwinii, assembly GCF_050947455.1. Classification (NCBI taxonomy): domain Eukaryota; kingdom Metazoa; phylum Chordata; class Amphibia; order Anura; family Rhinodermatidae; genus Rhinoderma; species Rhinoderma darwinii. Next base: position 96,020,432 of record NC_134694.1, read on the forward strand.
ACGGCTGCGGAAGTGCTGGGCGGGATTTTCACGCACCCATTGACTTCAATGGGTGCGTGATGCGCGAACAATGCACAAATATAGGACATGTCGTGAGTTTTACGCAGCGGACACACGGACACACGCTGCGTGAAAATCACTGACAGTCTGAACGGCCCCATAGAGTAACATAGGTCCGTGCGAGGCGCGTGAAAATCACTGACAGTCCGCACGGCCCCGTAGAGTAACATAGGTCCGTGCGAGGCGTGTGAAAATCTCGCACGTTGCACGGACGTATTACACGTTCGTCTGAATAAGCCCTAACAATAAGGCCCAGTTCACAGAGTTTTTGGGCCTTGATATTGACTCGGACACGGCGTCAGAATCAGCACCAAACAACTTCCAAAACCGCCTCCCATTGATTTAATCTGAAATCAATGGCAGCCAGTCGCGGAAAAAAGAAAAAGCAGCACGTCCTTTCTTGCCGCGGTTCCGCCTCTGACCTCCCATCGAAATCAATGGGAGGCAGAAAATGCATTTTTCGCTGCGTTTTTTGTCTGCTGTCCTCAATCGCCGCGGGCAAAAAACGCAGCAAAAAAACGCGGCAAGATAGTGTGGGCAGGTCAAAATCTGCCTCAAAATTCTTTAAGGAATTTTGAGGCAGATTTTTTTTTGCCTGCAAAATACTGTGTGAACAGGGCCATACATGATCAGCACTTTGAGATAATTTACTCACTGTGTCAGAAGAGCTGCTGCCACTCCAGTCCTCTTCCGGCGATGTCTTCCAGGCGAGGTCTTCGGTCCAGACGTCCAGGTAAGTTTTGTCCATGTGTGTCCGCGGCTGCGCGCGCTTCGTTCGCGGGTGCGCGCGCGGCCGATCGCGGGTGCGCGCGCGGGCGGTCTCCAGTGCGGGCGTTCGTGGGTGCGCGCCCGCGAGTGCGCACGCGCGGGAGTTTCCTTGTGCGCGCGATCGGGTGCGCGCGCGCGGGCGGACGGTTTGACAGCCCCCATGACGAGGGGAGGGGGCCCGCAGCAGCAGCAGCAGCTCACGACATTCTCTTTCCTACCAAAAGAATGTCGCGGCAGTCGCCGGGCCCCCCTTTCAATTAGGTTTGGCCGGGCCCCTCACACCACTACCCCTAATACCCCCCTGATTGCAGCCCTGAGTCCGAGTAAGGGTACCTGTGGTAGTTCAGACAGTAGCGACGGTTAGGCTCGGATGCGACCTTGGCAGCAGACACCAGGCATGGTGTAACACAGCAGATGTGATCGGTGGCACAACACGACTCCAACTCCCTAAGGTACAGGAACAAGGCAGCGCAGGATACAGGTAGCCGGAACGGGAACACTGGGAACAGGAAAACACTAAGGGACTATTTGCAAAGACTTAGGCTGGGTTCACACGACCTATTTTTAGGCGTAATAGAGGCGTTTTACGCCTCGAATTATGCCTGAAAACACGGCTCCAATACGTCGGCAAACATCTGCCCATTCATTTCAATGGGTTTGCCGATGTACTGTGCCGACGACCTGTAATTTTACGCGTCGCTGTCAAAAGACGGCGCGTAAAATAACAGCCTCGTCAAAGAAGTGCAGGACAATTCTTGGGACGTAATTGGAGCCGTTTTTCATTGAATCCAATGAAGGACCGCTCCAAATTACGTCCGTAATGGACGCCCCGCAAAATGCGAGTACGATCAATTACGTCTGAAATTCAGGAGCTGTTTTCTCCTGAAAACAGCTCCGTAATTTCAGACGTAAATGCAGTTATCGTGTGCACATACCCTTACACTCGTAAACACAACAACGTTCAGGCAATGAAGGAAGGGGCAGGGCCCCTCTTACAGTCCAGGGTGAGCATGGGTTAATTTACTAATTTACTTCATATGCGTGTGCTGGCCCTTTACGGCCAGGCACGAGCATGCGCGCGTACCCTACGGGACACAGCAGAATGAAGCGGAAGTGAGCGCTGGGGTCTCAGATCCATGGCTGTGGCCGTCGGGGGGGGGGGGGGGGGCTGGGGGGTGAGTAATCCTGATGGCACTCAAGGGGAGGAAAAGCAGGACTGGATCACATCACATATTGAAAAGTGCAACAAGAGTACCCCCCCCCCCATCCACAGAACCTGGAAGCAGTTACCTGGTGTTTTCAATTGTTTCATTTAACCCCTCAGGTAACTTTCCATACTTTAACACATTCCTGATCATATCCTTAAATCGTTACAAGCGCCTAATTAATAGAGAATCCTTCTGGATTTTCAAGTTATGCACTCTGTTCCCTGAGGGGTTAAATGAAACCATTGAAAACACCAGGTACTGTAAATGCACCCAGGCACCAGACCCAAAGAAAAGCTTTATCCTTCTGTCTTTATCAAAAGTGTTGATCAAAAGGGCTCAAAATGCTGCATATTTATCAAAACAGCACACGTGGCATTATATATATGTGGCGCAAATTGCTAGAAATGTTAGACAATTTCTTCTTACTTGACTGAATCTCCATCTTTTAATGCATTTTTAGGTACGAAATTCTGTGCTGACAGATTTGTTCATATATTTTTATAGTAGTTGGAGCTGTGATTTTTTTTATTATTTTTTATAATACAGATCTTAGATACACCTGCATAGACATAGGGACAGATTTACTAATGAAAATTTGCCAGATGAGTTTTTGGCTTCGCAGGAAAGTAGTCAAGTGAAGAGGGGAGTGGCTTAAGATGTGCCATATTGCACCACAATTTTAGTGCAAAAAAAAATAAAAATGGTCCAAAGTAAGCCACGTAAGAGGTGGTATAAAGTTAGACAGTAGTGTCTAAAGGTGCACCAAATTTATCTTCCAGCCAGGGTTGCCAACTTCCACTTCCATAATTTCTGGGCTACTTCGCTAAAAATCATGGACGGACCAAAATTTTTTACGGACACATTACAAAATCAAGAGTTAATAATAAAGAAATAGTGCCCCCTGTAGATAGTGCCCCTCATAGAACCTCCTGTAGAAAGTGACCCTTGTAGATAGTGCCCCCAGAGTCGTCCCCCCCGATTGTGCCCCGTAGAGAGTCTAATGTAGATATTGCCCCCCCAGAGAGTCCCCTGTAGATAGTGTCCCCAACACTGTCAACTGAAAAAAATAATTAAAAAAATGACATGCTCACCTTTCCCTGTTCCCACGCCATCCTCCAGCGACACAGGCCTGGGCAGAGACCAGGCCTCATTTAGCACAATGATGTTATCTGAGCAATGATGTCATCACGCTGACTGCGTCATTGCTAAAACGCAGAATGCTGAGGCACTGGACTGATCGTTTCCGAGCCACGCCATACAGCGCTAGACTAATACAATTGAGTGCAGTGGACCGGTTTCTGTGTCCCGCTTCACCCTGGTTCTCCGAACCGGATATCATTTTAACAACCAGTTTGGGAGAAACGGGGCAGACCAGCCAGATCCCTCCCCCGCGGCCGCTACTTCCCTCGTCTTGTTTGCACTTTGTATGTTCATTTTGGCGCATGCGCAGCGCAAATTTTCAGGGAGAAAAAAAAATCACAGGTTTTTTCTTTCTGCTGGGCACTACGGACGGCAGAAAAAAAAATCCTTTTTTTTTTGCGGACGGTCTGTAAATATCCGGATGGTTGGCGACCCTGCTTCCAGCATGAGCAATTGTGATAAATTTTCACCTTGCGTCTAATTCTAAACTGTCTAAATTTAATATAATAATAAATTGTAATGATCCGCAATCAGTAAAATATTCAAGATTTCATATTCTTTGTCTTCTGCTGTGTCTTAACTTTGTATTTCTGGATTCTTCTTACTGTATACTATGTGGCGCATATGTTCTTCACCGTGCAGCTGTGGAGCATTGCTGGAGGTGCCAAGTTAGAGCTGACGGCTGGGTGGGACTGACTTTAGTGTCAAACTCGGAGTTCATTTCCAGCTAATCAGTGTCCATGTCATTTCACATGGCAGAAACAGGATGTGGCTGAGCCAAAGTTTGAGTTTCCCTAAGAGAAGAATATGGGCTTTGTTGAAGCAGTGGTCACAGTATCTTCCATATCGTCCTTATGAAATCCAGGATTTGTCCTGTTTCTTGGCTTTATCTGTCACTCAGCGCTATTTTGTTGGGTGACAACCTACTGTATGTGAGAGATGCTGTGCCAGTTATATCAGTTGTCAAGTAACTTTTCCAGAAATGCATATTACTGAGAAATAGCTGAATAGATATTTTAGCAACTTGACAGGAAAGACAAATTATGTTTACAATGGTTTTTTTTTTTCTTTTTATCCTAGCGAGAAATAACTTTTTATTCTTCTCCAGCACAAAGAAAAAATGTCCTATATTATTGCATTGAAACATTGTTCACACTTCTGTACAATGTGAAGAAGCTGACCTTGACATGTATTTTATAACAAATACAGATGTTATACTGTCAGTTCACCACTAGGTGGAGTTGCTTTACCTTTACCATTCCACTTTGTCCTTGTGTTGGATGAAATGGGAAAACGTTTAATTTTACTTTCCATTCTTTGAAATGTCTGTTTGTCACTGTGTGTAAGGATGTTCATGTACGTCTGTATCCCAAGACTCTGTGACACTGTCCATGTGCTAATGAACTACACCTCCCAGCATTCTCTTCTATCACTTTGTGGGTGTAGTGTAGTGTATGAGCATACGGTATAACAGAACAAAAAAATAAATAGGAATATTGACTCAGTTTTATAGAATTGCCCTATAACATATACAAGGATACTGTATTCCTTATTATACACCTGTTATCAGATCCGCCCTCTTCGCATGCCGGACCAATCACATTGCTGTTTATGTCACTCCATATTATTGCCACCAAACTTGCACTTTTTTGTCCGATTTTATGTAAATAAAGCTTAATCATTGCATAATAAAAGTAGTACAAACTTCTAATATAATGTGTGTTTGAATTCCTCATAATTTTTAAGATCTCTGCTTGCTAACAGTGAATGCAAACTTGTCCTGTAAATGTGCTGCTCACACAGGTACACGGCTCTCTCTTACAATAAGCTTTGAACAGGATTTACTCAGGACGGATGTTTATCCTCTCAATGTATAAAGTAAATGTTTCCAGAGATCTAAAAAATAGGGAGGAATCAAACCGCAAAGTGCGCAACGTTTTCATTATATCATAATTAAGTTTTACAGAAACCATTCGGCAATCCCTTTAGGCTGGATTCCCACAGTGTTTAGCCATGTTTTCGGTGGCATTTTATGCTGCTTTTTTTTTTTGTGTTCTCGTTTTTTGGTAAAATATAAAAGCTGAGGCCAGAAGTTACTCTAAAAGGTTATTCCCAACTTAGACTTTTATGGCATATCCACAGGATATGCCATGAATGTCTGATAGATACCCCTTTAAGTCTATAATAAAATTTTGTAAAGCCTTCATACACAGAATTTTGTTTTGTGGTGTTTTTGTTCCATTTTTTGGTTCAGTGGCATTTTTATCACAACACAGTATGCTCTAGGTATGGTGTTTTTTCAGACTTTCTCTTTATAGGCTTCTCTATAGAACTTCAAAAACGCATGTTCAAAATGTCACAAAATAAAAAAACGCCACCAAAATCGCATGTAACAAACACTTGAAATGCATGTTGTTGTTTTTTTACATGTGTTTTAAAACACTGAAAAAAAAAAGTGTGTGTGAAGGGACTGTCCCATCTGGAAAACCTTTATCCATACGTGCTATTAAGGAACATCATGGGGGGTGCCTCACTCAAGTCACACCTTTATGGGCCAGAGCAGCGAGACTTTGCCAAGAGTGTTTTTTTTTTGTTTTTTTTACTCTGGTGGACTCAACATGAACATATAATACATGATCGTCAATATATTTGAATGGCCGCTGCCGCCATATAACACCACATTTCTGCAGAAAAAAAAATGGCCGCATGGAGCTTTTACCAGTGATCAGATGTAACCGGTTGGAAGTTAGAGAAGCCAGATCCGCAGCTTTCAGTTGATCAGTGGGGTGGCATTCTAAGGACTTTTCCATACGCTGCGGAATTGCTGCGTATTTTCTTTCCGGAATTGCAGACGGAAAATACGCAGCAGAATACAGTAGCAGCAAAGTGTTAAAAATCTCATCCACACGCTGCATAAAAATTCCGACCCGAAATTGACCAGCGATGCATATTTTTCGTACCGCAGCATGTCAATTCCTGCTGCGGAAAGTGGACTGAATTGCTCCATTTTCCAGAAGATTTGTCGCCATCTGCCAGCATTGAGAAAAACGCAGCAAAATCCGCACCATTTTATGCAGTAAAAAAACGCAGCGTCTGCTAGTTTTAACGGAATTGCTGCAGACATTTTCTGCAGCAATTCCGTTACGTGTGGGCAAGCCCTAAGAATTTTGAGTCGAAAATATATATTTCCCTCTTCTGTAGTATTGAAACTTAATCAATGGCTCATTAGTCTTTGCTATAAAAAAAACACAACAATATTCACTTAGTCTTTTGAATTTGCTTTGCGTTATTAAACAAGCAATGTAAGCTCAATAACCCCAGTACTGGCCCTTTAAGCAGCAGACGCCGCTGAAAGTTCTAAACACTTTCCATTAGAAAGTGGTATTATGGGAAAGCGCGGTAGAAAATATATTGGGTAATGTTTGTATTGTGAATGATTTCCTCCTGTACACAAGTGCATAGTGTTCTCGCAGCCCCTCAGCCCCGTGCCCTGCCTCTGTGCCATTACACTCCAAGGAATAATGTTTTATAACCTCAAACTAATGCAATAAAAATCTTTCAATTCCTCCTTTTATAGGAGCTTTTCAACTATGTATGAGCTGCTTTGCAGGAAAAAAGCTGAATTGTTTTTGTGATACACTTGCCCGTGGTGCAAGCCAGCTGAAGCTATTTATTAAGAGGAATGTGAGGCCTATATACCTCACCCACCCACTAATCCTCTCACCAAGGGGCCTCCGATGTATGGCCGCTGCTGAAGTTGCGAGAGGTTTACCCTTGGTTTGAATGCTGACTGTCTTTTGTAACTTTACATTACATTATCATCACGTTGTCATAGTAACATTAATGGGGTTGCCTATTACATCTAAATGTACCCAATTCTACGTATCCTGGAGAGCGGAGGTGATTTGATATTTAATAATACAGCAGAGGTTTACTTTGTTTTTCCCACTGTGGCAAATGTGTAATTATTTTAAAGTTAATGTCTGAGAACTGTTTACTAATGTGCCTGGTTTGCTAGCAAAATGTATTCGGGGCCTTTTATGGCTGTGGCCTAGCGCACAAACATGCACGCAAAGGTACCCCCAAAAAGCATAAACATATTAAAATATACAGTAGAATTTTTTGGGAATATTTTTTCAAAATAAAAAAGTTCTATCCGTGATTACATGCAGAGATCATAATAATTTCACCTAGTTTTATAACCCACTCTGATATCATACGAGGTATGCAACGATTTTCTTCCTTGGATATCATAGGAGTCCAACAGGAAAAAAATGGTGGCATGATCTAAGGTCTTGTATTACGGAGCTATTCTTCCCTAGAAGCATTGCTTTTAGGAGAGAATAACTCTGTATATATCGCCGCTGAATCCCTGTGACTCTATGGTAGACGGAGCCCCCAAGCTGTGTACATTAGGCCTTAAAGGGGTTGTCTGATATAGAAAACCCATCTCAGAGTCAATAGAGGGTAGTTGCTCATTCAGGAACTTCATCTATTAGCCAGAGCGGAGAGTGGCTGAAATGAGATTCTCTTGCCCTGGAGGACCCTGCATGCCCTTGCAATACATGGACAGCCTATTGATTTCAATGGGAATGGTGTAATTCTTCCTTTCCCCTGTGGTGGCGCTGCAAGGAAAGTGAACACTTGCTGCCAGGTTCACCCACAGATTACATCTGAATACTGGGGGTCTTCACAGCTGGCTACCTCATATTTAGCTTATTGTTGGGGGACCCTTCTAACAAAAGGGTATTGTCCAAAGCGGACCCAGTGCCCAGTACGTATGGTACTCCTGTCTCTCCCCTGGGGCAGCGAGCCCAATGTTCGCTAACAGTGTTGGAAATCTTTAGTAATTAAATGACACTAAACTCTGATCACTTATTCGCGACACAGTTCATTTGTGGCCCTTCACAAATATGACATTCGGCCCAAATGCATATTTTTCAATGTATTTATGCCAGAAAACTGAATACAAGTAAATACATTGATAAATTTGCATCAATGGGTGACGTTTAGGCAGAATACAGACAAACGTGTTGAAACTCGGACGTGAAAAACTGCAATTTTTCACGTCCAAGTTGCCCCCGTCCGGGTCCCGTTTTCACAGATGCCCATAGGCTTGAGTCTATCGAGAGATCTGTGAAAAAGGAACAAAATAGGACATGTTCTATTTTTCAACAGACCCTTCATACGGACGTGTACCAGGGTCGTCTGAATTCGTCCTTACAGAGTTCTGAGGTAGAATGCGGCAAATAAAGAGGAGTACATGACCTCCACCAAGTATATTATGTTTCTATACGTTTTCCACCTACCTCGACAATTTAAAAAAATAGTGATTATCGTTTTTTAAAACTCGAATAATTTCACCTTTACTGAATAGATTGTATATAATCCATGGGACCTATTTCAATGGCAATACTTGTAACATACATAAGCTTCAAAGTATATTTGGAATATTTCACCTCGTAGGAGTCAATTTAAGGCACAGGCAGTGGAGTGAGACCAAGTAACAATTGATTCTGCATGAAAATCTTTCTTAAGAATCTTTTAATGAGGCCCACTAAATCCCCAAATTCTTCATTCATTTCTTTATTAATTGTGGAATTTCTGAGACAATGAGGAGAGCGGAGCGTCCTGCCACTGCTTCTATTAACTACAGTATTGGCTTTTACTAATGACACAAGGAACAAGGACAGAGCTAAATCCACAGCAGCTGACTGTTTGACTGATGGCTCCCCGTGGTTATGTGACCTTGCCCAGGATCCCTTCCTGCGGCCTCCCCTCCACCCATCCTTTGTCTGATTTAGATACTGTAGTGTAGAGTGAATGGTGCCGATTATATACTAAACAGTTACATGGGGTAACACATTTCTTTTTACTAAGGTTTAGCATTGTTACAATGATGTCTTTCACATCTCCAGGCACTCGTCAGTTAAACAGCTAAATATGAATAATTGTGACATTACCGCTTCTTTCATACGTTTTGTTGAAATAGATTTGGACAAGCTTGTTGTTTAATGTCTACTTGTTTGTTAGGAGAAATGCATTGCTGTGCCATAGACTTGGCACAGGCGTCTTCTTATTTCCCTATGTAAGCAGAATAAAAAACATTTTTTAAGGGGCAAGACTCCCTAGTGAAAATATGTGCTCTATTTGTAGAGATTGCCCTTAAAAGTTCAGCCTATAGCCTATGAACAGGCACTGCAGGAGGTGGGTGACAACACAAGGGCACTTACGCCCATAGTCTGATGTCACCTAGTGGTCTGTAGATCTGCTGGTTCTTCTGCACTCACCGTTTTTCTAGGAAAGATGTCCGTTAGTCACGAGCACTGGAAGGAAACATGTATGGTATTATTTTAGTTGTTACATGAGTGCTATAGAAGAGGGCACATGGGTCAGCAGAAGCCATATTGTCTGAGTTATTATTTAAGGGTTTGTCTGTTTTTTACAATAATTTTTTTGTTAGAAGGGTCACCCAAAAATAAAAAGATTGTAGTGTCCTGCTGATGAATCACCCAGTGATCAACTTTGGTCTGTGGGGGAACCCAACAGCAAGTATTTAACTCGCCTTCACTGCCACCACAGGGTAAATTAAGTATTACATTGTGTCCATTGAAATCAATGGTCTGTCCATGTAATGCATAACCGCTCTGGGTCCTCCAGAACAGGAGACACTCTTTGCAGCTGCTCTCTGCTCTAAATACCGTAGTCGACTACGGTATTCATCCTGCCAAAACTACGGAACCCTTGCACAACGGAGACCAACTGAAACCATTGGCACTGGATTCATCACAATTGAAATCGATGGTGATGGAAACCAAAATCTTTGGTTTCAGTTTGTGTCAGTCAGGGCTCCGTTCCGTTGGAACATAGCCTTAGTATATCTCCACCATTATGTTTCTAAAAGACATTTGTTTTGACTGTTAGATTTAGTAAATTTTATTTTGTTTTGTTTTAGGATTTAACAAATTTATAGTAACTTTCAAATGTTTTTCTCATGCAAGCCTGGCTTTACATCTCATGAACTATTGTCCTGAACTACGTTCCTACCAGAGATGTTCCCTCAGTGGAGATAAAATGCTGCTTTAGCTATCTGAAGTCCTAAACATGGGCCTTTGTTGCCATTTACATCTGATATTGGTAAAAATTTAATCTTCTCAAGTTGCCATTGAGGGCAAATTCTTTTGACAATACTTTCAATATAAAATTTAGTCTATGGGGCACAATGAGAAGAAAAAGCCAAATGAGACCACTCTTCTTGTTAAAAATTGACAATGGAAAGGAAAAATAAAGACATACGACCTCTTACCCCTGCAAAGGCAGATGAAGATGAGACAAGCCTCACATCCTTCCCAGGCTGGTGCATGATCTCAGTGTGATACTTCCCTACTCTGGAGGATACTACTCCTTCCCATCATCACAACTGTCATGGTCTGCACACAGGGTCATCCTTTGGGTCGTGATCTATACAAGCTTTGTAGTTTTTTTTTTTCAGCCACATGGATTCATTGAATTAATATAATAAATCATTTCAGAAAAGTGAACAAGAAAAGAGATAATTATAACCGAGAAGGGAGAGTGGCGAACATGGTGTAACCTGCCAAATGGTTCTATTCTTTGTTTTATTTATTTATTTAATTTATTGGAAAATAATTTTATTTTATATTATTTTTAGAATGTGCTAATATAATATCTCACCATCATAACAACTGAACAATTCATACTAGTGGCTAAATGATCATGAATAGTGGCTATTTTGTGACACTCATTCTACATTTTTGGAGTCTTTTCGTTATCGGTTTTTGATTAAAGTCATAAAAAAATGGGGACCCCTCCCCAGTAGAAGTATCATATAATGTATATAATATAACTGACGCTGGATATAAACATTGGATGTTGGAAGGCAGATCTAATCTAATGTATATGAAGGCAGCTCTGTTGTCCCCCAGTGTCTAGTGATGGGGGAAACAAGGGTCAGCATGTTGATTTGTACCTAATCTTTTGTTTCACCAGGAGATAAGTGCTACTAGAGATATATGGAAGCTGCTTATCCCCATCTTCCTATGATAATAAACATGCATGCATTACCACCGGATTTCTTAATCATCACCTCTTCTGCCACATATTAAAACTTTTATAGAGTTAGAAGTACACTTTAAATTTTCTCCACCTCCCATGTCTTGCTACTGGGAGTGTCTGGGAAGAATTGGAGGGCACTGAATGGTGGAGGCCTCTTAGCAAGTGCCCCTTTTGCCCTCCTTATAACAGACCATTCATTACTGGGGGAAGCCATTTTCCTTTTCATGAAAATGAATGGGAGTTGTCAAAGCCCCACCCATTTCCTGCTTTTTAAATGTTCTGGCAAGTAATGTGATACATCCCTTGAAACACCTGAATCACAAGTGAGTAATATTTTGGTATTTTTGCATACACAACCATCTTTACCAGAGATCTCTTGTTGTGTTGAGATAGCCTTTTATAAATAATGCCCAATTTGTTCTTTCCTCTTAGGGGATCAATGAAGTAGATCTTGCTGATCACAGCTGTATCAGTATTGTGAAAAATAGCTGTAAAACAATAGCTGCATAATATAGAATATAAATCTAAACAGTGTATTGGAAACCACCAGCATAAATAAAGCCATCTGCTGTAACCAAACCTCAGGAAGAACTTTTAAGAATCAGAGGCAGTGTTTCTTTGTTTCTCTTGGACATTGTAGACCTTAAAACTTAAATACCTGTCTTGTGGCCAGCGAGTAATCCTTTGATAATACATACATCATTTCTGTCATGCTGCATGTCCTGTGTGTATGAAAACAATGCTTTATCATGCAGCTTGAGCTGTTTTCTATGGCTCCAAAATGTATGTTTCACAAGTCTGTCCAGAGAGCAGCTCATGTGTCTGCTTAAAATTCTTTTCCATTTCTTGTGACTCCGACATCCTTCCCAGGGAACTTTAGAAAATCCAAGAAGGGTTGTCTAAGGGAAGAAAAATGTTGAGCAGACAGGATGAACGGAGACATCCATCCATCAGATGTGTCAGCATGCACCATAGAATGGGTTCTGTGAACCTCATTACATATCATTAGCACGTCCCATGTTAAGAATAATGTCTTTGTTGTTGGACATTCACATTTCTATAAATATATGTATATGGAATGTTATGCTCATTTTAAACATTGATCCTAGACCAAAAAGATCATATTTCAGTTGCCTATTATAGTCAAGAAATTAATCTTGGCGAAGGAACAAACTCCCACGGTTCTATTTTATTATATTTTTATACACACATATATATGTATATGTGTATATATATATATATATATATATATATATATATATATATATATATATATATATATATATATATATGCACGTATGTGTGTGTGTGTGTAACACTATATGGACGAAAGTATTGGGACAATTAAACATTACACCTGCAGGAGCTTTTATGACATCCCATTTTAAATCCATCCAATTTTTGCTCATTCCTCCAAAAGAGCATTTGTGAGATCAGATACTGGTGTTGGACGAGAGGACCTGGCTCGCAATCTCTGTTATTTTTCATCCCAAAGGTGTTTGATGGGGTTGCGGTCAGGGCTCTGTCTAGTTCTTGCTCATCAAACTCACCCAACCATGCTTTTATGGATCTTGCTTTGTGCACTGGGAAACAGAACAGGGCCGAACCTCAAATTGTTCCCACAAAGTCGGAAGCTACCGTTGTCCAAAATGTCTTGGTATGCTGAAGCATTAAGATATACCTTCACTAATAGGAATAGGTCAACACCTGAAAAACAACTCCATAGCATCCCTCCTCCACCAAACTTTACAGTTGGCACAATGCAGTCAAGCAGGTAACATTCTCCTGGCATTCGCCAAACTCAGACTCGTCCATCAGACTGGCAGATAGAGAAACGCGATTCATCACTCCACAGAACACATTCCTCCTGCTCCAGAGTCCAGTGGTGGCGGCTTTACACTACTCCATACGACGCTTGGCATTGTGCTTGGTGATGTAAGTCTTGCATGCAACTGCTCGGCCATGGAAACCCATATCATGAAGCTCCCGGCACACAGTGTTTATGCGGATGTTAGTGCCTGAGATGGTTTTTAATTCTGCAGTTATTGAGTCAGCAGAGTGTTGGCAACTTTTATGCACTATGCACCTCAGCACTAGGTGACCCCGCTCTGTAACTTTACCTGGTCTGTCACTTTGTGTCTGAGTTGCTGTGGTTCCTAAATGCTTCCACTTTGTACTAATACCACTCACAGTTCCCAGAATATCTAGGGGGGGGGGGGATTTCACAAACTGATTTGTTGCAATGGTGGCATCCTATTATAGTACCACGTTGAAATTCAGTGAGCTCTTTTTTACAAATATTTTTAAAGGTAGACTGCATGGCTAGGTGCTTGATTTTATACACCTGAGCAATGGGATAAAATAAAATGCCTGAATTCAATGATTAAGAGGTGTGTCCCAATACTTTACCATAGTGGGCAAAATCACACAATTTATACATATGAGAATTCTTTTTGAAAAAGTAAAAATTCTGCATCTTTGGCCAGCTTGGAAGTAGTAGTTCACCATTAGATGGACAAATATTGGTTCAAAATCAATAAAAGTTGAAGAAAGCAGGTCAGATAAAGGTTTTACCCATTTTCTACGATTGTGCTATTTAATGGAATCTTCATCGTCTCCTCCTAAATAACGCTCCTCCGGGGTAATATATGCAATCTTTTCATATGCAATTATCGTTACCAATAAAATCAACATTTTTATTGTTGCCTAAACCACTCTACAAATACATTTGCCTTTTAATATTTTCAAAGGGATGTTTTATATGAAAATTGTTTTTTTACTTGAAAGGAAGATGTTACTTAAATATCTCCGGGGAACATAAACCACAATAGAAATTGAACTGACATCCTAACGATGTGGATTTTACAATAAAAATAAGTGTAAATTGTGTGAATATATAATACTTTGCTGTGCTGAAGGGGTCGGCTAAATGGCTTGAAACTTCCTGCTCAGGATTCAGTTTCTGTTGATGGTTTCTGGAGTCTTGCTCGCAGATAGTGACATTTAAATCGACTTGCCTGATGCATCTTTCTAGACAGTTTCAATTGCACTTAATACCCCCATCTACCATCCTTAAATTAGGCTCTTTATTTACTCTATGCTGCTATAATGGGTAACATTGTGTGCAGAATTTGATATTTTTATTTTTGTACTTTTAAATAGAAATGACAAAATGTGAAATGTAAAAGTTTTTAAAAAAAATGTAAGACATGAAATTAGTGAAAGTATATATCTATTATATTATATAGCGAGTATAATTTTATATGACACCCTATCTGTCAGGTTAAGGTCCAGAACTGATAGGGTTAGCTGCACTTTGACTGTTACTATATTTGGTTGAGTGTTGGACCATCTGGTGGTTCCAACTTGGCATCTAGAAAGCCCAAATGCCTGGCTGTGGAACAACATTCCCAAGCGTTAGCAGACTGATCTTTTTGGCCTCTTTCCTTGTTTTCTGGGTAGCCCAGCCTATAATGAGACTACTGTAGCAACACAAGGAACTCTTTGATGTTCTTTTTTTTCACCCCTTTAAATGGTGTGGAATCTTTTCCCTCTTGCATTCCCAGGGTTACTTTGTGCTTACATGGTACAACAGGATAAATATCTTTTCTACTGGAATGTACAAGCCAGCTTTAATACAACTTAAAACCTCCTTGTCTGATTTATACCAGCTGGAGGTTAGATGCCAACCATGGAATAATTCACCTTTGGCTAAAATGCCTCTTGATTTACATAATTTCTTTGTGTGGAAAGTTGAATTTCATGAGGTTACTGCAAATGAATGGATTAAGTAATGACTACGCCATCTAATGTTACTTTTTACAGCTGGTACCAGAATTGGGAAATTTAGCATGGAGTCTCCACATTGTAATGAGCTGAAAATCAATGTCGAGCAATAGGTCATTCATCAACATTGCCATGAGGACAGGAGTTGACAGGTATAATCAATACGGTTTCCCTAAATACAAAGACCACACTCTTACTTGAGGGACCCTTGTAGTGATGAGCATGCTGTAGGCCAGTCTACAACTCGGCTCAACTGGTCAATGGTCAGCTATGCGAAGACTGAGGTGAGGGTGATATTTTCAGCTTGAGACCTTTTATATTTTGCTTCAGGTTACTAGTTAGTGAAACTCTTTTTATTTTGTCTGTTGGCCCCAATGGTCATATAGGAGAAAAGAATGTCTTAAAATAGACAACAGACTGAATACAGAGGGAGAAAAGCCCTACAGCGACTACAGCTGTTGACCTTTCTTGCCCCTTGTTCTCCGCAAGTACCAATGTACAAATTACTGCTACTGAGCTGACTACTCTTGTAGGCTATTATTGGCATACTGGTGGGCAGCTTGCACATGGGTGGCACAAAATATAACACGCATACAAAGTCAGTGTATCTCCAAGATAAATCAATGTTAAAAAGCTATTTTTATGCTTTTTCAGCTGCATGTAATTCAAACCTACATACATTTTAAGAAAAATCTCACTATGTGGTCTTCTGCTGTAGACGTTTCCCATAGAAGATAGTCACGATACCAGTCTTTCATAAGTTTCTAAACTTCAGAAACACTGGACACCAGGATAAAATTATTGTACGATTAATTGTATTCATTATATTTTTTCAGAATAATCTGCAATTTATTATTGTTGACCTTTTATAAATTCATCGGTTTATTATCTTTAGAGTTTTTTGTCAATTACTATATTGCTCATGTCCTGCTATTGCATATAAAGGATAGATCTGTCCATAATCTTTTTTTTTTTTTAATTCTTTATTTAGTTTTGAATATAAAAGGGAGTGAAGGGATGGGATACAGAGCAAGGGGGTTGGGGTAAAATGTCTTAAAAACAACAAAAGTAAAAGGGAGAACATAGAAAACAGATAGATTAATTGTACAGAGATAGCCTTAAATGTTGGAAATTATCTACAGAGAAGATCAAGTGCTCCTGCTTAGTATCTCCCACTATATAACCCAATTTTCTGCCTCGCAAAAGGCAAGCAGTAAGCAAGTCAAAATAATGGACAGAACTAGTAAGGCCCCATTCAGTTTAAAAAAAAAAAATGCAGCATATCATAAGACGGTATTTTTGAACCTTGAGGTGTGAATAGTATTTTATAAAATACAGCCTGGAAACAGACTGCCCCACAAAGCGAGGTGAGAACAGGGCTATAAGTTTAAATGTATGTGAGTGCTATCATTTCATATGCTTTTGTAGAAGACCTAAATCTACATTCCCGATAAACTGAATCATGTCCACTATGACCATTTTGCTGCACTTTGACTCTTATATCTGGAGCCAAGGTCACGGAATCAATTTGTTGATAGCAGGTGCTTGGATTAGACAGGGCATGTTAGTGTGCTCAGCTAGTGACAGAATAAAGGATTGAGGTAAATTGGCAGTATGAGGAACGATCAATGTGTGTGGGCTTAACGTCTTTCACTCTCTGCTGCCATATAAATACCAATCATTTGATCTCTAGAGAATGACCATGTGGTGGGTTGATGTGTGGTTCCAATGGACTGAAGATCATTTTATTTATATATATGTATATATATATATATATATATATATATACACTTTGCATAGAAATGTGAGAGAATCGGCAGATGTTTCATTGAACACGAGACGCCTGATCATTGATGACTGCCATTATGGTGACTCTCTACACGGTCAAAAGGTTGTGGAAGCCAATTCTAAATAGTGTGTTTGGCCCTTTTAGCTACACATCAGCTCAAGAACTGTTTCTCAGGATCCTAGAGGAATTGGTTTTCATGGCGAGCAGCAACACTCAAGCTTGACATCCCCATGCACAATACCAAGCGTTAGTAAGAGTGGTAGAAAGATCACCACCATTAAATCTCAACATTATCAAACACCCTTGGAATGATCTGGGTTGCAGGCATCATTCTACGATTTTTTTTACCATGTTGTTTTGGTAGCAAAGGGGATCAATTCTCTGGGGATTGGAATGAGTTGTTCAATAAGCTCATGGCTGTTATGGTCAACTGTTGGGTGGAGGACATATTACATATTTATAGTATTTAGGGAAAAAGATATTTTCAAAAGTTTTATTGCTCCTTTTTATAGTTAATTAGATATTTAGTCCTACTCCGATTTAATCCATAATATCTGTTATCAGCTACGCAAAGGATTCAAATTGAAGGGAAGCAAATAGAACTGTGTAATCAATGGGTATTGTTTAATATGCCGCCCCCCCCCCCCCCCCCCCCCCCAGACACTGGCTTATTTTTAACAAGGAACAGATTTTTGGAGCAATTATTAACATTGTTTCTCAGGGCCAAAAGGTTTTCAGTGTGAATTCACTTTGAGAAATGTTCTGTGATCACATATTCTAGAAAGGGGAAGTTCAGCCATGGTTTCAGTTAAACGTTGGAAAATTGTCATTCGTTAAAGCTACGGTATAAGAAATTTATACATGAAACCCTTTGCTGCTGGAGAGATTAAGTATTGTAAAGCAACTTTTTGCAGGTGCATTAAGAAGTATCTGTCATACACGTATTCAAGATATAACATCAGTTGTATTGTAGGGGGGTGAAAGCTTAATTATAGTGTATCCTTCTACACAAAAAGGATAAATCTTGCAAACCTTCACACTGGTATTGTATCATGGAACTAACTTATATACATACTGTATATATAACCATTAACAATCTGCTTATTCAACCCTTTACGGAAGCACAGAGTTCATACGGCACAATATCATAAGACTGCATGGTGCTCCGTACCATGCCCTTTACAAAGTTATTCTCTGTAATATGGTACAATTTCTTTTCTGTCAAACGTGGCATACATGGCGTGGCCAAAGATTTAAAAAGTGTCTATATAAAGGGGTGTGCAGAAAAGGATCGTGAATCTGCTCCAGTGTGTTTTATTTTGTAGCATTT
Organism: Rhinoderma darwinii; assembly: GCF_050947455.1. Classification (NCBI taxonomy): domain Eukaryota; kingdom Metazoa; phylum Chordata; class Amphibia; order Anura; family Rhinodermatidae; genus Rhinoderma; species Rhinoderma darwinii. Next base: position 96,038,589 of record NC_134694.1, read on the forward strand.
TTGGGCATTCTTGACCCCAATTAAATTTTTCCCAAAATGCAGTATGCTCTAGGTATGTTTTTCTTTTGAGGATGTTTTTCAATCAAAGACATAAAAATAACTTTTATTTAACTGTTCAAAAAAAACGTGTGAAGGTGGCCTAAAGGAAATTTGAAAGACCGATTTTTGTGACACGTCAAACAGAGAGCAGTTGTAGGTTTCCATAACACCCATTCATTTCAGTGGATACACCGTTACATCTCTATTGAGTATGGGAAATAGGATTCAAGATCAGTGGATGTCCCAGCTGCCAGACCACCATCAATCTGACTTTTATGATATGTCTGATTGACCTGTCATAAAAGTCTGTCTTTAGAAAACCCTTTGAATCAACATTTACACTTTGATCTTATTTTATCTTAGAAAACAGTATAGATTTCTTGTATATGGTTAAATCCATTGACATCATAGGATTCTTATTTAAAACTGTTAAGAGCCAAAGACAAAAAGACAAACAGTGTAATGAATGGAGGTATATACAAGTAACATTAGGAAGTAGATAACGTAAACTACAGGCACCATTTAAGCACACAGTCATTGACATTATTACTTTCCTGGTTAGCACTGTGGACGCTCTCATTCATACACTGTGTAAAGATTTAGAATACTTATAGGAAATATCTTTTCAATGGAACTAATTTGAAGGGGTTGTCTAACACAAAAAAATATTTTTCAAACAGCTCACAATGCTGTACATAAGAAAAGCCATATTTACCTCACCGATCCCCTGCTGCATCTATGATGTGTAGACACAGCGATATGTGACCGCTGCAGCCAATTATAACTATAGCGGGTCATTCTGCAGTCAGTGATTAGCTGCAGCATTCACATGTCCCTGTGTCGAAACACATAAGGAATCTGAGACCGGCGCAGCCAATTATAACTATAGCGGGTCATTCTGCAGTCAGTGATTAGCTGCAGCATTCACATGTCCCTGTGTCGAAACACATAAGGAATCTGAGACTGGCGCAGAAGGAAGTAGAGTCCAGTGGGGGACCGGGCAGTGGCGGAACAGGAGCGCAAGGGAACGGTGACGTGACTGTGTCTTTTTTATGTTTGTACAGCATTGTGAGCTGTTTGAAAAATAATTTCTATGCACTGGACAACCCCTTTAACATTGACATATTTTTAATCTAAGCTAAACCTAAGGCAATCTGCACCAGACAGACCACTTTAAAATGGAGCTTCTCTAACATGTCCTAATAATAGTAGCGAGTACAATTTTATTTTAATTCAAAAACTCAGTGCCTGTTTTATGAGGTGTCAAGCTATGCAACTGACCAGGTCCAAGTTTCCTAGAGGGCACCCAGGAGCTACCTGAGAGTAGAGCAAAAAACATAAAAAACAGTCCGCTCTACTGACGTTTCTAGTAGTTGGACAGAGTAAAACTTAAATGGTGTAAGATTTAGAATATAGCTTTGGAATTTATGAGAAAAACTGTCTAACTATAATGTGCAAGGGACCCTACTTTGCTTGTTCCCCAGGGCACCATTTTTTTATAAAAACCTGATGTCGATACTCTCCTCAAAAAATTAATACAAGAACGGAAAAAAAAATGCTACACATAAACTAATAGATGAAATTACATCCAGTACCTGGCTGCCTAAATAGCATGCTGTAGGGTCGAAGGCAAACATTCCCCTGAGTGGGCTTTCTTGGCCAGTCCACAGCGCTGAGTGGAATAATTATTCATTTTAAAAGCGCCATTAATTTCATGGCGCTGTACAAATAACTAAAAAGTTTTTAAGGTACATGAAATTAGACGATAAAAACAATTACAATAAAGATGAGCTTAATGAATGACAGACTGGTACAAAAGATAGAGGACCCTACCCGCTAGGGTTTACGATCTAAAAGGGAAGGAGAAAGGTGGCAGAAGGTGAAGGTAGAAGTTGTTCATCCAGTAGAGTAGTAGAAGCAGGGTTTTTGCAGGTTGTAAACTTTTCTGAAAAGGTGGGTTTTCAGGTTGTTTTTGAAGGTTTGGATGGTGGGAGAGAGTCTGATGTGTTGTGGTAGAGAGTTCCATAGTATGGGGAATGCACGGGAGAAATCTTGGAGACAATGATGTGACGAACAGAGATTAAGTGTGGGAAGGTACCTGGAGAGTAGGGCAGAGATGTATGGAGGGCACAGGTTGTGGACAACCTTATTTGTCTTTTTCAATATTTTAAACTGAATTCGCTGGGCAATGGGTAGCCAGTGAAGGGATTAGCAGAGGGGAGAAGCAAAGGTAATACGAGGGGAGAGGTAGATTAACTATGTAGCAGAGTTCCGGGCAGATTGGAGGGTTGCAAGACTAATAAATGGGAGGCCACAGAGAAGGGTGTTGCAGTAGTCTAGGCGGGAAATTATGGGGGCATATGCTAGCATTTATGTTGATTCATAGTTGAGAAAAGAGCGTATTTAAGATATATTTTTAAGGTAGAGGTGGCAAGACGTAAGGCTGGGATGTGAAGTTTGAAAGACAGGGTGGAATCGAAGGTCAACTTGAGGCAGCGGACATGTGAGACTTGGGAAAGTTTGGAGCCATTAATAGTGGTTGATAGTTTTGGTAAGGGGTTTGCGTGAACTGGGGGAAAGATGATGGATTACATTTTCTCCATGTTGAGTTTAAGTAAGCGTTAGGAGAAAAAGGGGCATATAGCTGCTAGATACTCTGGAACGTAGAGAGGGGACACCTGGGGCAATAATGGGAGAAGAAGGAAGGGTTTCCAACAGGTCCATCACATGATGCTTATTCGCTGAGACGTGCTCTTGCTCTCAGATAAAAAAAAATAAGTACTTTTAGGGCCATTTGATGGGTGCAATTTTTGGTAATAGTACATATTATAGATGCGCTAGTTTAAACTGGTCTATCTGGACACAGACATGTGAATGCAATAAGCAAAATATGGGTCAAATATATCATGTCTGTCTTAAATCTTCAGTATTTTGAGATTATACATACCCTCGTTATACTAGAATGAAAGGGAATTTGACAATCTACACTAGACGTATAAAGGGTGATTGTAAGTGCTGATGATCTAATAATAAACATATGATTAATAATTTATATTTTCTCCTCAATAAATCACCCACACATCTAGTAAGCCAGTGTGAACAAGCTCTGCGGAATGATTTGTTTATATCTCTCCATCATGAAGTGACTCAGAACACTGGTGAAGATGATGGGAAATATTTGCTTTGATGCCACGCTTCCATGAGATCTGCAGACTCATATGTTTTAGGTGGGGTCTCTGCCTGTAACAAGTCAAGACCTACATAAACTGAAGATAAATATTGTCCTATTGCTTTTGTCTAGTTGAAGCAGGAGGTAAATGAGTGTACATTTCTAAGGAACATCTTTATCTCTATAAGGTAATTCAGATAGCAGCCAACACAACTCAACACCTTGTTTGAATTTATGTTTCCCATACTCCTAACAAAAAGACTCTTCTAAATCATCTGATAATATGACCTTGAAATTCTTGTATTATGACATTAACACTAAGACCTGACAGGTGTTGGATTAGGCTTCGTTCACATCTGCGTCAGGGCTCGGTTCCGTTGAAGCTTTCCATTGGAAAGAAGCCCTGACTGACACAAACGGAAACCACAGGTTTCAGTTTCCATCACCATTGATTTCAATGGGGACGGAACCGGTGCCAATGGTTTCCGTTTGTCTCCGTTGTGCAAGGGTTCCGGCGTTTTGATGGAATCCATAGTGTAGTCGAAACCGTTTGTGTCAGTCAGGGTCCCGTTTCGACGGAAAACTCAGACGAAATGTCAGAACGGGACCCTGGCGCAGATGTGAACGAAGCCTTACCAAGTATTCTGAATTATTGGATGTCATTAAAAAGGTATATAAAGCTTAATGGTAAGATCCTCCAGAAAGACAGCCCAAAAGGATGACATTAAAGTGGATTTGTCATCAATACTATGCTGCCGTATGCAAGGGCATCATAGTACATCAACAGGTCCATTCTACTATTGACCCAAAAAATATTGTGCCATTTGGCTACTAGAGCCTGATAAAGAATACAGTGGACTCATCGTTATGAAGTTATGGCAGAAAATGTAGAAGTCTCTCTGAAGATGGTCCAATAACTTGTAACGGTGATCAGACAGATACATTCCTGTGTGGATTCTGCAAGTGCAATGATCGAAAACTTTTGTGTGGGGAAAATTGTACGGATGTTAGAAGAAAATCGTTGTGTGTATAAATACATTTTGGCTCTGTTCATACTTGCATTAGTTATTTTCCGCCAGGGTTTTCGTCATCTTTTTGATGATCAATATAGAGTATCATGATGCAACATTTTATCCAGTAAAACAAAACGGGCGCTTGACAACTGATCATAACGGATAATGATGGATCCATCATATTCATCATGGATCCTGTAAAACGGAAGCCATGATTCCAGTGTAGACAGAGCCTTACCAGTATTTGTTGGACTGAGGGAGGTCCGGAGCATCTGAATAAATACACCCATGCAATGAATACTGAATTATAAATACAATCATGCAATGAATACTTACTTCATGAACAATACAATACACACAATTGCAAGTATCTAATGTAGGCACCATTATCTAATCACATCTGTTTAGCACATTATTTCAGTACTTCAATATCCCGCGCCTGGACTATTTAGAGGACAAGCCTCAGACTCACAGCTACCATTTCATGTTCAAGTGGAACTATAACATAATTTCCATGCTCTGTATAGCCAAACAGAACTGAGAATATCTGCCTAAAATCCAAAAATGACCAATGAAAATAATTATTTACATTGTCTTCTATCGAAATGTTAAAAATTAATTCTGTTGGAAAGCTGGGTGACAATAAATATAACTACTGCTGCTGCAATAACCGTCCATGTAGCTTTTCCAGAGTCCAGTATGACCCAGAGTAGAAGCTATGCTTTGCTTAATCTGGGGCAATGATTTATTTTGATGCCCTAGCCCTTTATCTGAATCTCTGGCCAAAGCAGTGTGACTTGTTGATGCCTCCCCCTGCTTGAGCGGTACATGCCCTGCCAGCCCTGTAGCTATACCCCTGGTATGTTCTATCCTGTTATGTTTGCGTGGAGACATGTCATTGCAATGGCAGCCATATTGGTTGCCATCCAACTTTTCCAAAAAACAGTTGTAACTAAGTATTAGCTGATTAGAATTTCTAACAACTTGGCAGAAGACAACAACCCAAAAACTTTTATTTACTTGTGATATTTCTACATTAGGGGGAAATAGTCTTTAACAGTGAATGGCTGTTTGTGCTGATATGCATAGTCCCAGCCTTTGAAGAAACACTAACCATTCCCGGAGTAATTAGCATAGCTTGAGATAAGGTGATAACGTGTCTTTAACAGCCATAAGGCAGAGAGTACACATGAGGGTGTTGAGTGGCATTGTACAGTAAAGCTGAAACTCACATTCTCTGGGGGCTCCCGTGGTATAACTGCAGAGCACGGCAGGGGATGTGTTTATCCTGCAGTCTTATCACTTGTCAAATAACAACACCAAATGCAGTTTCCCCTAATAACAACATTTTTCTGTTGTTATTAGGGGAAACTGTTCTTTTTAATAGCAAAAATTTGCATTAAAGGAAAGTTCTCAAGTGGGTTTCCCTTTTCATTACAGTATTTTTAATATATAGGATGTATTTTTGGGGGGTAATTAGGGAGTGGCACTGTGGTATAGACTGGCTGTGACATTGTGACCCTTACAAGGTCATAAGAGACCTTTTGGGGACATTTTAATTTTATACTTATTTTTTTACAGTCGTGTTTCCCCCTGTAACAACCTTTTTCATGTGGGGTCGGCTGTGTTTGACAGCCAAATCTTCCCTTAATGTAGTTGCGGACAAGTACGATGTATATCATAGTTTCTTGTTTACACATGCATATACCATAGATTTATCCCTTCTCCTTATGGCAGTATTTGCCATCTCTCAGCCAAATAGGGTACAGTAGTCTATTGTATCCTACTGTACTTCTCTATGTCTCCGATTTTCCCATGGAGATACACCACGTATTACGGAAGTAGTCTACCTTAGAATCATTTATTTTAGAGGAAAATACTGGCCTCATAGAGGTGCATGGAAGCACAACATAGAGACAAACAAACTGTGGACCCGTATACATATTTATTAATGAAAAACATATGTAATTGACTTTTATTAAAAATGTTACTTTTTGAGATGCAGCTTCTATGCATTTATTCTACATAGGAGCTGCATCTCAGTGCTTTCAGTCAAATCTGTCAGTGAACTGCACTGACAGTTCAGTTGTCAGCACTTAAGGTATTTTTACACGGACCAACGTTTGCTCCTTTCACAAGGAGCTATGGATGGGGTTGAGCATTCGTTACTACGATCGTTCATCACCATACATTTCTATCATGTCGGCAGCATATCTCCCTGTTTACACAGGCAGATGTGCTGCCGACAACGATAATATTTTAGGCTGCGTAAATAACACAATCAGCCTATGAATGAGCGTTTGCTCGTTCATGGGATGTTCGTTGCCCTGTTTACACAGGGCAATTATCGGGAACGAGCGTCCAGTAAACGCTTGTTTTTCGATTATTGGCTGGAAGTAAAAGGGCCTTTACTTTGTCCCTCTGATACCTTCTATAACCCTACTACCGATTATATCTAAGTTGATAACATGTACGCTCTGCTGATTAAAGAATCCCTATCTATCGGGAGTCAGGGGACGTCGCTGGTGTAACTAAATTTGCATTTGAGAAAAGCAAAGAAAATTCCATTGACCTGTGGCTCTGCAAAAAACGTTGTTAGGGCAGGTTGCAGTTAGTAGTTGGACTAAACCAACGCTTAATGAATACAAAAGTAATTAACACAATTAAAGGGTTTAAATGAGGTGTTTTATTGAAACATGATTGTTCTTATCACTTTGTTTACCGCAGAATATTCGAGCCCTTGAGTTTCTTGATTGAAAAGTGACAAGAACATTTACACAGGATCATTTTGTTTTCCATGCTTTTAAAAACAGGTGTTACTGTGTAACATGGGAAATAATCTTATCAGCAAATGTCCTGGGCTTGTACTAATGAAATTGTGTAATGTTCATGCTGAGCAATGTATACAACACAAAGATCCCATGTGAATGTATGGGGAGCTGAACGTAGGCTCAGTAAGCATGTTAGTGAATTGTAATGGCAGCCTGTGCTCTGTGAATAGAATGGGAAAAGCATACAAGCTCCGTAAACAGTCGTCATAATCTGGTCATGGTGCTTGCCAAGTCATTCCCATTTATAATGGAAGTTAATAAAGGGGTTGTCTTGTGAGATAAAAGTGGACGCCTATCCTACGGATAGGCCATCAATATCTTATCAGTGGGTCACCTCTGCCGATCAGCTGTTTTAAAGGGGTCATGGCGCTTGTGTGAGCGCTTCTTTACCTTCATTGCCCTTACTGATCAATCATGTCAAACGTCAACATACTGGTAACGGCAGTTTACAGTATTACAGCCTTCTCCCACAAGTGAATGGGAGTAGGCTTTAATATTGTGAACCACCACTACAAGTGTGTCAGTGTATTGCAGTTCGGAGCAGCAATAGCAATGAAGGGGAAGCAATGCTCGTACAAGCGCCGCCACCCCTTCAAACAGCTGATCTGCAGGGGTGCCGAGAGTTGGACTAGCACCAATTTTTTAATGGCCTATCCTGAGTATAGGCCGTCAATTTTATTTCTCCGGAAAACTCTGTTAATATTATGAAATGGTAACAACGCAGTACCCTAATAAAATATTTAAAGGTGTTCTCCACCTTGGAAATCCCGTTTTGTTAGAAGGGTTACCCTAACAATTAGCTAATTATAGGGCATCCCATTGTTGGTATCCTTACCGATCAGCTGCAATCTTTAGGTATCCCAGAAGTGTTCAATTTCCTAACAGTGCAAGCACAGGAGAAATTAAGCATTAACTCGTATTAAAATGTCCTAATAGGGAATTAGAAAATGTTTTTCAAAATTAGACAACCCCATTACGGTGGAGGCTTACTTAAAACTTCCTACACATAGAGCACAGAACTATTGTAAAGTGGCCCATTTTATCATGCCACGTAGTAGAGAAATTTAAAATATAACCATTTCGGGCTATCAGCAAGTTTCCATGAGTCCCATGATAACAAAGGAAGAGTGGCAGAGCTCTGGTCAGACCCCTGACTAATCCGTGCCCCCTCATTGTATATTGGAATGCTTTAGATGACCTTTTAGTTCGACTGATCCACACAAATAGTGAAGCTAGACATGTCTGAACTAGATCCTTTTGGGGTCGCAGGACATTCCCAGGAATTTAGAAGTATCCATTCTAGCCAGATCAGCCTGACTTAATTGACCTACAACAGTTTCTAGTCTAAAGTAAATCTTGCAAATTCATCTCTTTTATGTGACTAAATGGAATTTTCTAAGTTTCTTCAAAACTGGCATTCCAAAGCCTGAAGAGATTAAATTAATGCAATTATTTATACAATAAATGAGTCATTTATCATAGTTATCTAAACTTTGCATGTAAAGTCTAGAGCTGGCGAGATAAGTGATATGATTTGGTTGCAATGAGTAGTGACAGGGCAGATACACACTATATGGTGCATTAAGAAGACAAACATAACAAATCTTGCTAATCAAATAATACATTTTTGTTTAACTTCATACCAGCGGTGTGCAAATTAAGTGCCAGATGTCCCCCTGCTGGAAATTAATGGTGGGGGATCTTGCCTAGGAACCTTCATGATCAGATTTTTGTGCTGGAGGAACCCCTTTGTTAAAGGGAGTTCCCTAGGACTTTATTGATGACTTATCCTTTACTATAAGCCACCAATGTTTGATTAGTGATGGTCAGACCTCCGGAACCCCTTCTGATCGAGATAATGAAGGGGCTGTGGGGCTTCTGCAAGCGCCGTATCCCCTTAAATGATTACATAGGCTAGTGGCCCATCGGTACATGCAGCTGTTCCTGGTACTGCAGCTCCTCATCTTCATTGTGCTGATTGATGGCGGTACTGGACGTCAGACCCCAAATGAATAAAATTGATGTTGAAGTCCCGGAGAATACCTTTAATGCTAGTTTTCCCCCTACTGTAAAAACTAAGCTTAGCATGAAAATCCATTAATATTTGTGGGTGTCCATGTCATTTTTTTGTTTCCTTATGATGTCTCTGTAGTCCCTGCATCAGGTTTGCTTCTTGGCTTTACTTATTATTGCGGGGGAAGGAGGACAGTGGTTTAGAGAGCTAAAATGGACTTATATTAAATTTTGAAGGGCTTGTTTGAACCCCATTATATAAACATTGTTTTTGGAAATATAATATGATCTTCTGCGGGTTCTACATTTTGGTAGCATTTATGTTTTGGTTCCCACACCCCCTCTCCTAACATATTTCCACACCAATGCACATGTGCTTTTAAGGAATAGTGTTGATTGCCACATCTTAAAGAGGTAGTCTAATTTGGGCCACCTCCAATCAGATTGAGGATGTTAAAAAATAATTAAAGTTGGTTTGAAAGGTATTGATCCTAGGAGCCCCACCATGTAAATCTTTAAAAACTAATTTCCCGACTTAAAAATGGAGTTCTCAAAGGGAAATATCTTACACTTTTTTTCATTTTTACAATCCTACCAGTTGAAATGTGCCTTTAAATATTTAATGAAACTGTAAATATGGCCTGCAGTATAAGTAATTACTATATTTCTTTGTTTTTAGAATTGGACTATGATTTGGATATCGATGAAGTTCCATTTAATAAGCAGATACGAAACCAGCAGGATCATAATGGCAGAGAAATAACCCACCTCCAGTCACGAAGTGACAGCATAAAGACTGTGTCGGTCAAACAGCTTCTTCCCTTCACAATTACCTTGTTAGGACTTGTCTCAGTGAACTGATCCTCCAGTCTTAACCCCTTCCTGTTCTGGTAGCTACATAATGTTCCTAGCTGAATTTTACAATTTATAACATTTCCCAGGCCATTGTAAAGTCTTCTTGGAGAAAAAAATAATTTTATATAGTAATATTATTAATGTATGAATAAAGAACATTTCTTTTGTTCACAGATTTTATTTACAAATGCTTGGTGTTGTTCTTGAGAGTCGTTCCACCAATACATTTTCTTTAGGCTGTGTTCACATCACCGTTGCCCTTCCGTTGAGGGGTTCCATCGGAGGTATCTGTCAGGTTAACCCCTGAGCGGAAAGACATTAGGGTTCCGTTTGCCTTTCCATTGAGGGGTTAACCTGATGGAAACTTCAGACGGAACCCCTCAACGGAAGGGCAACGCTGATGTGAACAGGCCCTTAGTGATTTTATAAGATGGCCATAGATAGAAAGAGATTGTAAAGACTGATTATACACTCCTCAACATTGAAAGTGCAACTCCAAGAAGGGCAAGCAATAAGGTTATGCAAATCGAGGAAGACGCAGGTGTCGCTAAGATCTGCAAATGATTTTCAAGTACCTTGCTCCAATCTGTCGCATGTGTGAGGCATAAAAGCCAGATTGAAAACAAAAGGTTTTTTTAACTACAAGAAACCTAAAAAATCGGATCTAGTGATGTGGGATGATTGTACGATGCCTCCTGTTCATCGACGTGCCAGTTATCGCCACTTGTCACAAGCGGAGAGGGACAGAATCCTTGAACTGAGAGACCTTGGTTTATCACTCCCGCAGATCGCTACGCGCCTAGGCCGAGATGTCAGCACTGTTCAATGTTGTGTGTCCCGGAGGTTGGGTGAACAACAACGAACGGTAATGACGGTAAGAAGTTTGCGGATGCGAACCTAAACATGGACGGATCATTTGATTGGACGAATGGCGTGTAGTTATCCATTCTGTACTGCAAGTGAAATTGTACGTCACATCCCAAGCCTAGGGCGGCAACTAGTGTCAACACAAACCATCAGAAGGTGTTTGCACGACATTGGGCTATGAGCCAGACATCCAGCTACAGATGTTCCATTGACCAAACGCCACCGCTCTCAAAGGCTATCATGGTGCACAGCAAGACGGCAATGGAGGTCTATCCTCTTCAGCGATGAGTCCCGCTTTTGTGTCGGGCGCAATGATAGCCGGTGATTGGTCTGGAGACCACGCGGGCAATACCATGAAGAGGCCTTCACAAGGAGAATGTCACACCGTTTCTACTCTCGGGATTACGGTGTGGGGTGGCATAATGTATGGTAGCCGGACCCCTCTAGTCTTTATTTCAGGTACACTAACAGCTCGGCGTTACATTGATTTGGTAGTGGAACCAGTGGTACGGCCATTTCTCCAAAGTGTCCCAGAAGGCGTTTTTCAACAGGGCAACGCTAGGCCGCATGTTGCTCGTGCTACTGTGAGCAGCCTACGTCACCTAAGCATGCTAGCATGACTTGCAGCGCCTCTGGATTTGTCTCCCATCAAGTACATCTAGGACGTCATTGGTCGGCAAATGCAAAGGGAGCTGCCAGCAGTCAATCTTGATGATTTGGGTGCCCAAGTGCATTCAGCGTGGCATAACATTCCTCGGACAACCATTAATAACCTCATTGAGGGCATGCCAAGGCGTGTAAGTGCGTGTATTTCTGTGCCTGGTGCTCAAACTCGATACTGAATAAATCAAGATGTTTGCAATATTTTGTTTCCATTTTTTATAATTTGCATATCATTAACATGTCTATCAATCCTGTAATTCTCACAATTCCAAAATTTTTCCTTCTTGGTGTTGCAATTTCAAAGTTGAGGAGTGTATGTCTTTTCACGAATATCTTTTAATGTTTAAGTCAGAGGCTCCCAACCTTTCTTACCTTGTGAATTACACTTTAACTTTGAGTGATGGGCAGGAGACACATTCAACTTAAAAATGGAGAAGAGAACCATTAAATGACTTGATAGCTCTCCTGGAATGTCTGCGTTTGTAAAATTCCCCATAAAAAGTATATTTGCTTTGTGCCGTTCTTCTGTTATTTCTCCTGGAAATTAATAAATATATTGACAACTGTCAATACACAGTCCAAGGAAAGAAGCAGCACTCCAATGGAGTAGGAAAACGTCAAAATATTTATTCACCCAACGTACAAGCAACGTTTCACCTTCCCATTGAAGGCATTATCAAGCCAATGGGAAGGTAAAACATTGCTTATACGTTAGGTGAATAAATATTTTGACGTTTTTCTACTATATTGGAGTGCTGCTTCATTCCTTGGACTATGTATTGACAAATTTGGGAAGGTTTGGTCAAGATCCCTCTGAGGCTAGCACCCGCTAGTTTTTTGTTCCTGCTACAGTGCAGCTCCTATAGTCTGTTTGCGTTTGAGGCTGGGTTCACACAACCTATTTTCAGGCGTAAACGAGGCATATTATGCCTCGATTTACGCCTGAAAATACGGCTCCAATACATCGGCAAACATCTGCCCATTCATTTGAATGGGTTTGCCGACGTACTGTGCCGACGACCTGTAATTTACGCGTCGTCGTTTGACAACTATTGCCTAGTTGTCAATTTATTCATACGTTTTCAGGAGGATGCTCTAGAATTGTTATTTCAAGGGAAATACTAATATTTAATGAAACAGACATGTCAGGAGAGCTGACAGCTACGCTTTAAACATGTGGAAACCAAAAATGATGAAATGAAAAACATTTGCAGATATACAGTACTGTGCAAAAGTTTTAGGCAGTTGTGGAAAAATGCTGCAAAGTAAGAATGCTTCAAAAATAGAAGTGTTAATAGTTTTTTTTATGAATTAACAAAATACAAATTCAATGAACAAAAGTGTAATCTAAATCAAGTCAATATTTTGTGTGATCACCCTTTGCCTTCAAAACAGCATCAATTCTATGAACACTTGCACAAAGTCATGGATTTTGTAGGATTATAGTCAGGTGTATGATTAACCAATTATACCAAACAGGTGTCAATGATCATCATTTTCATATGTAGGTTGAAACACAGTCATTAACTGTAAAAGAAACAGCTGTGTAGGAGACTTAAAACTTGGTGATGACCAGCCAAACTCTACTACAAAGGTGAGGTTGTGGAAGAGAGTTTCATGTCACAGTCTCTCAAGACTGAGCACAGCAACAAACACAAGGTGGTAATATTACATCAGCAAGGTACCTCCTAGGCAAAGATTTCAAAGTATACTGGGGTTTCAAGATGTGCTGTTCAAGCTCTTTTGAAGAAGCACAATTAAAATCGGGCAATGTTGAGGACCGTAGAGGCAGTAGTCAGCCAAGGAAACTTAGTGCAGCAGATTAAGGATAAATTATCCTTACTTCCCTTCGAAATTGGAAGATGTCCAGCAGTGCCATCAGCTCAGACCTTGCAGAAACCAGTGGGACCCAGGTATACCTAGAAGTTTAGCCAGAAGTGGTCTTCATGGAAAGCCATACCTTTGACGTGGAAAGAAGACCAAGCGACTCAACTATGCATGAAAACATAGGAACTAGGGTACAGAAAAATGGCAGCAGGCGCTCTGTACTGATGAGTCAAAATTTGAAATATTTGGCTGTAACAGGAGGCAGTTTGCCGAAGGGCTGGAGAGCAGTACAATAATGAGTGTCTGCAGGAAACAGTGAAACTTGCTGGAGGTTCCTTGCAAGATTGGAACTGCATTTTAGCAAATGGAGTTGGGGATTTGGTCAGGATTAATGGTGTCCTCAATGATGAGAAATATAGGCAGATACTTACCCATCATTCGATACCAAAGAGGCGTCTGATCGGCTCCAAACGTATTCTGCAGCAGGACAATGAGCTCAAACATACAGCCAATGTCATTAAGAACTATCTTCAGCGTAAAGAAGAACAAGGACACCTGGAAGTGATGATATGAGCCCCACAGAGCCCTGATCTCAACATCATCGAGTCTGTCTGGGATTACATGAAGAGACAGAAGGATTTGAGGAAGCTTACATCTACAGAAGATCTGTGGTCAGTTCTCCATGATGTTTGGAACAACCTCCCTGCCGAGTTCCTTCAAAAACTGTGTGCAAATGTACCTTGAAGAATTGATGCTGTTTTAAAGGCAAAGAGTGGTCACACCAAATATTGATTTGATTTAGATTTCTCTTCTGTTCATTCACATTGCAGTTTGTTAATTGATGAAGAAAACTATTAACACTTCTATTTTTGAAAACATACTTACTTTGTTGCATTTTGCAACAACTGCCTAAAACTTTTGCACAGTACTGCATGTTACCGTGTTGATGACATATTGTACCTAGTGCATAACTCAGCTTCTATGGCCAACAACACAGCTGTGGGAGCAAGCCACATGTGGCTCCCTGGCCACTTAGTTGGGGTGTATCGATAATATAAAGTTTCCCATACCAGTTTTCCATTGCAAAGCTGATTTACGACTTGAATTACAATAGCTATGAATATTATGTATTGGCACATATAACAGTACTGGCTTACACAGCTAGACTGTCTATAAACAGAGGCTTAAAATAAACCTGTATGCATTAAAAGGACTCACTATTCTGTGAGCTAAAAGAGTAGGCAGTCTGTCAGTTTGCTAGAGACTTGTGACCTGACTAAAGGGTGTTTTACACTGGACGATTATTGGGCAGACGAGCGTTCATATAACGCTCGATGCCAATAATTTCCCTGTGTAAACAGCAGCGATCAGCAGATGAATGAGCAAACGCTCGATCATCTGCTGATTGTATCGTTTTGAAAAAGTAAAATATTATCGTTGTCGGCAGTACATCTCCTCTAATAATGTATGGGGACGAGCGATCGGATGAACGACCGCTCGTCCCCATCCATAGCTCCGTGTGACCGGAGCAAATGAGCGCCAATCAACGATGTCTCGTTGATCGGCGCTCGCTGCACCTGCCTATTGTTGGCAGGTGTGAAAGGGCCTTAAGGCACACCCAACTAAATAGAACTTGCCTCTTAGGGTATGTTCACATGCAGTGTTTTCATGCGTATTTCAGGGCGTTTACGCCTTGAAAAACGCCTGAAAAAACGGAAGCTGAACACCTACAAACATCTGCCCATTGAAATCAATGGGAAAAACAGCATTTAGTTCATACGGGGCGTCATTTTACGCCACTGTTTTAATAAACGGAGCGTTAAAAGACGCTCCGTAAAAAGAAGTAGCATGTCACTTCCTGAGGTGTTTTTTGGAGCTGATTTTCCATTGAACACTATGAAAAACGCCTCAAAAAACTCCTCAAAAGAAGCCTCAAAAGAAGCTTCAAATTAAAAGCTTCATTTTCAGCTTCAAAAACGCCTGAAAATCAGAGGCTGTTTTTTCTGAAAACAGCTCCGTATTTTCAGACGTTTTTTGTTAATTGTGTGAACATACCCTCATTCCTATAGCAAACAATTTGATATTAGCTTAGTGCAGGACTCAAGACAAAACGTTAGATTGTGGGCTATTACTTAAAAGACATTTTCAGTATCTTAACAATAGCTGCCAATAGAGCATAGGCCCACTAAGGCTACATTCACACGAGCGTGACAGATTTATGCGTGGAAAATCAGCGTCATGCGCGATTTGCATCAGTGTGCTTTGTATGTGCCATGTGTTTTTCATGCACTTGCAAGCACTTTTTTTTATATAATTGATGCGTGAAACACAAACGTGTGTGCTGTCCGTGGTTTTCACGCACCCTTGACCTCAATGGACAACTAGGTGCATGAAAACACACCAATATAGGACATGCAGTGTTTCACGCAACGGACACTCGCTGTGTGAAAACTCACGTATGCATAACCCCATTGGAATCAATAAGGCCGAGTGCTGTGCGTTGTTTCAACGCACAGCACACAGACGAGAATCACGCTCGTCTGAATGAGCCCCATTTCAAGGCTGTATGTTATGCAGGTTTCACACAAACTAATTAACCATTTCAACCCATCAAGTTCATTATATTACAATATTATATTATATAGAGGTTATTTGTATTTTTCCAAAAATACTATAAAGGTTCAGGGGTTTAACCATGAAATAAAAGGTGTATAGTTTTATTTGGTACCGGTCTGCCATCTCAGAGGCTGCACACCAATTTAATCTGATTATTATCATTAGAATAAGGCAGCATTCATAAAGGCAATTTTGTACCTGCGCTTCATTTCTCCCATGTTTTAAAGAAATATATATGTATGCAGACACTCTGGTGAGATCAGTAGTCTTTGATGAGCAACAAAACACAATCACTGTTATACTTGGCATATGAAATGGCATTGTGGGGAGTTACACAAATATTGAAGTGAGGAGGGAAAGCAGCCCAAACATGTACTATACTGCGTAGGATTCTAAATTCTGCAACTTCAGCTATTCAAAATACCCATTACAACTTGTTACCATGGTAGAGATGGGTGTACTATTTATCCAATGCCAATATGTATGGTCATCAAAGAGTCCATGGTCTACCTCACCCGTGCCAGGGGTGTAAATAGAGATTAGGGGGACCCATTTCAAAGATCATTAACATTACCACACCCCCTAACCACCTGGGATATGGGGCTTATTTGTCCACATCCTCTTTCGTTGATCATTGGGTAATTCTCCAAACTCTTGATCTCTGTTTGATCTCTCTACAAGTTCTCACCACCCATTAAAGAAAGGAGGAAAAAAATTGGATCGTCTGGAGGCGCTGCTGCGTGGTGGAGTTGTAAAATGACGGTGGAGTCCAGATATAATATTATCATTTAATCATTAAAGACAAGACGTGGCTACGCGTTTCGACACTGAACAAGCGTCTTCCTCAGGCCATGTACACATTGCACTTCTGACACTTATATATCAGGTTGAGTCAACCTAACATATTGACCTGCACAAGGTGGCGCCGTGTTTTTTGCTTTCTCTCTTCACCACCCATTAAAATGAAGAATGTTACCAACTTGTGCCTCTCTCCAAGAACCCAATAGCAGCTGCATGGTCTGCCTCTATGGTATGAATGCCCTTGACTCCTGCTATAGCCAATTGACACAATATACCATGAGAAAGTAGATGTATAGAAAACTCACCTGATAATTATAGCCGTTCCTAGTCTCACTTGTTTCTGATGGTGAGGCACTATTCCAAGGTTTTCTATGGGCCCCTCGATTACTGGTTACACCCCTGTTATTGCTCATCTGCAATAATTTATTTTACACTTTGTATATTTTTTCTTTAGAAGATAACAGAAGATAGGATCCCTGCTGCTGCGATTATCATTTATATTCAAAATCTCTCCCTCAGGGTTTTCTCCCTACAAACAATCATTTCTCTAAACTGTGTCATATGAAAAAAATATCTGTATTACTTTACTTCCAACCATCTTATGACAGCAGTGCAATGAGGTCAGCCCGAATCTAATGTTTACAGATCACTGGGGAAGTGAAAATTCCATCTCAATGTGAGGCCATGCCACCCTGCATTCATGGCAGAACTGTGTTACTGTTATATTACTGGAAAAGATTACAGAAGAAATGTAATTAGATTTTGGCAATAGTAACATTTAGAATTTTTCCGAAGTGCATCAGTGCATGACTATGTTGTCATACAACCACATGGCCATGGGTACAAAATGTCATAAGACAACTTTTGTTTTACTTTAATAAATATGACTAATACTAAGAATAATAATATTTGACGTAAATATAAGACAACAAGTATTAGAAGGAAGTGCATTATGTTTCAACTTAGTATATGTTTTTTTCATGATGTTTAGCAACATATTTAAATAGGTTTCTCTGGACTTGTCTGTACAGAGCAATGTGTGTATAATGTAAAAGAGGGCATTATTAGGGCATATGAACTCCATAGAGGGGGGTGCTCTGCTCAGGAGTTCTCTTTATTAGCCAAAGCAGAGAGCATTTATATAGGTGCCATGTAATACTACATTCAGTAGAAGGAAATGCATGGATAGCGGCAGTTTCCCCTGGCGATTGCGGGTTCACTTCAATTTAAAAAGGAATCTTGGTGAGTCAACCCATTTAATATTTATGAAAAGCATATTAGTGATCTCTACAGTAGTACAATGGCTTCCCAATAGGTATGTAAAAAAATAAAATAATATATATATATATATATATATATATACATATATATATATATTCTTTTTTTTTTTAAAGAAACAGTAGGCGAACTGAGGCAGGGGTCAATGGTATATTTATTAGGAATTGCTCCTGAATATGTGGGTGCCATATAACCTACTAACGCTAAATTAATCTAACGTCATTTTACAAATCTGGTCATCTCTGTTGAGCAGGAGCAGCAAGGTTTTTTTTTTTAATGAAAATAGCTCTTCATCCTAGTAGAAGATTTTTCTTTGCTTAATGGGTGCACTAAATTAACAGAGGTGTATATGGTATGCATTGGGAGAAGCTGCAAATTGGAGAAGTGATTCCTTTTACTGCTGCCACATGGCAAATGTACGTGGCTGTCACGTGGTATGAACAAATAAGAATTTAAACATGTTTATTACTTTTAACTAAAATCCCAAATCTCCTTCCAATGTTCTTTAACCCCTTCCCACCCGCATAAATACGGCTCCTGCGGTGGGCCTCATCTTATTTAAAAAAAACAAACAAATTATTTGTACTAATTTCAAATAAAACCTCAAATATCCTTCCAATGTTCTTTTAATTCTTAAATCCGGTAAAGACGTTGACAATATTGTTAAGGACACCACTTACAGAATGTCAAAGTTTTTAACAGTCCCCAAAATGTTGCATATGTTCTGTTACTAAAGAAAATACAAATCCCAAGTTCCATGTTCCTTAACCCATTAGAATGCTAGTATGTGTCCTGGTATAGAGCACAATTAAATCTATGTTAATTAAGTCAAAGTTAATTAATCAAGAGTCCTATATACACAAAGAACAATTTATTTCAGTCTCCTTGCGTACAGTGGAGGGCAGATGAAAGTTTAGTTTGGTTTGAGCCGGTGTATCTGGAGAGCCGATGTTTTTGTTAAATTGAAATAACCGTCGCACTGGACACTTTAGCCAGCACTACGTTATTAGTGAACTAACCAAGTTTTTTTAATTTGCCTAATTTGGTTCTACCAAGGCTTTCTGTGCCATCTGCCGTGTTTCAAGGAGCACACCTAGATATACATGAACAGCAAGGCTAAACATGGATACCCTTAGACTTTCTAAATTTGTAAAATTTTTCCCTGTGAATATAATATTAATGTTTGTGATGTAGAACAACTTAATTGTATCAGTGTTGGTTGGGTTTACAAGATTAAAGCAGGAGAAGCAGGTGTTGTGCTCAGAGCGGAGCTTATTGACTGATGGTCACATCTGGGTATCCTACAAGATTCTTAGAACATATAACAAATCAATGTAAGTACACTCAGGCTATTTTGGGTGACGGTCACACATTTTTCTATTCTGTGGGCTTAACATTGGGCATCTTTGTAATCATATTGCTTGGGATATAACATTTTGTTTGGCTCACTAAACAAAAACATAGAATTGTGAAAAAGACCAAGTGTTACGGACAACATTGTTCTTTGGTACAACTGACTTCACACAAAATGTAATATCCTCCAGTATTCCTTCCACAAATACTTATTAGGGTATGTGCACACACACTAATTACGTCCGTAATTGACGGACGTATTTCGGCCGCAAGTCCCGGACCGAACACAGTGCAGGGAGCTGGGCTCCTAGCATCATACTTATGTACGATGCTAGGAGTCCCTGCCTCTCCGTGGAACTACTGTCCCGTACTGAAAACATGATTACAGTACGGGACAGTTGTCCTGCAGCGAGGCAGGGACTCCTAGCATCGTACATAAGTATGATGCTAGGAGCCCAGCTCCCTGCACTGTGTTCGGTCCGGGACTTGCGGCCGAAATACGTCCGTCAATTACGGACGTAATTAGTGTGTGTGCACATACCCTTACTCACACATGCCCTCCAATTTCCTGACCAGATATTTCCTAAAGATTCATCAAGAGTTATTAATTTCCGCCATATTCACAAATCTAATTCAGGCAAAGGTTGTCTTGACTCTCCTTAACAAAGAAGACATCCTCATCTTTTTTTTTTTTTTTTGAAGGACCACTGAAAAACTTCACTACATCCAGAAATCTCACCTTTGTTTCCCCAGCAGAAAATAAGACTTTATTTGATCTTTACAAGATACATCAAACCTATCTCCTTCCAGTGTGATTGCAAAATATGGAAAATACCATTGCCTTCATGTCCATGATTCCACTGTGCACCTTCAATTTCTGACAGATGATTTGATGAGATTCAGAGATGTGGACAGTAAGATACAGAGAGACTTCCTATCATTCTCAGTCCTCTGTACCCCAATCATTATGACTCTTTGGGCTATTTAATAGGGATAAGTGGCAACACATTAGACATTTGTAACCTTTTTCTTGCAAGGAAATCCATAGGAATAAAATGGATAAGCACAAGACTAGATTAGGCTTTTGGAAAGCTAAAATGTTCCAGAAGAAAAGCAGGTCTTCAAAAACTGAAACCGTTTAGGGAAAAGTTTTGGAGCCACATTCTCCACTATTTCCATACTTACGTATGCAATGGTCCTTCGTGCATGCATATACTGTATATAGACTTGTTTGAGGTTTATCATATGTATTAATTATATGTTTATTAGACTTGTTGATATGTTTACTTACTTGTCTAATGTAACACACAATGGCCCACATTTATTGTGCAGTATGCAATAAACTAAAAGTTGCAAACGCTAATTTGTGAAAAATTTGCCATAAAATGTGCAACTTTTTTTATCACTCATCAAAAATTGGAATCCGACGAGAAAAGTGGGGGTGCCACGTAGCGATATAGTTTAGGCCACATTTAGAAATATAAACATTCTGAGCATCACACACACATTATTGAACACACAAATCATTTGCATGTGAGGCAAAACTAAACATTTGTTAAATCTGAGGTAGACTGACTAGTGTCTATCAGTTTGTATTGCATTTAATGAGACATTTTCCAGCATGTATGGGGTTAAGCAGAGGCAGATGGTAGGATTTTTTTTTTTTTACAGACAAATAGGTTTTTAATTCATGATGGTCAGAGACTGTTCCTTTTGACCCTTTGTTGTATGTTGTATTGTGACCAGATTTCTGTGATCTTCAATTCCCTGTAGCCCAAGGATTGCCAATAATATTGGCTTTGCTTTGTGACTCAATTCAATGACGTGTTATTATACACATCTGTTCTCTGCTTCATTATTAACTTAGAGTTAAATTCTCCCATATATTAACATATGTATGCTTTGGGGGTAAGCTAAGAAAGCAGAATACAGGAGGAAACCCACACAAACGTGATAAGAACATATAAATTCCATGTAAGTGCTGGACTGGTTACATCTGAAGCAATGGACTTGATGCAGTGCTTACCACTGAACTACCATGTCACTTACTATATATATCATCCGTCATCAGCTATGGGGGACATATAGATCTCTGTGAATGTGGAATACACCATGACTAAGCTAAGTGTGCACTTAAGCATACATGGTACTGAAAATCTTTTATAAGGAGATAAATGACGACTGATATTCCTCTAGTACAAAAAAACTCGACTGTATACCAAGATGGAACTTTTTCATGATTTGACGTATTTAGAACCTTCATTAACTATGTAATAGTAGCTTACTTTGTGGTGTCACATTTAGGCACAACTATAGTTCCCATTGTGGTACCCTAAACATTCAGATCCCAACATTTAGGATCTATTCAGTTTGACATTTAGTTTACTGGGAAACCATAAAAAGTGTTTTGTATAATATGTCCAAAATGTAACATGCAATAAAAAATATCCAAAATGTCATAAAAAAATTACTCATGTAAAAAACTCTAAGCCCTTTTGTAAACAGGACATTACACCATGACAAGCTACAAAGTCCAAATCCGTCTTATCTACAAGAAGTTCACACAAAATTGTGTCACCTCCAGATGTTGTACATCCAAATAAACAACGCCATTAAGTGCTGGGAACCAAAAAACAAAAACAATGACAGTTTCTAATGTAAATCTACAAAACACGGCCCAGATGCACACTCTAAAATAAAACAGATGACAATATTTTAGTTAGAAGAACTGAAGTGGATGGAAGCCTGCCTCTGTTTGAATTATAAACATTGGGTCACTTTAGGGTCGTAAAGTGCTTACTGGAAAGCCCAAAGAATGGCTTTCACACCAAGTTAAAGGTCAGATCTGTAATTCAGTTCTCTGCGGAATGTATACAGATGCCATTCTCTTTCTCGAATGTAATGAATCAGTTCCTCTGGTGAATTTATTTTGTTTATTTTTGCATTGATATGTACACCAAGCATAGTCCTGATTAACAATGAAGAAATCCACATCCACTTTGTTATGATCACAAATATGTAACACAACAAACAGGACATATCTAACAGAGAGGCACTTGACGGCTCTGGCATGGTAACACAAGCGCCACCCAACCTTCAAAACACACATACTAAAAATGTAATTAATAAATAAAGACCAAGAGACAATGCAGATGGAATAAAATGGCCGCAGTATTTATTAAGGGGTTACATAATAAATAGAATAAATAAATATTAAACTTGTAATAAATACCAAATATTTTAATAAATATTAAAAACCAATAAATATTATACCAATAATTCATGACCTTGTCCACCCATAAACTGGGCGACTAAACCCCCACCAACAAGATACCGCGACAATAAAAGGGAGGGGGGCTGGGCGATGATGATCCTCTTCTTCATCCAACTCGGACGGGCAGCAGACCACTCCAAAACCTGGGAATATATATTCAAAATTCCCGCCTTTTTGCCAAAGGGAACCAATGAAAACACCAGATTTTCCCGCCCCATAGGAATTTTCCAGAACCTGTGCGTGCCAAGACCAAGTGGGGGGGGGGGCACCACTGACCTGAACTTGACCTCATACAGGTAAGTACCAAATAAAAATTGGGGAAAAAGAGGGTTAAACCAAATGACCTTTAATTAATGACCATAAAAGGAACTGAAGGAAAAAAGGAGGAAAAAGGGGGGGGCGCCGTGTTACCATGAGGGGCTACACAGGCTAATAGCCCCTATTCATGCCAAATATAAATCGACAAAATTACACACACTGAGATTTCCTAAGAAGAGTCTAGATTTGGTTTATGTAATCGATATAGTTGTATAGTAAATATCTGTCCACATTATTTGCAGAGCTGGACCGATATTTAAATGGATCCTAGGCAATCAAATTTTGACTCTTTCCTTCTTTCTCCAGCCTAAGTGTCGAAGGTTCAGTCATCAGAATGATAATATAGTTCTGAGAAAAATAAGCTTTATTACTTTGGAGAAGAACTTGACTAAACTTGAAGTGACCAAAACACTACCAATGATGATGACATCGCAAAAATGTACATCATAATTATTTTTGTGTGGACCACCTAAAATTGTGGAGTGCCCTTGCACCAGGCTTCCTTAGTACCTGGATTTTACACACCTGAATACGTTTTTTTTTTGTAGCATATCTAGTCAAGATTGACCAGATTGTGGACGATTTGTCTTCTACTGTAGTTATTTTTGCACATCTTTCTTCTTCTATAATCGGGATTATCAAAAAATTTACGAAACAGAACTGGATTATTAGTGCTGCTGGACTAAATGGAAATATCCTGTATTATAAAGGACATCTCATATTCCAAATTATTTAGAGAAATTTATATTATCGTAATTTTACCTTCTGGATTAATATAAGACTAATTATGATCGGATAAATAAAATCAACTGTTTTTCAAGGTTGAATTTTAGCCATCCACTGGTTTTTTACTTTTCTTACTCAATGTACCTTTTCATGTCTAATTGCAGGATTTCCACTCCTGGATCTTCCAAATATCAAGCAATTTTGATGTAGAATTTTTGACAGCTGCCTCACCATCTGGATTTTTGGACAATTGAGTTGGTGACTAATGGAATGTCACATTATTTTACAATGAAGATTATGAGACTTTTAAGCAGTTTCGATGTAGGTAGTTTCCATTATTACATGCTATTCGCTGCTTAAAAGTTGACATAATTAGTTAAGTAATGGAATTTGCAATGTTATTTTAAATATTTCATAAACTGAATGACTGTCTTGCTGTGATGGGTTTTTCTTTTCAGAGTATTTGTATAAAATGACAAATGATTTTATGTGGCAAACTGTAAAAACAAGACCGTAGGGACTATCATAGCATTGCTGATTTATTTCTCAGAACTATTTAACTTTGATGAATGAAGCAGCTCAAGTATGAAGGGTTTAATACTTGGTCAGGAATGCAGCTTTATCACAGGGGGGGGGGGCCCAATTTATCTTACTGGCATATATATTAGGCTACTCTCACATATAGACACATTGAATTTATAAACATGGCTAAGAAAAATTTGTAAACTATTCATATGTGGT
This sequence comes from Rhinoderma darwinii, assembly GCF_050947455.1. Classification (NCBI taxonomy): domain Eukaryota; kingdom Metazoa; phylum Chordata; class Amphibia; order Anura; family Rhinodermatidae; genus Rhinoderma; species Rhinoderma darwinii. The sequence continues at coordinate 96,062,973 of NC_134694.1, forward strand.
AGCTTTAAACAAAATATTGTAGGTCACCCATTGAAATCAATGTTTTCCCTACAGAGCTGAGAGCTCTAAACTTATACAGATGAGGTCCCAAATGAGAGTCACCCCCCCCCCCCGGTTAACCTATGTTCACATCACATTTTTTGACCTTCGTTTAGCATATATGCCATGAAAAGCTCCCAATGTATAGGTTAAGTGTAGGCTGTGACAGATGCCTAACAGTGACATCCGTCCCCAATAGACAATTATGGGATAACTTTCATGACATTTTCAGGACATATCCATTAAATGAATTCATATGTCACGCGTAGAAAAGAATATACACCATGTGGTATTTTATTGGATGTCTCTGGATAGAGTAGCATAGTCGACTACGCTATTCTTTTAAGCAAAAAAAAGGTATACCGATATATACCAGTCGGACGGAGACACTCTTTAGGCCTCTGTTGGGTAAATGGGGGTCTATGAATACGTTTAATGGCGTCTACAATATACGTACACTGCAAACACAGCCTTAGTTCAGTGATTAATAATAGGCTGTCTGAAGTAGACACTTTATTTTCATTGTTTCTTTTGAAAGTTTCCATTAGCCAGAGGTTTTATAAATATCCACTTAATTTATTGTAAAGGTTTAATTATTTATTGTCTCAGTTTAAGTTATGTGTCCAAGGATGAGATCCATTAATGGTGTACATACCATATGGGCAACCCCAACAGATGCTATGGGTCCTTTAGAAGAGGGGGCCCAGCTCAGGATGTCCCTTACCCCCTTTCCTATGGGTTATCTAAGCCCGCATAGAGCTCACAATCCACAATCATAGCAGCATTAGAAAACTAGTGAGGTGGAGGATCACGTTACCATGGAAAAGTTTTGGGGAGGACGACAAGCCCTCTATTCCTCAAAAGGAAAACTGTTAATACAGTTAATGTCTACGGTATTACTTAGTGCTAACTAAATGCATAGGTATATATTTGAGGTAATATATTCATCAAAGATAATAAGTAAATATCTTACCCAATTTTATCAGTTTGTCCAACCACCCAGTGTAGCGCACAGACACGCATTTTGCGTAGATCGATCTTTCAGAAAAAGCTATATACTCATAAAGCGCATCGGGGAGCTACACTGGGTGGTTGGATCAACTGATAAACATCGGTAAAACATTTACTTATGATCTTTGGATGCAGATATTACATTAAAGATATACCTATGCATTTAGCTAGCACTATGCAATACTGAAGACATTGGCTGAATTAATGGCTTGCCTTTTAAAGAATTGGGTGCTTCAACTGTAATTTCCACTCATATGTTAATTGATGTATTATGAGTTATTTGCATTATGTTAGGACGTATATGAATTATATTATGGTTTTATTAGCATCCATATTCGTACCAGTATAATATATGCACTGTGCTATTTGGTCTGTCCGGACCCAGTGTGTCCCAATAGGAACCTACTTGAAAATAGATTATGTCTGTGATATATTTTTTAACGATATATTTTAAAATATTAATTATTTTCAAAACAAAACTGTGGATAGTATAGGACTACCTTTTTTTTTTTTTTTGTAAAATGTGGTTATAATAGAAGACTATGAGATATAAATTGATTAAATGGTAAATCTCTCTCCGAAAGGCATTACTTGAAGCTCCCGGACCCCAATACAAAATGTTTAACAGGGTACCCCACCTACCATTTGTCATTCACAATGCTAGTGTCTATTCTTGAGGGGTCAGTTTATCCCATTACTCTTTACCAGTGTCTCACCAGCTGTTGCAAAACTGCTACTCCCATCATACTCGTAGTTGCAGTTTGGCAACAGCTGGAGATTGGGAGGTACTTTATACTACTGAGTGAAATGTCTATTCTCACCTGAGAGCAGATAGGGGAGTCTTAAGGCCCTTTTACACGGCCAATGGTCGGGTAAACAAGAGTTTACATCAATGCTCGTTCCCAATTATTGCCCTGTGTAAATAAGGCCACGATCAGCAGACGAACGAGCAAACATGCAACAGGGAGATGTGCTGCCAATATGATGGTAACGGTAATGCATGGGGACGAGCTTATCTCGTTGATCGGCGCTCGTTGTTACGGCCAAAATTGGCCGGTGTAAAAGGACCTTTAGTAAATCTTTCCAAATGTGAAGATATTCAGTAGTAAAACAGTTATATGCTTTAATGAGAAAAGGAACCATGTCTTCCCCGGGAATACTGCTATTCAATCCACACTTGTAATTTTAGAATGCCAAAGTGATTCTGGATCCTTGGGGCCTCCTCTGTGAACACATACAAATGTAGTGCGTGACATGCTGCGTTTTTACAAGCTCCATTTACAAATTAAATGATGCCTTGGAAGAGTAAATCATGTTTCTAAATCCACCAAATATGTTGGACTTCTTTGGACCAATGCATTAAATCCTGATTTGTTGTTTCAAGAAGATATGGGATTATTTGCCTGACATGACTCTGATTAACATAAATGACAATGGGCTAGTCTCTAGTGGAAATCATGCAAATCATTATTAATATCCCATCTAGAGAAGAATGTGAAAGGATTAGGTCTCCATTGGGAATGATATAGGATTTATAACCCATTGTACAAACACAAGACAGTGTCTATTTTACAACATAACCTACTGCTGATGTATCCCGTCCTATTTAGATTTAGTTACAAGCACTTTGTAATAGAGCAGGTTTACTGTCGATTTTCCATAATTTAGCAAAACTGTTATGAGTCTCCAGTTGATAATTGACTCTAATGGGGAACCTGGATCTGGAAGCCAATATGTTTGAACCAAGCAGAACAAAGAGAAAATTGCTCTAGGCAGTCGGCAGTGTCATAGGGACACCTCACCAGCTGAAGACAGACCCATCTGTGTATGATCACTTGCTTCCGTGGTCTACCACATTTTTGGGCTTAATCACAGAACACAGTCCTTGAAGGCTATGTACACCTTTGAAAGGAGTTTTTGTTTTGTTTTTGTTTTTTAAATCAATGTTTAATGTTATTTTAAACAACTTTTAAATTGACTATTATTAAAAAAAAAAATGTTTTTACTTTTTAAGATACAGCTTCTATGTATCCTGTATACGTAGAAGCTGTATCGTTCTGTCAAAGCTGACGGCTCGGCTGAAAGCTGGTCGTGCTTGTTTCTGTTCATAACTTAGATGTGATCGTTATTAGCTAGATCCTGTGTGTCAGAGACATCAGTTTAGCTGAACTGATGGAAACAGATTTGACGGAACGATACAGCTTCTATGTACACAGGATACATAGAAGCTGTATCTTAAAAAGGATTTGAAAATGGACTTCAAAAGTTACATAGTTTGCAAATAGGAAAATTCCAAGAAGAGTTGGGGGTAATGGATGCTATTGCTCCTGTGATTTATTTTTGAGCTGTAACCCATTTTGGGATCATGGTTGTAAAGAAATGTGTCTTAACTTATATCTATGAATAACATATATTGTGCCATCATGTATGATTTTTTTTAGATTTTTCTACTTCATCACTACTATCTACCTAATTGGTCAGTAAAAACAATGGAGGGGTATTGTCTCGAAATTGAATGCACATTTCTACAGCAATGACAAAAAATATGTTATTAAACATGTCTTTTTTTCTGACCCAATGATGAACGGCTGGACTTTATTTAATCATGTTCTCCCTGCATTGATCTTGTGCGATAAGGCGTGTAGTTCTATGTAGGATCTACTTTAAGTGATAAGACATATTAGGGTTATTAAAGCAATTTCTGCTTTTCTTGGTATCATTTAATATAATTACAAAGGAAATCCGACTATTGGGGCTGTAATGTTTAAAGACATATATACATCAGATAACATTACAGTCTCTTGTTGCTTTCTGTGAAATATACTAGAACTGATCTAGAACACATTATACTGCTATATCTGTACCATGGCTAAGGATAAGATCATGCGGTGATAATTTAGGCTGCACAGTATTCTCTTAAAGGGGTTTTCACATCTTGGACATTTATGCAATATACACAGGATATGCCATAAATGTGCGATAGGTGTAGGTCCCAAAGTTGCAAACAGCATCTATCTTTAAAACAGCGCCCCCTGACTCCGATCCTGCCTTCTCATGCTCTTAAGGCTTTATTGCGCAAAAGTAGTAAAATATAAAAAAACATGAACGACGTGAAAAAAAGAAAACAAAAAAACAATGGTGGAATTAATGTTCTAATCAATGAGTTATAGGCACCCTAAAATAGTACCATGAAAAAATATATCCCGTGGATATGCCATAAATGGCTAAGTTGGGAATAACGCTTTAGGGGGTTACAAACTGGCAATAAAAAGGAATAAAGAAAGATTAGAAGTTAGAAAACTTGGAGGTGCAAAGGGTGACCTCACATACAAATAAACTTTTAAAAAATCTTCCAGAAACCAACTGCTAATAAAAGCCAGGGAAGTGTTATTCTTTACCAGGTGCCGTTATTGTAATAGGTGTGGATGATAATATTATTTTATATCTGTATATTATTAAATGTTACCAGTTAAGAATGATTTATAACAGTACATATCACACATATTTTCCTATTCACAGTGCTGACATAAAGGAATTCTTTCAGTGCCTATCCCAAGTTTTCCAGTCTCTTGTTGTTCCTTCTTTACATTTTTGGCTCACACATCCGTCTTTTCTGCAGTTCAAATATCACTTTTTTTTATAGTTAGACTTACGAACCAAAAACCTAGCTTTTAACTAAAATTGTTCTGGTGAAGAAGAGGAAAGCCTTAACCTTAATGTGTCTAGAAGATATATTTTTTGCTTATTGTGTCAACATAACATGGATCTTTCTTTCTGTGCTTTAAAGCAAATTTAGTATGTTTTTTTTACATGTGTTTTTGGTGGTGTTTTTTTTTTTCTTTTGTGACATTTTATGGATGTTTTTGAAGCTCTATTGGAAAGTTAATTGAGAAAAATTCCAGTATAAAATACAATACCTAGGGCATGCTGCATTTTGAAAAAAAAAGCGACACTGACCCTAAAAACTTAATAGACTTTAGACTAATATCTGACCTCAGTTTTTTTTGCCCCCAAAAAATTTGCAAAAAAAAGGCAATAAAAAGGTCACCAAAAACACATAAAAAAAGCTGTGTGAGAAATCAGCCGTAAAGAGGTTGTACTATTTTGGGTAACTGATTTTCAAAAGTATTAGTTCCCTATGGACAGCTGACGGAGGTTCCCATGTAATCATATAAGCATGGCTGCTGAACAATGATGCATATACCCATTTTACTTGCTGTTATAGACAAAGTATAAACTATCCATAGCCCTTGAGTTCAGCCACCTTATTCAGGGGTGCACGTACCATATGAGAAGCCTGTGCACAGGAGGCCAGTAGGTAAGGATACCTACTGCTCTGTAAAAGCAGCTTCCTTCTGTCTATTAGACTGCATGTAAGCAACGGAGCTAAAGAATTTCGGAGCTGAATATTACTGATGGATTGTGAGGGAAACATAAGAGGTTCTGTATGATGAACTATGTGAGGGCATGGGGCTCATACACTCTTCTTGCATGGGGGGTCCTCTTTTGTCTGTGTACGGCCCGGACAGTATTAATGGTTTTCGATTATAAAACCTTTATCCATTTTCACAATATCAGTACGGTAAAAAGCCCTAAAAAAAAAGCCCATCTCACAGGATTATCTGTTTATATATACCCTCTCAATTAAACAGAGCAGCATGTTCACTATATACATATACTGTCAGAAGTGCCTAGTAGCGGCATGAATCCCCCCTTCATAAACAAGGGAACAGAGAAGACTACCTTTCCCTTCATAACAGGGAACAAAGCAGAGAATCATGCTTACCCTATTGTTAACCTGAGTACAGGATGAAGGACAAAAGGTCCAACAAAAAAATAAAATAAAAAAATCCTCCTAATTTCTGGTTTAGGTCTTAGGATGGCGTCACCAACCGAAGGTTGACAATCCAGTTATCAAAATGCCTATCTTTGCCTGCATAGCATTTAGTTATATTCATGAAACGTACTGGTAACATTACACCTACCATGATATGTACTCTAAATCAGCTGGATTTAGGAATTCATTGGAATAGACCAACTTTGTAGACATGGGATTTCAGTACCTTGACAACCTAGTGTTTTCCCCCCTAAATAAAAAGTACTTAAGCAAATACGCATACGCATTCACTGAAAAACAATCCATACCATCATGTTCCACAAAACCTGTCTGTTCTCTGGAACAAAAGATCCAGATTTTGTTTCATGCGACTTCTTAGGGGAAGAAAAAAAAACACGACTGAAGAAAAGAGGTTTGGTTTATCTTCAAAAATATTTCCCTTGAACTTTAGTTCATTGAAGAGTGAAATGCAGCAATAAATAAACTGCTAAAAGCAAATAATTTAATGGAAAAAATGTAGCGTGAAAATTGCAGCAACGGCCTTGGCTGTGCCTCTTTGTCTTATAATTCTCAGACAGAAGAATAAAATCTAAACATTTGATTGTTTAGAGTATTTGTCACGGCAAAAAAAATAAAAATAAGGAAATGCAAGAATTCAAAAATATTTTTTTCTTTTCAGAATCGGTGTAAAATAAATTATTTACGAATTAGAGGGAATATCTTATCTTTTACGTTAAATTAAAATCTTTTATTTTACGAAGCTAGTTAGAGCCATGAAAAGGGGACTCAAAAACTAGATGCAGGGTTAAACTTGACAATAAAGTTCCATTTATAAGAGTTCCTGCCAGCCTCATCTTTGCACACTAATAATTTTTAATGTTGTTATTTCACCAGATGAGTGTGCTGCCATAGGTTGATTTCATCCCTATTCAGTGTAAACCGGCACAGGACTTCATCTCTTCACAAGCGCTACAAATTTACAAAAAAAAGTGGAGGTTAAAAGGTCAAACCATTCTTCTCTTTCACAAGGGAAGTTACGGAATAGAAAAGGAATTGGTTGTTCTGCCATGAATTGGTGCGGCAAGTTGGACAAAACCAGCACCAAGTGGAATACCCTATAATTACTTGGGGTCCCATGGCCAGATCTTACCATTTAAACCTTGGATAAACATGCAGTTTGGCAGACATTTACAGTTAGGTCCAGAATTATTTGGACAGTGACACAAGTTTTGGTATTTTAGCGGTTTACCAAAACATTGAATTTACACTTACATAATCAATATGGGCTTAGAGTGCAGATTCTCAGCTTTAATTTGAGGGTATTCACATCCAAATTTGAGGAAGGGTTTATGAATTACAGCTCTTCAATATGTAGCTGCCTCTTTTTCAATGGACCAAAGGTAATTGGACAATTATCTCAAAAGCTATTTAATGGGCTGCATGGGCTATTCCCTCGTTAATCCATCGTCAATTAAGCAGGTAAAAGGTCTGGAGTCGATTCCAGATGTGGCATTTGCATTTGGAAGCTGTTGCTGTGAACCCACAACATGAGGTCAAAAGAGCTCCCAATGCAAATGAGACAGACCATCGTTAGGCCGAAAAAAAAATAAGAAATCCATCAGAGAGATAACACAAATGTTAGGAGTGGCCAAATCAACAGTTTGGTACAGTCTTGAAAAAAAAAAGAGAACACTGGTGATCTCGTGAACTCCAAAAGGCCTGGGCGTCCACGGAAGACAACAGTGGTGGATGATCGCAGAATCCTTTCCATGGTGAAGAAAAACCCCTTCACAACATCTACACAAGTGAAAACACTCTCCTGGAAGTAGGTGTATCAGTACCTAAGTCTACCATAAAGAGAAGACTTCATGACACCAAATACAGAGGGTTCACCACAAGGTGAAAACCATTAATCAGCCTCAAAACTAGAAAGGCCAGATTAGACTTTGCCAAAGAACATCTAAAGAAGCCAGCCCAGTTCTGGAACAGCATGAAAATAAGATCAACCTGTACCAGAATGATGGGAGGTAGAAAGTATGGAGAAGGCTTGGAATGGGTCATGATCCAAAGCACACCACATCCTCTGTAAAACATGGTGGAGGCAGTGTGATGGCATGGGAATGCATGGCTGCCAAAGGCACTGGCTCACTAGTGTTTATTGATGATGTGACTGAAGACAGAAGCGGCCGGATGAATTCTGAAGTGTTCAGGGATTTACTTTCTGCTCAGATTCAACCAAATGCAGCAAGGATGATTGGACGTCGCTTCACAGTACAGATGGACAATGACCCAAAACATACTGCGAAACCCAGTAGGTTTTTTTTAAGGCAAAGAAGTGGAATATTCTGCAATGGCCAAGTCAATCACCAGATCTCAACCCCATCGAGCATGCATTTCACTTGCTTAAGACTAAATTAAGGCAGAAAGACCCACAAACAGTTAAGGCCGGGCAAAGCATCACAAAGGAGGAAACCCAGCGTTTGGTGATGTCCATGCGTTCCAGACTTCAGGCAGTCATTGCCTGCAAAGGATTCTCTACAAAGTATTAAAAAAAACACATTTTATTTATGGTAATGTTCATTTGTCCAATTACTTTTGAGCCCCTGAAATGAGGAGGTTGTGTAGAAAAATGGTTGCAATTCCTAAACGTTTCACAGGATATTTTTGTTCAACACCTCGAATTAAACCTGAAAGTCTACACTTCAATTGCATCTCAGTTGTTTCATTTCAAATCCAATGTGGTGGCATGCAGAGCCCAAAACATGAAGATTGTGTCACTGTCCAAATAATTCTGGACCTAACTGTAAATTCTTAGATGAGAGATACAGTTCATAAAGACATGTTAGAAGATAGTGTCGAAGATAGTGTCATGGGGTCTGGGTGCTGAGATCCCCACAATCACTTGAACCACAAAAAAAGGTCTATGGCATAACGAGAGGCAATTTGGACCAGTACTGCTCCTTCTTTCTAGCAATTGGGGGCATTAAGACCAAGACCCTACAATATCATCTTCTGACTTGGCTATATGACGTGTAACAAGATAGAAGTTTCTCACAATAACAATTATTAAGTGGCAAATTATCAAAAAGTTATTGCTTAATCCTAAAAATGTACTTAAATTAAAAGTGACAGAGAACATTTTACAGTAGGACAGATGTCCACTGGTTGAAACAGATGTTTTGTCAATGTAGACAAACAAAAAAAACTTCTGTAACTACTTGCTTACACTCAGATTGGCCAAGCCATACTTACAAGTCAAGCTGGCCATACACATGAAATTTTTGGCCAAATGTTCGTACATCTGACAGCTATTTCTCCTGACAGAAGACAGAGGAATATTCCACTGTCAGACTCTTCTGATAGCGGCTTATCTTAGGCAAGAACAAATGATCAGGTGTGTTAAAATTATCGGGCATGCTGAAATCCAGATCCATCTTTCCCCCGACATCTGCCTTTGAGGGGAGACTCAGAGGGCCCCGATTCAAATAATATCACCACCTGATTCGACTGAAGTTGGTGGGTCCAGGCGACTTTTCACTTATCTATGTGGCCAGCTTAAAGAGGCTCTGTCACCACATTATAAGTGCCCTATCTCCTACATAAGGAGATCGGTGCTATAATGTAGGTGACAGCAGTGCTTTTTATTTAATAAAACGATCTGTTTTCACCACTTTATTAGCGATTTTAGATTTATGCTAATGAGTTGCTTAATGCCCAAATGGGCGTATTTTTACTTTAGACCAAGTGGGCATTGTACAGAGGAGTGTATGATGCTGACCAATCAGCGTCATGCACTCTTCTCCATTCATTTACTCAGCGCATAGGGATCCTGCTAGATTTTTATGTGCTGTCTTATACTAAAACATTAACAATACTGAAGTGTTTAGACAGTGAATAGACATTCACAATCCCTGCACTTAGTTACTCTGTCTCTGGTAGTTACAGCAGAGGAAGCGTAATCTCGCGAGAAACCGCAGTAAATGACAGGTTGCAGCGAGATTATGATTTGCTCTGCTGTAACTACCATAGAAACAGTAACGAAGTGCAGGGATTGTGAATAGACATCCCGTGGAATGTCTATTCACTGTCTAAACACTTCAGTATTGTTAATGTGTTAGTATAAGACAGCACATAAGGATCTAGCAGGATCCCTATGCGCTGAGTAAATGAATGGAGAGAAGTGTATGACGCTGATTGGTCACTGATTGGTCAGCGTCATACACTCCTCTGTACAACTCCCACTTGGTCTAAAGTAAAAATACGCCCACTTGGGCATTAAGCAGCTCATTAGCATAAATCTAAAATCGCTAATAAAGTGGTGAAAACAGATCGTTTTTTTAATTAAAAAGCACTGCTCTCACCTACATTATAGTGCCGATCTCCTTATATAGGAGATAGGGGACTTATAATGTGGTGACAGAGCCTCTTTAACTCTCTATCAATGTCTCATGTATCAAAACTGGAAAAAGTGTCCCTTTTGGTCATAGTAACAAATCAGAGTTCATGAGTTAAATGCGGTGTAAAGGGGGAATGCTTCAGTCTGAGGAAACAAGGGCAGCATTCTATATGTATCAGTCTGCTGTGCTATCTTGTGATTATAATCACATTCATGACCACATTCATGTGATTGACTGAACTCTTATAAAGTTGTATCTAGTAAATAAACCACAAAAAAAAAAATGTAAATTGCTGTTTCATTTTAGTTATATGTGCTCAATAGGTACAAACCACACTAGTATGTTTAATAGCTCACACGGGAAATATTTTCACACAATTATGAATGATGTAACTTTCCACAAGTATGTTAGGATATATATCAGTTGCACTGGGTAAGCAACTGTGAATGAGAATAATTATGGTGAGGTGGAAAAGATAGGTTGAATGGTCAAATAAACTAAACTGTATTAGAGTGCAGTCATATAACCATTTGGAAAGTATTTTTTACTTTCTGATATTTATAAAAATTGTTTCACTGTCTAATTTTTCCTTTCAACCAGTTGAGACCCCAGTGGAAGAAAAACTCCAGTAGAATAGAGATGGGAATGTTTAAGTTGAGGCTGTACAAAATGGGTTGTCAGGAGAGAACTTTATTAATGACACCTAAAATAAAAATGCAAAAAAACCCCACAATTTTAATAAATCGTAGTAATTCAGAGGCGTAGCTAGGTTCTCCAGCACCCGGGGCAAAGATTCAGTTTGGCGCCCCCCCCCCCAACCTCTTTCCCGACATCTCCTTTCCCCTCGCCGTGTTTGTTTTCTCTACCAATCGACGTGTCATTTCTTTTTATGTAACGCGAGCATAAAATTATTTGTACATTTCACAAGCAATATAGTTCTATACACAACACCAGAACCAAGCTCATTACATATATACAGCCCCAGAACAAATACAGCTCAATTTAGTGCAACCCCTGCCGTATAGGTTTGTACGGCGTAAAACTACAGCTCCCAGCATGGCCTGAACAATGTTAAGGATATGCTGGGAGATACCGTTTCACAAAAAATAAATCCTATCATAATCATACCACCCATCAACTCGCTGCAGATCGTACAGTGACTACATTACTGATTAGAGGCAGAATAAACATTTACATTAAGTGACTCACCGGTGACGTCTCAGATTCTAGTTCTTTTTCTCCATTTGGTCCAGACCTCTATGAGGACTTCTCCCGGTCACAGACCATTTCTGCAGTTTGCGGCTCACATGTCTCCAGCTTCTCACTTTTTCCAACATTTCTGCACCTATAAATAAATATAAAGTTATCATTATACCACACACTACGCCCCTAAATATAATAGTGCCATACACTGCACCTCTAATTATAATAGCACCATACACCGTGTCCCACACACACACTGTGCCCCCTGTAGATAGTGCCTGCCATAGAGCCCCCTGTAGATAGCGCCTGCCATAGAGCCCCCTGTAGCTAGTGCCTGCCATAGAGCCCCTGTAGATAGTGCCCCCATATAGACCACCCCTGTATATAGTGTCCCACAAATAACTCCCCCTATAGTGCTCTACAGATAGCCCACCCCTGTATATAGCCCCCTGTAGATATAGCCCACCCCTGTATATAGTGCTCCACGTATAGCCCAACCCTGTATATAGCCCCCTGTAGATATAGCCCACCCCTGTATATAGTGCTCCACATATAGTCCACCCCTGTATATAGTGTTTCACAGATAGCCCACCCCTGTATATAGCCCCCTCTTGTACATATAGTCCACCCCTGTATATAGTGCTCCACTAGATAGTCCACCCCTGTATATAGTGCTCCACAGATAGCCCACCCCTGTATATACTATATACAAGGGTGGGCTATCTGTGGAGCAATATATACAGGGGTGGACTATATGTACAAGGGGGCTATATACAGGGGTGGGCTTTCTGTGGAGCACTATAGGGGGAGCTATTTGTGGGATACTATATACAGGGGTGGGCTATATCTACAGGGGGACTATATACAGGGGTGGGCTATATCTACAGGGGGACCATATCTACAGGGGGACCATATCTACAAGGGACTAAATCTACAGGGGGACCATATCTACAGGGGGACCATATCTACAGGGCTGGGCTATACACAGGGCTGGGATATACACAGGGGGGCTATATCTACAGGGGTGGGCTATACACAGGGGGGCTATATCTACAGGGGTGGGCTATACATAGGGGGGCTATATACATGGGTGGGCTATATACAGGGGGAATATATCTACAGGGGGCTATATCTACAGGGCTGGGCTATATCTACAGGGCTGGGCTATATCTACAGGCCTGGGATATATCTACAGGCCTGGGATATATCTACAGGGCTGGGCTATATCTACAGGGCTGGGCTAAATACAGGGCGACTATATCTACAGGGGGGGCTATATACTGGGGTGGGCTATATCTACAGGGGGCTATATACTATATAGCCCACCCCTGTATATGGTGCTCTATAGACAGCCCACTCCAGTATATAGCCCCCCTGTAGATATAGTCCCCCTGTATATAGCCCCCCTGTAGATATAGTCCCCCTGTATATAGCCCAGCAGATATAGTCCCCCTGTATATAGCCCAGCGGATATAGTCCCCCTGTATATAGCCCAGCAGATATAGTCCCCCTATATATAGCCCAGCCCTGTAGATATAGTCCCCCTGTATATAGCCCCCCCCTGTAGATATAGTCCCCCTGTATATAGCCCAGCAGATATAGTCCCCCTGTATATAGCCCCCCTGTAGATATAGTCCCCCTGTATATAGCCCAGCAGATATAGTCCCCCTGTATATAGCCCCCCTGTAGATATAGTCCCCCTGTATATAGCCCCCCTGTAGATATAGTCCCCCTGTATATAGCCCAGCCCTGCAGATATAGTCCCCCTGTATATAGCCCCCCTGTAGATATAATCCCCCTGTATATAGCCCAGCCCTGTAGATATAGTCCCCCTGTATATAGCCCAGCCCTGTAGATATAGTCCCCCTGTATATAGCCCAGCCCTGTAGATATAATCCCCCTGTATATAGCCCCCTGTAGATATAGTCCCCCTGTATATAGCCCCCCTGTAGATATAGTCCCCCTGTATATAGCCCAGCCCTGTAGATATAGTACCCCTGTATATAGCCCCCCTGTAGATATAGTCCCACTGTATATAGCCCAGCCCTGTAGATATAGTCCCCCTGTATATAGCCCCCTGTAGATATAGTCCCCCTGTATATAGCCCAGCCCTGTAGATATAGTCCCCCTGTATATAGCCCAGCCCTGTAGATATAGTCCCCCTGTATATAGCCCAGCCCTGTAGATATAGTCCCCCTGTATATAGCCCAGCCCTGTAGATATAGTCCCCCTGTATATAGCCCAGCCCTGTAGATATAGTCCCCCTGTATATAGCCCAGCCCTGTAGATATAGTCCCCCTGTATATAGCCCAGCCCTGTAGATATAGTCCCCCTGTATATAGCCCAGCCCTGTAGATATAGTCCCCCTGTAGATAGACAGCCCCCGTAGATAAAGCCCCCCGCGAGTAGACAAAGTCCCCCCCGCAGATACAGCCACACTTCTATTACAATTTAAAAAAAAAAAAAAAAAAATCTACAAGGCGATATTTACAGGGCTGGGCTATATCTACAGGGCTGGGCTAAATACAGGGCGACTATATCTACAGGGGGGGCTATATACTGGGGTGGGCTATATCTACAGGGGGCTATATACTATATAGCCCACCCCTGTATATGGTGCTCTATAGACAGCCCACTCCAGTATATAGCCCCCCTGTAGATATAGTCCCCCTGTATATAGCCCAGCAGATATAGTCCCCCTGTATATAGCCCAGCGGATATAGTCCCCCTGTATATAGCCCAGCAGATATAGTCCCCCTATATATAGCCCAGCCCTGTAGATATAGTCCCCCTGTATATAGCCCCCCTGTAGATATAGTCCCCCTGTATATAGCCCAGCAGATATAGTCCCCCTGTATATAGCCCCCCTGTAGATATAGTCCCCCTGTATATATCCCAGCAGATATAGTCCCCCTGTATATAGCCCAGCCCTGTAGATATAGTCCCCCTGTATATAGCCCCCCTGTAGATATAGTCCCCCTGTATATAGCCCCCCTGTAGATATAGTCCCCCTGTATATAGCCCAGCCCTGCAGATATAGTCCCCCTGTATATAGCCCCCCTGTAGATATAATCCCCCTGTATATAGCCCAGCCCTGTAGATATAGTCCCCCTGTATATAGCCCCCGTGTAGATATAGTCCCCCTGTATATAGCCCCCTGTAGATATTGTCCCCCTGTATATAGCCCAGCCCTGTAGATATAGTCCCCCTGTATATAGCCCAGCCCTGTAGATATAATCCCCCTGTATATAGCCCCCTGTAGATATAGTCCCCCTGCATATAGCCCCCCTGTAGATATAGTCCCCCTGTATATAGCCCAGCCCTGTAGATATAGTCCCCCTGTATATAGCCCCCCTGTAGATATAGTCCCCCTGTATATAGCCCAGCCCTGTAGATATAGTCCCCCTGTATATAGCCCAGCCCTGTAGATATAGTCCCCCTGTAGATAGACAGCCCCCGTAGATAAAGCCCCCCGCGAGTAGACAAAGTCCCCCCCGCAGATACAGCCACACTTCTATTACAATTTTTTAAAAAAATTAAACCAAAAAAAACATTTCAAACTCACCTTATTCCCGCTCCCACGCCGTCCGGCAGCCATGGAGACCTGCTCTCTTCTGCGCAGGTCTCCAGGAGGTTGAACACAGCGTCTATGAAAGGCGCTGATTGGCTGGGCAGGATGACTTTCCCTGTCAGTCAGTCAGTGCCTTTCATCGACGGAAGCGTCACTGGTACAAAAGGTACCAGTCGCTTCATTCGTGGAAAGGCGCTGAATGGCCGGGCACGGAACGTGCCCGGTCATTCATTGCTTCTAATTGTACCTGTGTCCTTGCGATACAGGTACAATTATAGTGCAGGAGGAGGGGGCGCTGGCGCCCCCCTCTGAACTGCGCCCGGGGCACATGCCTTGCTTGCCCCCCCCTAGCTACGCCCCTGAGTAATTTCACAATTAATTTCCTCTTTTCCTTTAATCATATTCCGTTTCCCATTGTAATCAAATCGAGAATTACAAAAATAATTTTTCTATATGTGTCCTATAAGATCAGCTATGTACCTCCTCCTTCAGCTAATCACAATCCTGTGTCTAGCTGTAAGACAACTGGCTGCAGAAGGAGCCTCCCTCACTGCTCTATCTGCTATAGGAGGCAAAGAACATTAATCTTCACCTCTTGCATAAGCCCTGCCCCCTTAGTTGTCTGTCAGATAAATATGGAAGACATCAGGAGAAAATTAACACGTGTTCTCTGCAAGACTGACAAACACTGAGGTCAAGATTATCTCCTATATACTTTTATTATTAAAGGATCACACATATTACATTTTCTTTAAGTAATTCCTCATTGAAAACATAGGCTAAAAACCAAAAAATGTAGACATTTAAGGGGTTGTCCCACAAATAAGTATTACATTTCTATGCTAGATCACACAAAAAATAAAAATGACTTAATTGGAACTGTTTTTATAAAAATGTTCCTGTGTCCAGATATTGCGGTTAAATACTTATGGTGCCCCCTGGTTTTTGTTTAATTCCTTTTCAGAACATTTACCTAATTGGTCCAATGCTGATGGACACATATTCACAGTATCTCAGTCCCACCGCCTAGATCCTCTTTTACATCCTGCTATTGTGCAGGTCAGCCAATAAGAATGGGCGCACTAGAAGCGGCTACATCTCACCAGCACTGAATACATTATGTAAACGTTTTTTTTTTAAATATTCCAATTGAGAAATTGAAGAAGTGTCATATTTAATTATGTGCCAATCTATTTAAAACATTATTGTAATATATTTATTTAAAATTTTCTGTTTGTGATTGCTCAAGACTTGCTTGATCATTTATGACCTATATGTACACTGCAGAATGGGGATTCGTTACTACTGTCAATATTGTTTATCTTTTATAACGAATTATAGAGCTAAAAATAAGCCTATGAAAAAATGAATGTGGGCATTCACCACATGATGTTGATTGCAAAAACTACTGATTGGAATTGGAATCAAATTTGTCCTTTCCTTACTAATTGAAAGTCTACAGATTGACAAGTGAGGGTATATTCACACGCTTAGCAAAAAACGTCTGAAAATACGGAGCTGTTTTCAGAGAAAACAGGCTTTGATTTTCAGGTATTTTTGAACTTGAAAATGAAGCTTCTTTAAGGCTGGGTTCACACAGAGTTTTTTGATGAGTTTTTTGCGGCAGAAACCGCTCCGCAACACTAGCCAAAAAACGGCCAAAAATGCCTCCCGTTGATTTCAATGGGGGGCGGTTTTGTCCCGCGAGCGGTAAAACCGGCGCGCGGGAGAAAGAAGGGACATGCCCTATCGTCGCACGATTACGCCTCTGACCTCCCATTGACATCAATGGGAGGCAGAGAAAGCGTACTTCGCTGTGTTTTCTGCCCGCGGCGCTCAATGGCCGCGGGCGAAAAATGCCACGAAAAACGCAGCGAAAATCGGCGTGCAGGCAGAGGAAAATCTGGCTCAAACTTCCAAGCGTTTTTTGAGGCATTTTTCATAGTGTTCAATGGAAAATCAGCTCCAAAAAACGCCTCAAGAAGTGACATGCACTTCTTTTTACGGAGCGTTTTTTTACGCTCCGTTTTTTAAAACAGCGGCGTAAAAAGACACCCCCGTATGAACTAAATGCTGTTTTTCCCATTGATTTCAATCGGCAGATGTTTGTAGGCGTTCAGCTTCCGTTTTTTCAGGCATTTTTTCAGGCGTAAATGCCCCGAAATACGCCTGAAAACACTGCGTGTGAACATACCGTTAGATATTACCGAAAAAATGGCAATTTGCAAACAATAGGCCTTATCAGTAGAACAAGTTGAAAGCTGAGCTTTCTTTTGATCAGGGCAAAAAGATTCTGTTTAGTGCCCTTTCCACATAAAATAATACATACACATTCCTGTATAGAAGTGCATACATGGATTTGTAGATCAGCAGCCCAATTATTATCTTACCACCTCTTTTCCAATATATAATGCACCCACCCCACACCCAGGGCCTATACTTTACATACCCCCCCCCCCCTCACTTACCAACTTGTTTTTTAAATGTTTGCTATTTAATTTTATTTGTTTTATTTTTCCGAGTCGTGCTTTCTGTCACCCAAAGTGCAAAAAAGTGGTGCCACACAAAATGCACAAAGGATGCGGTCTATCGAAGCCGTCTCCTAAAGGAGAGAGGCCCCGCATAACCATTCCCCGACCCTCCAAACCATAGGCCCAATGGATCGAGGATCAATGGTCCTCCCTCGCCAAAGCTCAGGAAGACCCAACAACATTCCTAGGCTTCTACCTGGGCTGCCACCCCAGTGTCCACCTAGGAGCCTGTATCTGGTTTGCACCTCCCCTACTCAGAAGAAGGGAGGCCGGGCTGCAGGGGAAAACGGAACCATATGGCCACACATTTTCTCTCTAGTCCTCAGGAGGGTCCCAAAAGGGGACCGCATCCCAGAAATCCTTGTGACAAACATGACATACACACAGTGAAAAACAGTGAATGTGCGCTGTGATACAGCCTGGACATTCGCCAGATATAAAAATTCAGAATTTCCCAGCCAGAAGGCCGGGAAAATAAAAGGTGTGTGCTCAATTAGTGTGAAAGACAAGTGCATGCAAATGTGCCATCACTCAGTGGAATCCCACCCCCAGTGAGTTCGGCACCCCAGGGTCACCACTCCTGCGGTACTTAGCAACTCGATCTTTCCAGCTACCCTCTGGCATTGATCATGTGGTTCTCTGCCACTCTCCTCGGTGTTCTTTCATCCCTCTACATTGGTCGTCACCCCACCGGCAGAGATGATTACTAACCTCAGATAAGAGCAGCTACTACACACGAACTTAGCCAAAAGATCGAGGAGCAAGAACCTGGCCAAGAAGCCCCAATCTCACCTTAGTGATCATGGTATCTCCCCTGCCAGGTAAGTATATCTTTGCAATTTTAATGCCCCATATACATACACTGGCTTTCCAGCGTTGTACAAGAACTGACAACAGCACTGATCAGGTTCAATCCCATAGACATAGTGCTGCAATGTGGTTTATTTTTTATAATGGAAACCACACTGCATAGCCAGGTCCATTAAACAAGGAATACCACCGACCCTTGATGGACCCCATTGAGGGTCCATTGGGTTCCGTCATGGTTTCTGCCATTTTAACAGAAAAAATAGTGTAGCAGGCATCGCTATTCTTTACGTTAAATCTGTCTAGACTGCTGACAGAGCCTCTGAAGACAGTGTCAAAATAGCTGGCACTGAACAGACTTAAAATCTTAGGATGGGTTCAAACAGCTTGGTCAAAATGTCTTTTTTTGCAGTGAATCACGGCAAAACCGTGCCCATTTGCGATTTTTGTGAAAATCAGGGCCAAATGGCACGGTTTTGCAGTGAATCATGGCAAAAAAATGCATTTTGACCATGACGTGAAAGCCCAGCCTAACTGATAACAGAGGTATTCAAATAGCCACTAAATCTAAATACCCCAGCTTATACAAAGAGCTGTTGATATTAAAAAATCTAGATATGTGAAATAAATTAGTCATCATGGGGGGCAGACATTTTTCTGGACTTTCTCTCCATAATCCCATTATTTAATCACATTAACACTACAGCTAGACTCTCCAAAATGGCTCCTTAAAGGGTTATCCCCATCTCAAACATTTATAGGATGTCCACAAGATATGTTATAAATGTCGGATAGATGCGTGCCCCAGCTCTGGGACCCACACCTATATCAAGAATTTGGCTGCTGAGGAGGCTGCTGGTCACTGATTCCGTGTGGGGACTGTGTGAAGAGGAGACCACACATGTGCATGGCTCTCTCTATTATGTTCTATGGGAGTTATACAAACAGCCGACCAAGCACTGCTTGGCTGTTTGCTTAACTCCCAAAGACCATAATGTAGAGAGCTGCGCGCATGAATGGCCACCCCTGCACATAGTTCCCATCTGGAATAGGAGGATATATAGAACAAGTAACCCAAGCACTCAATTATAGAGATGAATGTAGTATTTTTTATTATTTAATTCTTTTTAGAATTTTTTTTTAGAATTTCTTCAAATAATTTTAAATTTTTGGTTTATAACAGGCAATTTTTTCACAGGCAAATTTCTGGACATAATTCCCGTCTGGAATAGGAGAATAGCGGGACAGGACTTGGATGATCACTATTCTTGATACATGTGCGGGTCACAGAGCTAGGATCCACATCTATCAGACATTTATGACATATCCTATGAAAATGCCATAAATGTCTGAGATGGAAATACCCCTTAAAAGGAAACAATGGATTGCATTCACACACAAAGCAAAGGGAGAAAAAAATAACCTTTAGATTTGCTGTCTCTTTAAGAGTAAAATTATTTTCATTTGCAAGTCTTAAAGGGACTCTCAGCAACAAACTTAATTTAGCTCTGCAGGGTACCTCATTATAAGTTGAGGAAGTTTAGCGCATATTGAAGCTTGGAAGATGTTATTTGCATGAGAGCATGACAGAAGCAGTAAGTTCACAATGTTCCGTCAGTTACCAGCTGCAAACACGGTTATGTAATATGCTGGCACCTTACAATGCTTGGCACTTATTTCAAGCATA
Organism: Rhinoderma darwinii; assembly: GCF_050947455.1. Lineage (NCBI taxonomy): Eukaryota > Metazoa > Chordata > Amphibia > Anura > Rhinodermatidae > Rhinoderma > Rhinoderma darwinii. Next base: position 96,083,056 of record NC_134694.1, read on the forward strand.
CAGGTATAAATTATAAATTATAAAGATGAACACTTTATGATGACGGCAGCGAATTGCAGTATTTAGAAATAACTGCTCATGGTAAGCATGCCATAATTGTCCTGGCACAAAGCAGTAGCAGCACATCTTTCATGAAAAACCATCTTAAACGTTTTTTTCGAAATGCCTTAAAGCACTTTTTTCTGTAAGTGAAAGTGTTACAACAATTCAGTACTAGAATAGACCAAACCGTCGCATGCATCTCCCATCTTCATGCCTCATCAAAGGGTATAATGTGATGAACCAAACAGCCTGGCTTAGGCTGTCACAACTAATTATATTGCCCAAGGCAAAAACTACAAACCTGAGCAACATTTCCTTGTGGTCGGGCCTCTCTGCAGTTGTGTTCATTGCAAGAACCATAAGGCCTTTTATGACCCCCTAAGGAGCTTCTAGGCCCAGCACTTTCCTTGTGGGGATACTTCTGAACAGACTTGTCTGTGCAATCCTCCACGGCTGCAATCTACTTGTGACAACCTTGTGCTCCCTCACTTATTAACTCCTTAAGGACAGATGGGGCCCCCGAAGTTTGCACATCAATAACCTCAACAGTCAAAGAAGAAGCCTTAAACTCTGGTGCACACGGTCCAAGTGCTCAGCAAGCAAAAAGAATGATGTGCATATGACTAAGCTTCACTTCTGAGAAATAGAGTTCAAGAATATGGGCAAAAATAAGGACACCGTAAATAACTTAATTTCATTAAAAACAAGCAATATTGAACTCTACTAGATGGGTCAAAAATAATTATCTTTATTCTTATATATACAAAATACTGCTGCTACAGACAAAGGTTTCCTGGCAATACTTGCACTCTAATCTCCATAGCTTGAGGCAAGGAGAGATAAAAAGAATAAAGGATGTATAAACACAACAGCGTAATTGAACCATTTCTCTGTTAAGGCTGTGTTCACATCACCGTCTGTGTTCCGCTGAGGGGTTCAGTCTGAGTTTTCCGTCGGGTTAACCCCTTAGCGGAAAGGCAAACGGAAACCTAGCTAATGGCTTCCGCCTGTCACCGTTGTGACAGGGTTCCGTCGTTTTGACGGAATCAAAAGCGCAGTCAACTGCGCTATTGGTTCCGTCAAGAACAACGGAACCCTGTTACAACGGTGACAGACGGAAACCATTAGCTAGGTTTCCGTCCCCAGTCATCCGATGTTTAAGCCAACATCTAATCCACATCATTATAGAGGCTCTGTCACTAGTTTAGTAATGCCCTATCTCCCAGCTAATGTAATAGGCAACGTCACACTGATAATGCTAGTGAAAATGGTGTCCCAAAACGTTTATTATTTTAAAAGTTATGAGCTTTTTTCCATATATGTAAATGAGCCTTTATTAGACAAGTGGGTGTCAACAGCAGCGATTCTCCTGATGTGGAGTCTCCTCACAGCCTCTGACCTGTCCTATCAGCATGAAGCTGCTTCACACAGTGTGAGAGACTGAGGCTGGAGGGAAGGGGGATCACTTCAAACAGGCATATCTCCGGCTGTGGACCACCTAGAACAGCGGTTCTGGTGTCATATGAAAGAGGATATTATTCATATGACAACAGGATTGCAGTTCTAGCTGTGACACAACCGGAGATATCGCCAGTTGAATACACAGTCGGGAATGGAAGCTGTATACTATAAGATCTCTCTGTGTTTCTGGACAGGGAAGGGGGAGAAGTTGTGTGCGGATTGGACAGCGTCATACAGAAAACATCACACCGCCCAGAGTGAAAAGAAAGGCTATAAGAGCCACATTAGCATATTTAGAAAAATGCTCAGAACTTTTTAAATAAACTTTTTTTAATACAAATCACACTGTAGTTATCAGCATCATAGCGCCTATAAGATTAGTTAGGAGATAGGGAATTAATAAACTGGTGACAGAGCCTCTTAAAGGAGTACTTTATGGCAGGTATAATCTTGGAGATCTCAATAATATTGCCGTAAGGCCCTTTTACCTGATCCAATGATCGGCCTAACGAGCGTTTATATGAATGCTTGTTCCTAATCATTGGCCGGAGTAAACATAGCAGCCTATGAATGAGAAAACGCTCGTTTGTCGCCTGTACGCATTTTTTATGTGACCAGAAAAATGGTTGCATAAAAACTACAGTTATAGTATGTGTATCAGAGCTGTGTCTTCGAATGATCCCAACACCTGTGTGCCCATCACATGACCATGGACAGAATTTTATCCACTGGAAGTAAACAATGAATGTTCCTACTGAATAACAACAAGCAGGGATTTTGAAATTTTGCGAATATACATTTTTTTTTTTAGAAAAATTCAGAGAGGAGGGTAGAAAACATAACCACCTATCACTTCTAGGACTAAAGCCAGCCATACACACAAGATAACTTTTGGCCGACAGCTATCTTCTCCGACCTCCCCATTTGCCCTCTTGGCAGGACTTATCTTATCTTCTGACAGAACAAAAGAATCAAGCATGTTGAAGTCCAACATGCCTGACCTTTGTCAATCTTAACATCTGCTGGCAGGATGCAGTCGGGATGCCCCAAAGTGTGAGCCACCAAAATGGTTGGCCCCAGGGAAGTTTTAAAAATTAAAAATAAATAGCTAAAACAAAAAACCTTATTTCTCTTCTACAAACTTACATCTAATTATTGAAACTAAAATAAAATACTTTAGACATTCTCTTTAACACAAAGGAAGCCATGACCTACATGTACATCAGGGTATGCCAAAGAGTTAACAGAGAAAACTATCACTTATTTTTTCCTATATTAGCTGGGTCCAGAAAGTAGGAATAATATTACAGCTTATATTTCCATAAAATAATATAAATACCTTAACATTGGAACAGTTCTATAAAACCTACATTTACTGCCAAGACTGGAATAATCCTTGAATAATGAAATAATTGTCACATGGACATTTTTTTTTTGTAAGGAACCGCTTATATTAAAACAGTCTGTGTTTTTTTGAGTAATTTCTAAGTGTTTTTATCTTGTTCCCTAATCTTCAATTATTATTGTAGGTGGTTAAACATTTTGACCAAGTACAAGAACATATTGTAGCCCCCGCTAAATTGTTGCTGACAAAGTTTTTACATTAATCACATTTGGTTTATAACACCAAAACTTATCTTCTGGATTTTGTAAAATATTTTCTTAGGGTTTCCAGATAAGATAAATATTCCCATGCCATTGGTTTGAGATAGTTTCTAAGGCCGCCTTTAGTAATCCTTTATGGGAAGAAATGTCCCCACAGGTGAAGAGAAATAACCACAGCTGTTTCTTAGGCTTATGATGACATGACCGGATATAACACTAGGAGGATTGAGGGCCGTTATTAGAGGGAATGTTGATATATACAACATTTAATTCCCACGTCAAACAATTGTTGATAAGTAGCTACAAAGATACTGACAAACAGCCAGTATATTTCTACAGGGGAATCATTCATATTTTTTATAAATTAATTTTATATTTTATGTAAACAAAATGCTCACTCCTATACCTGCTACATCAGCACTGCAGTACAATAATATATTGAACTTCATAGACTTTTGTCTTTCTTCAGTCTTTTAAACATTCCTCTTGCATGTTGCAATTCCCAGCCACCTCAGTTTGCATAACAGGGGTCAAGAGACTATTCTGAGAATGAGTGTTGGTCCCAGTTTGCTGACTTAGACCTGCGCTACACATGGAACCCCGCACATAGGGCACATGAAACGCCGGTCTCGCCCAGCTATGTCCTTGGTTGCAAAGGTTGGACCCCCACCTATCAGACATTTATGGTATATCTAATGGATATGCCAAAATGTCCACAGTGGGGGAAAAAAACATTAACTTTCATACTTACTGTTGAAATTTGGTGTCAAACTGCTGATCAGTTGATAATCGGGAACCATGATTGTGGGGCACTACATTTACTCATTCTCTGTGCTTGATTGGAAATGCCTGGACTCTAAGCATTTAACCAGGGAAATGGGCATTGGTCCAGCAGGTAGTGTTAACTTCTTATTTTTTTACATTTTATTTTTAATGGGTTGGATTTGTAGAGAAAAAATGGGGGGTGAGTGCTGGACACACGTCTTTTTCTACACTACATATGTTTTATTAAAATAAATTTTAATAAGAAAACTTTGAAAACTGTGGCACATTACATACATTTACAATAACAACAATAATATAGAGTGACATGTTTTATCCTGTAAAAGCTATTATGAGCTTTTTCTTGGTGTTTTATAAACTGAAAGATGTAGATTTTGTAGCTAATTTATTTAATTAGAGAATGTAAAAAAGACACTCAAAACAAAGCAGAGATTTTAAAAGCGGATGAAGTCACAATATTTACAAAAAGACTTAACAAAACCAGGGAAGACAAAAAATGATAAATATAACAAGATCAGTAAAAATATTTCCAGTATTACAAAATCAGTGTTGCTATTTAGTTTTAATGACTGTGGCTGAAATTATGACTAATTGGATATGCATTATGATTGTGTAATAAACCACTAGATTTCAAACAACGTTTAACCACATCTTCATAGCTCTATAATGGTTCATAATTTGCAGCCAATCAGTTTATCAGTCTGACCCTTGGGATTTGGCTTTCTAGACAATTTACCAGTGGTCCAGTATAGAGATTCAGACGTATGAAATGTTAGGATTCTTCAGGTTATTTCAAAAATATTTGAGTTATATTGTGAAATATGGTGAATTACACCATAGCAGGGTGGTAACCCCCATATTTAAGATGAGTATTTCATGAAATCTTATAGATTACGTCCAGCTTTGCAACCAAATGAAATTATTGCACCAATTTCAAATAAAAAAAACAGTAATAAGCAACTGTACAAATAGTCTTGATACAAAAAATCTTCTATAATTTTGTGAACACATCCACTATGCGGACTTGTGTCTCCATGGTTACAGACTACAAACAAACCCTGTATATTCTGATCATGCAGTAATACTACCTTGTATCTGTCCTTTACTTTCTTGCTAACATACATTCAAAGTAAGTTTAAAGTAAGAGATAGATAGAAAACAGTATAACTGCAGGATTAGACTATACAGGCTTTATTTGTAGTCTGTTACCATGGAGATGTATAGGTCTACATAAGAGACTTATGTGCCAAGGAGCAATAAAAATAAAAAGTTGCAAAGGTGGACATAACTTTTAAATATATATATATATTTGTTTGTCTTAACAGAGAGATATTGTGTTCACTAAAGGTGGCCACACACTATTAGATAGCTGTCGGCTAAACGCTTTTTTGGCCAACAGCTATTCTTCCTGACCCCCCCATAAACATGCATGCTCAACTGAGCTCAGTTTTCAGTGAGGAGAGGGAAATTAACCACTGCTAGATTTCTCTGGCAGCAGCATATCTCCTGAAGGGAACAAAGAAAGGGGCATATTGAAATCCATAATGCCCAATCCTTCTTTGTCCTGACGCCAGATGTCTGGAAAGAGTTGGGACATCCCATAAATATTGGATGGTCGACCGGCGGGTTCGGTCAGTGTTTATGTAATCTGTATGGACATCCCCATCCCTATTAGACTAATCTTGGCCAGGAGAACGCCTGAAAGGCTAGTGACAACTTTAAAGATTGGTGGGGTGGGAATAATGGATTAGGGCTACTTTTTTGCTACAGGATTTAATGACACAAGGAAAAGAATTGGCTGAAAAAATTCCAACATGGCCAGTTCATTATTACTTATTTGCTCTTAAAGATCCAGTACACATTGTATTGTCATCAAATCCTGGAATGGGATCCAGCAACATGAATGTAAGGCTTATAGGCAGGATGAACAGATCAAAGCAAAATTCTCAACATATAGAAATGTAGATTTCCGTACACCATGAGTGCAATACAAATAAATGATATGGCAATAAGAATTTCTTAATTTCAGCCTGTTCAGTGCATTACATTGATTTATGTCTACAAATGAAGAGACCATTTCTGATGCTGAATTGTTCCCGGATACCATGATATGAAGGCAGTAATATAACCACAAGACAAACATTTCCACAATCCAGATATGACTATTTTATGCATATATGAAAAGATGAAGTACGCAGGGCCCTTTCATGTACTTTGATCTATCTTATAGTGGGTGGCTATGTCAAAAACAGTTCATGCAGAAAACTTGCATCACTTCAAGCATGAAAGACAAGTTAACTAAGTGGAATTTACTATATCAACTTCATTATAAACCAGCCACAATTTGACAAAAACAGGATTCCTAAACAATATGTGTCGACGGCAACATGGCCTTCATACAGAGCAAAATGAGGTTCTGAAGCCCCAATTGTTGCTTGGTACTGTAACAAATATATGGCTTTACCTCACCAAACCAACCATATAGCAATTTGTCTGTAAAGACTATTTCCATGGCTGACTTGAAAATTTGTGCCACAACTTTGTGCTGTTCACATTAGTGTCATGACATCCATCTATATAAGAGGCATGACAGCAATGCCAGATCACTTTTCAATCCTAACAGACCGTTAACTTAGAATGAGGTCTGTCAATTTTCCATTGGGGTTTCAGTATTTTTGATGGCAAAAGTAGCTATGCATTCCATTCTGGCATCAAAAATACTGAAAACCCAAATGGAAACTTAAAATGCCAATGTGAATAGAGCATATCTCGAGAGTTCTCCCTCTCCCAGCTCTCCCTGGCAATCAATCACAATAAAAAAATATAATAATTCCCTGGCCATCCTACTCACTGTGCAGGGCTTCTCCTTCTAGTTGGGTTTTAATAGATATATTTATAACTGGGACTTAAATGAATGAAATTAAACAAATGTAGTACTCTCAGACTCAGACCCTAAACAGATTTTGCTCAAATTACTAGAATTATAATTATCTACGAGAATTTGTTTGTACTTTTTGACTCATCCACTGTACTGTTTTGACCTAAGAAATGGATGACTCCATTATGTATAACTTTAAAATAGCCATTTGAAGAACTGCACATTCTGCCATTATTATGAACAAACAAAATATAAAAAATATAACATATAAAATATAACAATCCCAGAGGGTTTATTTGTAAATAAATTAGATATATCTGCCTTGCTGTGATGGTTGTGCACGAGGTGGTGTGGGAATTATTGAAATTAAGGAATCTTACCAGATGTTTGAGGAATGCCCCATATCTCCAGAGACCCTACATTGCTGAGAGTGCTTGATTTGTGTTTGCTTGAGAAAGACAATATGGAACCCAACCGTGAAATTTTATGATTATCTCAGGGGAAAGTTTGAGATTATTTTTAATGACTAGACTATTGGACTGATATATTTAGCAGCTATATATTTGTAATTTAGTGCATTGGTTAGAATGGACAAGGCAATACGATGTAAACCACAGCTCATTAACCCAAAATTAAATGTTAAAATAAGCATAGTTGTTTAGAGGAAGACAATCAATCTCCATTAGTTTCTCTATATTTTCTCTATTTGATCTGGGCTTTCTCCCTAAGGCCACCACTGTTTGCTTATAAAGAAAGCAGTTTGCACTTGACCTACTGTTCTTCAACCCATGATGATATAAGGAACTTCAGAATAAAGGAAGAGCAAATTAGTCCTTTAAGTTTATTTGTGGATGTTCTGTTAGGTCTTTGCTTTGGCTTAGACAACGCATTTTCAAATATCCTATTGTAGATTTCTTAGTTAATAATGGGGGATCCAGCACACTTGTTAGAGTGGAGACAAAGCGCATTTCTCATTCTGGAGGCCTAGACTCAACCGTGCATCATATGTACAGCTCATTGATTTCAATAGGTACTGTGTAATGCTTCATTTCCCCTGCGGTGGCGCTGCAAGAGAATGAAACACTTGTTGTCAAATTCCCACCACAGAGTAGAGCTGATCGCTATGGGTCCCAGCAGCCGGAGATTATGTAATCCGCTTAACATCAGGAAACCCTTCTAACAAAAACAATTGGCCAAAGTCACTTGAATGGGACTTGATTGCCACTTGAATGGGGATGGCCTGCAATACAAGACATAGCACATAGACAAAAGTAGCATAGTTTTTAGACACAAACCTGGATTTATTATGTTACGACTTTAGACATTTTGAAAAAGCACCCCAACATTTGAAAAGCAATTTCTCCACATTATGGCAATGTGGTAATAAACTGCTGTTTAGACCCACAGCAGAGCTCGGAAGGGGAGAAGCACCATTTGGCTTTTGGAGGGACCAAATCAGTGGAAACCACCCATAAGTGACACCATTTGGGAAACAACACCCCTGAAGGATTTTATTGAGGGATATAGTGAGCATTTTGACCCCACAGATTGTTTGCTGAATTTAGTGGAATTAGGTCATGAATATCAAAGTTTTTTTCTAATAAAATGTAGTTTTAGCTCAGATTTCTCCATTTTTACAAAAGATAAACTAGAAAAAAGCACCCCAACATTTGTAACGTGAACTCTTCTGAGCACGATAATACCCCATATGTGGTGGTAAACTGCTGTTTGGACACACAGCAGGGCTCAGAAGGAAGGAGCACCATTTGGCTTTTGGAGCTCAAATTTTTCTGGAATGGTTTGCTGCGCCATGTCACATTTGCAAAGCCATTGTGGGACCAAATCAGTGGAAACCACCCAAAAGTGACCCCATTTGGTAAACTAAACCCCTGAATGAATGTATCGAGGGGTTAGTGAGCATTTTGACCCCACAGTTTTTTTTACTCAATTTAGTGGAATTATGCTGTGAAATTGAAAATTACTTTTTTCTGATAAAACGTGGCCATTTTTTACAATAAATAAAGGAGAAAAAGCACCCCAACATTTGAAAAGCAATTTCTCTCGATTACATCAATACCCCATATGGGGGTCATAAACTGCTGTTTGGACACACGGCAGGGCTCAGAAAGGCAGGAGCGCTATTTGCTGGCTTGGTTTTTGGGCGCCATGTTGCATTTGCACAACCCCGAGGACAGTGGAAGCGCCCAAGAAGTAACCTCTTTTTAGAAACTACACCCCTCAAGGCATTTATCATTTGCCTGGACATATGACAGGGCTCAGAAGTGAAGAGCAACATGCGCATTTGAGGCCTAGTTTGGTGATTTTCACACCATTGGTCCACAATTGCAGGGCTCTGAGGTCAAATAGTAAAACAAACCCCTAAGTAGTAACCCCCATTTTGAAAACTACACCCCTTAAGGCATTTTAAGGGGCGTAGTGAGCATTTTGACCCCACAGGTGTTTTTTCATTAGAAATTAATGCGCAGCAGATGGTGCAAAGTGAAAACTGCAATTTTCCGCTGATATGCCATTTTTGTGCACAATATGTTGTGCCCAGTTTGTGCCACCGAAGACAAATACCTCATAAAATTTTAAGCGGGTTCTCCGGGGTATGGCGATGCCATATATGTGGACATACACTGCTTTTTGGGCACACTGTAGGGTTCAGAAGGGAGGGAAAACCATTTGGCTTTTGCAGCGTAGATTTAGCTTGGTAATTGTTCTATTTGGGGTTTTACTGGTATTTCAGTTTATAATGTGGGGGCATATGTAAGTTGTGCGGGATACATCAGGGCATAATAAGAGGGTGTAATAATGCGGTAAATAAATAATAATTCATAGATGTGTGGCTGGTGTCGCACTGATAAATGGTGCCCAATCTTATCCGCTTTTGGAACGATCTGCACATTTTGTGTTGTCATATTCTGAGAGCCAGAACTTTGTTATTTTTTCTCAAACGGAGCTGTGTGAGGGCTTGTTTGTTGCGGGACAATCTGTAGTTTTCATTGGTACCATTTTGCAATTTTTTTATCACTTTTCTATTTTTTGGCAAGCAAGGTGACCAAAAAGTAGCAATTCTGACAATGTTTTTTATTCTTTGTTTTTTGCAGGATGGGTTGTAGTTGTTATAAGTACTATTTTGGGGTACATGCGACTTTTTGATCACTTTTTATTCCATGTTTTGAGAGGGGCTGTGATAAAAAAAAAATAGTGATTCTGACATTGTTTTTTAATTTATTTTTTTGCGGTGTTCATCGTGCGGGAAATATAACATTATAGTTCTATAGTTTGGGTCATTACAGATGCGTCGATACCAAATATCTGTACTTTTTTAAAGTTTTCATTTTTTTCCTAGAATAAAATATTTATAGGAAAAAAAGCAGTGTTTGTTTTTATTTACTTGAAGCTTTTATTTTTACACTTTAATTAAACTTTTTTATGTCCCACTAGGGGACTTGAGGGCCTGCACCTCTGATCTTTACTCTAATGCATTGCACTACCCATGTAGTGCAATGCATTAGAGCGGTCAGTCATTTACTAACAGCAAGCCTATTAGGTCCCATCTCTGGGCGGGGCCTAATAGGCTATCGTACATGGTAGACCAGGAGGCCATTGTTAGGCCTCTAGTTGCCATAGTTACAATCGGCAGCTTCACGATCACATAGTGTCGATGCCGATCACTACAAACCACTAAGATGCCGCTATCGCTTTTGATCGCGGCATCTAAAGGGTTAATGGCAAGGATTGGAGCTAGCTCCATTCCCTGCCATTACAGCACAGTGTCAGCTGTATCATACAGCTGACACCGGTGGCTGATGTCGCAGGCTCAGTTTCTGAGCCTGTGTAATACCCAAGGCCGCGGGCCGTCAGGTTTACTCACTTCCTGACGGCCGCAGCCATGGATCAGTGAGTGCTGGCCCGCATCTCCTCCTCAGGAGACGCCAGCGCTCACTTCCGGTTCACTCGGCTGTGTCCCGTAGGGTGCGCGCGCATGCTCGTGTCCGCTCTTAAAGGGCCAGCGCGCGCACCTGAATTAAAGATCCAAATTAGTCTATGAGCAACCTGGACTGTAAGAAGGGCGCTGCCCCTTCCGGCATTGCCTAAGCATTAAGCGTTGTTGTTGTTGTTATCTATGTTCGTCTCTGCAAATGATCCTTCAGCATCTTCCAAGTCCCAGTGTTCCCGTTCCTGCTACCTGTAACCTGTATCCCGTGTTATCCTGGTCGAAGTGCCGTAGAGTTGGAGTCATGCTGCCCTGAGTACTACGCCTGTCCTGTTACACCACGCCTTGTGTCTGCCTGCTGTAAAATTCCCATCCGAGTCTGTCTTGCTACTGTCTGAAGTTGCCACAGGTACACCTATTTGAATTTATAGAATTTGACCCGCGTCCTGTTGGCCAGTTGCCATACCGTTGAGGCGGTATGGCCCATCTTTCTTTTGCGGCCGAAAGCCTTTTAGGCCCCGCATCCGGGCGGGACCATAAGGCTTCCGTACTTGGCAGACTGGAGGTCATTGTTAGGCCTTCGGTCTGCTAGAACAGCCATCGGAACACCGCAATTAGCATTGCAGGGTTACGATCTGCTAGTAAACACCATAGATGCAGCGCTCACTTTTGAGCGCTGCATCTAAGAGGTTAATCGGCCAGATCGGAGGCTAGCTCCGGTCTTGACCTTGCCCCAGGGTGTCAGCTGTAATATGCAGCTGACACCGGATGGTGATGATGCGGGCTCAGCTTCTGAGCCCGCATCAACAACACAACGTCTGAGTACATTATGTTGCGTTAAGTCCTTTAAGTACTATTACGTTGGATGTCTTTAAGGGGTTAAAGCGCCTATTAGATTAGGTAGGAGATAGGGCAGTTATAAACTGGTGACAGAGCCTCTTTAACAGTTGCATCTGGGGGATAGTAGCTATTACCTCTTCAACAGCACTGGCTACCAAAAAGTCCTTCAGAGAAGTGGGCACCTACAAGCATTTAGTTGTCATCTGTAATTCTGGTGTTGTCCGATTTCAGCAAATTAATAATTTAAAGTTCTATAATTTTCCAATATAAATGTTATTTTAATTCATCACTGTTTTCTGCTTGTTGTTATTCAGTAGGAATGTTTATTGTTTATTTCTAGTGGATAAAATTCTGTCCATAGTCATGTGATGGACACACAGGTTCTGGGATCATTAAAAGACACAGCTCTGATACACATACTGTAACTGTAACGAGTCAAGCACCTGTGTGTCCATCACATGACCATGGACAGAATTTTATCCACCGGAAGTAAACAATGAAAGTTCCCAACTGAATAACAACAAGCAGAGATCATGAAAACAATGAGGAATTAATACAGAAATGATATTGAAAACTTGTATAACTTTAATCATACAAAAAATAACATTAATTTGCTGAAAGAGGACGACCCCTTTAAGCTTCTTTTCTTTGGGTGGTTTCAAAAATATATATTCAACTTAGTGATATTCCTGCATGATTTCAGAATTGTTCTGGTATTTTTTGTATTATATAATATAATCTTTTTTTGTTTACATTTTCAAAGAAAATCTTACAACATTAATTCATCTCTGGTATTTTAAAATAACAATCATATAACATTGTTTTTCCCAATTTCAGAATTAAGCATCATATTCCACAGTTCCAAGTGTTTAAAAATGACATAATTTAACAAAATATATAACAATAGCCAAATAGCCAAAACTATGTCAAAGAACTCTTCATGATTTATGTTAGAGCTTGTTGGATAGCGATGCAGAAAGAAATATCCTGTAATTCTTCTGCTTATGTTTGTACTGGAAAGCTCCAGAACGTTGCGGGGAGAGTGGCAGACACTTCACTTTTCACAAGTGCTCATCATCTGTTTAAACTGCAGTATATTTAGGTTTGTGGAGATGGAAACCATCGCTACCCAGACCAGAGCATAAGCTGTTACGTTACATGAAGGTTTTTCCTGTCTCCATTTATATAAATATTTTGAAAGGCTGACCTGATGGGGTGGTCTGTTGTCTCCGCTGACCTGGGAGCTTGTTGCTGTTCAGTTTCACATTCTGTCCTAATGATCAGAGTGATATAAGACGAGGAGGCTGCCACATCTCAACTATCTATGTCATATTGTAAACAGAAATGTTCCATAAAGTTGTTCGACTGTCTCAATTCCGAAAGAACATGGGATTGTACTGTAATCTGCGGTATGTATACAGTATGAGGCTGTGACATACACCGGGTGGACATGAAGCCTCAGGTTGTAGTTAGGCCGAGTTTCCTTTATATTACCTTGACTTTTTTTTTCTCTCAGGAAGTATAAAGACTGAAAGGATTACTTAATAAAAGCTTCCCTGGAGGACAAAGAGATTGTAGTATTAACACGGGTAAAAAGCAAATAGTGGAAGTTGTTTTTCAACACAGATAATTAATGTTACATGTTCAAATAATTCCTAAGATTAGAAAGGACAATGGTAAAACTAGTCTGAATTTCTTATGTCGATGAAGACGAAGTCAAAATAAAACGCCGGTAAGTCAACGACCTCAGAAAAGTTAAATTCTTCTCTTAATCCATATATAATACAGCAAAATTCCTTTAGTCTGGCACATGATTATCTCATATTCATGCAAAATGGTCTCGAAGACTATTTTAATTCGGTACCACTTGGAGGAGCAGGAAATCCAAGTATAGTGAAGGCCTCCTGCGACTCATTCACTGGTTTGTCCTAAGGTGACTTGCGGAGGACTTTAAAGGGTTTCTTTGTGTTTTAATCCTTAAAGATAGAGGATTCTGATTACAAGGCTATTAAATATTAATCCAGTGATTTATAAAGTCATATTCTGAGACTCGTCTGGAATTGTAATATTGAATCCAATGCTAGCTGATCAGTTATTGTGTTCTATGAAACGATTGATTTCCATTAGGTTGAATATTAAAGTCCATTGATGATTTCTTGGGGGGTTCTGACCCATAAGGCCCTTTTACAAGCAAGGGCCAATAATCAGGCAAACGAGCGTTCATTGGCTGATTATATTGTTTTTTCAGTCGAAAATATTATCATTGACTGCAGCATGGAAATATGATGGACATGATGGAAATGTATGGGGACGAGCGATCGTAGTAACATAGCACATAGATAGCTCCTTGTCAAAGAAGCAAACGAGCGCTGATCAACGAGATGTCTTGTTAATCGGCACTTGTTTTTACAGCCAAAATTGGCCGGTGTAAAAGGACCCTTAGAGCTGTGTTTATTAAAAGCATCTAATAATCTGAAAAATCTGCTAGCCGGGCATCACTCTAATCCCCCAAGTGCTGAACTACGCAAATGTTAATGGAATAAATAATCCATGTGTATGAAAAATGCTAATTTGTAATTTACTTAATCATGGAAACATAATGAAAATTCAAAAGTAAGTAAAATGGTAACCCTACCACTGTATTAATCTACTGTCGTGACCACTATGTTATTACCTTTAGTCTGTTTATGGTTGCAACTTGTTGACTGTACTGCACAGTATGCAAATAAGAATGCCTGCACTAATATTGGACTCGTATCACACCAGATAATGGTCTGGATACTTAAAGGAACAGTGTCATCACAATTTTTTTTTTTATATGTTAACGATGTTAGTGCTTTATTAAAAATGTTTATATTTATTTGTGTGTTTGTGTTTTACTTTTTCTTATTTTTACACTTTTTCTTCCCTACGGGGGCTGCCATTTTTTTTTCCATTTCTGTATGTGTCGATTAACGACACATACAGACATGGAATACGGCAGCCACAGTCCCATAGGGACTGCGAACGGCTCCCGTCCCATCCACTTCAATGTACGCCGTCTTTGTGGGAACTGCGCATGTGCCGCTCCCACACAGTAGTCCAATTTGAAATGCGCGCCGTCCGGCGCCATTTTCGTTTGAACCGAAGTCGCGCCCGGACAGTAAGATTACTACTTCCGGTCGCGGCTTCCGGACTTGTGCACTTGGACCAGCGGCAGCAGACGGAGCGGACGGGCCGGAGGGAGCCGCGGCGGCAGGAGCAGGTAAGAGATTTATATGTATGTTCGTGTTTGTGTACGTTTACTACTGTATGTAAACCTACTACACTGTGTGTTAGCTCAAAAAATGGCGACACACAGTGTAGGAGGTTAGACCGTTCAAACCCCTCGTTTATCCCGGCACTAGCCAGGATAAAGGAGGGGGGGGATGCTGAGAGCTCACTAGAGCGAGGGCTTTTTACCCAATTTTGCAGCATAAAGCAATGTGGTTGCTTTACCACATGCAATGCTGCAATTTTGGGAATAGCTCCATCTAGTGACCAGCAATGGGAAATATTATAAATTAGAATTAATTTATAATATTTCCTGACTCGTGAAAAAAATAAAAAAAATTTGAACAATGTTTAATCACCTACACACTAAATGTTTAATTAAAAAAAAAAAAACATGTTTTTCTGGCAACACATTGCCTTTAAAAATCAATATAACATTTTACTTGAGTTCACCATTGTTTGACTTGAAGACTCCAAAAGATTTCCACCACCGTAAGCATTGTCCAGTGTAAATGGGCCTTAACTGTGGAGAGTAATGCAAAAAGATACAAATGGTCAGTGTGATACTGAAACTACTAAATGGGATGGAAGTGCCTTGTCTCAGGCCATAGGCTACATTTAGAATTGTACTTTAGGCCAAAGGGATTAGATAAATACCGGCATACTACTACAAAACCGATACTATTACTGCAAACATTTCCAAAAACGTCTGAGACAGGGTACTTTTTAATGAAAACACATGTCAAAAGCATGCTGTACTACAATGTCCAATTAACTGGCAATAGACTGTACAAAAATCATCAGATTAGAAATGAGCTGAAAGATCAGGCATGGCAGATCACATTTTTAATGAACAGACATGATAAAATAACATTTAAGTAGGTTCAGTCAAAATCTTTTCATTCGGGGTAATATTTGTCTAATGTCTATGACTAGTTTTACATTTCTTGTTCATTAGTGACAGGTATTGCCTAACATTGTAGAAAAAGGATCCATGCCCTGACTACAAATGCCTTCCTCAGATGGCCATATATGTGGGTCGCTAAAATATTTTCCTCTTCTCAGACCCTACTGCCACATTCCTATGGTTTAAACTAATAGCCCAATGTACCTGTGTATGATCCTAAAGGCTATGTCTACCTTTGAAAGAAACTTTTTTAATAAATCAATGTTTTAAGTGTTTTTAAACAACTTTTAAAATTGACTTTTATTAATAAAATAGTTAACTTTTTACGATACAGCTTCTAAGTATCCTGTGCACATGGAAGCTGTATAGTTCGGTCTAAGCCGAGTTCATCAGTTCATCTGAACTGACGGTTTGGCTGAGATCGGGTCTTGTGTGTTTCTGACAGTTCAGCTTTACTGACAGCATTGGCTGAGACAGAATGATAGAGCACCTATGTATAAAGAATACTTAGAAGTTGTATTGTAAAAAGTAAAAAACAAAATGTATTAAAAGTCAATTTAAAAGTTGTTTAAAAACACATAAAACATTGATTTATTTTAAAAAAAAATCCTTTCAAACGGTGTACATAGCCTTTAAAGCGGTTCACTGAAACTTTTATATTCATGACCTATCCTTAGGATAGATCATCAATATCAGATTGGTGGTGGTCCAACTCCCACCACCCTCACCAATCAGTTGACTGAAGAGGCTGTGACGTTCAACACCACAGCCTCTTCAGAGTTTTCCAGGCACTGATCCATACACTTTCGTATGCGACAGGTCCCAATCAAGTAAATGGGACTGAATTGCTACAGAAGTGTATGGCTCTGTGCCTGGTAAACTATGAAGAGGCCGCGGTGATGAAGTCAGCTGATCAGTGGAGGTGCTGGGAGTGGGACCCCCACTGATCTTATGTTGCTGACCTAACCTAAGAATAGGCCATCAATATAAAAGTTCCAGAGAACCCCTTTGAAGGCCACTGCCTGCTTCCTTCATGTGCTCAAATATCTAGTTGTATGTTTACCACATTCTGACATGCACATTAAAATCCCCATCTACACATCAGCAAGGAAACTGCACTTAAATTGAAATTATTAGTTGCGTAATAAATGTGTAAATAGGTTAATAAAAGCAGGGACGACCGTTCAGTACCGTCATCTATTTTTTAGAGTGGAAAGCAGAAACAAACATCGTCTCTCGCTCTGAAGGACCTTTTTCACTTGTGCATTTCACAGACAGGCAATTGATTTCAATGAGAACTGTGTAATACTTAATTTCTCCTGTGGTGGCGCTGCAGGGAATGAAACACTTTCTGGCCGATTTCCCCACACATTACAGCTAATCGCTGGAGGTCCTAGCAGCAAGACCCTTTGTAAACATCTCATCATCTGGGACCCTTCAAACAAAAGTGAATTGTCCAAAGTAGACCACCCCTTTAAAATTAGAATTTCTACTATAATAAAAGTAAAACTTCCATGAAGAGTTAGAGTCTCAGTAGGTGCTAAGTCTTTCCAAAATTCATACTAGTTGTAAAATTAGGGATCGTTGGTAAAATAAACCCATAAATGTTCAATTATAGACCAGACGTTTGACTCTTGCTAACTTGAAATTAAATTGTATAAAATCACATACTAAAGTATATTCTTTACCATGTGACTGGAAAAAATGATGAAAATGATGCATACAATAAAAGCTAATATCCCACCTCAGTGACTCATTACCTCACTGAGTCATGGGTTTTAGTCCACTGCAATGTTATTATAATTCAATGTAAAGAAGGAAAAGGAAAGAAAAAAGAGATTATTCTCAGCCAGGCATCGCATTACCTTCAGCTTTTACGTAATGTTGAAGAAAGTCTAATCCTATTCATTGCGTATTGTGTTTCTTCCTCTTGAGGATGGGACTCCATATATCACATTTTATACAAATAGTACCAGCGGGTCCTATGCTCTGTTTTTTCGTAACTTATCTGTACTCTTATTCATTTCTGTAACTCATATTTATAACCACCACTCCAATAAAAATGGGGGATGGGACCGTTTCATTTTAAAAGTGGTTGCACCAACTGGATAACCCTTTTGCTTAACAGCTGATTATGGTTCCGGGTTGTATACGCTGCGGCCAGTTGTATTACATGGCTACTGTTCAAATGGGTCTAATTTGTATAGGAGCAGCCATGTAATACAATGTGACATGGAGTCTGCCATAGCCAATGAGAACCCCCCTTTTTTGCATCCCTAGGGCATATGGATTAGAGTTGTCCTCCCTTTAATGCTTGTAGGGTTAGTCTCCCTTTTAGGACATATCTGACATTAACAAAAATGTAATTGGAAACCGATATGAAAGCAAATTTTATCTTTGGCTAATGGTTACATAATATTTCTTCCTTTAGTACGGACAATTTGGCGGCTTTTTCGCTCAGGTCCATCAGGGAACAACTATGATCAGTAATTGCTGCTTAGTCTATGAGGAATATGAAGTAGTCTGAAATCTAATCCCTGCCTTTTCAGAGCCTCAGACTGCTGCTTTGGCTCTCATTAATACTTTATACTGCAGCTTTGCTTTTTCAGATTTTATTTTGTTGAGTTATAGGTTGGCACAAGCTCAGCAGGAGGTCAGTGCTATAGAATCAATTTCTATTACAGCAAGGACAGAATGATTATAATCTACAAGCAGCTAAACCATCGGTGAGAAAACATTATCAGGTAACTGCAACATCTATTTTGAGACAAGTAAGAACGCTGCTTAAAATATATCATAAAGACGAGAGCTATCATATATTGCTAAGAATGGGGGATATTTGATACTTTGATTAAGAAAGTCATCTGTAACACCTCAGGCGGATTACCTGAGGAACAAAGGATCGCATTTTGTATTGTGTTACATTGAATATAAATGAACATATCCGCATTACCTGTCAAGATGCTGTCAGAAAAGACAATTGACCCTGTGGTAATATCATTTAAGCTGTGTCTTGTAGAATTAAGTGGTCCTCGAAGCAGAACTTTTGATGTTACTTCATAAAATGTGTCAATTTGTAATCGGAAACGAGTTATTATTGTAGAATGGATGGAGGGATTCTGGCACAATGAAATTAACATGATATAGTCAATGACTCAAGAATCATGTGGCTTAGAGAAGATAAAACACTTAAAGGGGTTTCCCCATCTCCCCCTTTACCTTCTCCTCCTCGCCGCCACTGCCTGGCACTTCCGCTGCTTTCCCTGCACTTTGTGATGTTTGGTCCTCAGCACCTTGATTGACAGTATAGTGTCAACCCACCGCTGGCCTCAACATGCATGGTCTGTTGGTCTAATCGATGGCTCCAGGGCTACTGCGCATCCCCTGGAGACGTCCATAGAGATCTATACAGCGGTAAAGAGGTGGCTGGACCGGGAGTTACCACGCATGTGCTGGCAGGCACGCTCGCGAGACCCTGGCCCTCCACTACATTACATAAAAGTGTAAACACTGCCCAATCGCAGCCACCGCTGCCGCGCCGCAGTGGTATCTGTAACCCCAGACAATAAGCGACAAACAAAGAGGGGTACTCAGGGTGTCGCAGGACCAATATCTGGAGAAGACTAGGTTTACAGGTATTTAGTGAAGTTCCTAATTTAAGTTTACTGACATTAAAGATATGATTAAGGAGATGGAAATACCCCTTTAAGAAACCATAAAAGAACAAAATAGTGACATAAAGGGCCAATATTTAAAAGGAAGTGGGCAGTGACATAGTGGCCTTTGGGTGCCACATAGCAAAAATAAAAATGCCCCCCTTTATTATGGGCCTGGAGTTTATTCCCCATTCATGATTTTTCTGTGACCCATGGGCCAATTTCCCAACCTCTTGTTTGCTGAAAATATAGTTTCTATGTAGAGGGGAGTCCTGGGGGGCTCTTCAATATCGTAAAAAGGGGATTGGACCAAGTTTGTGCCCCCTCTTCCCATGTGATCCATAGCAGATGCATGGCATGGCTTGCCTCTATGGTGCATAAATCAAGCAATAGAGTGAGTTGACAACATCAGTAATGTTGTTAAAAAGTTCTGTTCCATTTTTATATTAGGTCCAGTTTTTGATGTGTTTTTCCATCCAAAACCAGGAGTGCATCCTACAGAGAGAAAAGTAGAAAGCAAGGACTTCTTCTTCTCTTCCTTGGATAGAATGCTGGGTTTAGCTGAAAAAAAACAGATCAAAAACTACACCAAATACGTACTATGTGAACAACGGCTCTAGCGATATCTTTTTTTCTGGCATAGCTGGGTGACAGCCAATATGGTTGTCCATTATAGCTCCCTCAGTGGTTTCCACACAGCTGCCCTATAATCATTAGTGGCAAATATTCCTAGTTATAGACTTAATACAGAGTTGTCAGGGAATTGGGGGTTTTTGGAGTCTCCTCGACAAGTGTTGTAATAGTGGCTAAATTGATGATTTCCCAGCTTGCCCAGACACAGATATCATTTTGCCAACTTGGCAGTAAAAAAATATTCAAATACACATTGCTAGATTTTTTTCCCCAAAATTTAGGTGAAAATGTTCTAAGACCAGGATCACACACAAGTTTGGTGCAGTTTTTGGCTTATGTATTTTTTTTTAGCTAAACACAGGAGCGGACACAAAGGAAAGAGAGATGCCATCAGTCTTTCCTTTATATCTTTTCTTTTGTTTTGGATTCACTTCTGGGTTTTGCTAAAAAAAAAACGGCACCAAAAAGTGCATCAAAACCGTGTGTTTTGGCCTTAAAAAGATGTTTAGCTACCCCTATGCCTTAGTAGACAAAACAAGCAATCTTAGAAGTCCTTTGGGGCCAATCTTTAGCACAGCTGCTATATTTGTGTATACAGAGAACATCAAAGTGCAAATGTAAAGTTGTACATTGTACCGAAAGTAAGATCTCATAGTTAGGGGGTGTTAGCTAAGAGAACAAGGGAGCAAAGCTATAAGGCTGTTTTCACACGTGTCGGTTTTTAGTGCTGTTTTTGCCGCATCAAATACCGCAGCAAAAACATCACCAAAATGTACATGAGTGTCACTTTAACAATTTTAATTAAGAGGACAACTATCATCTGAATAATTATTTTTATTTTTGCAGGACATGCTCTATACACATCAACATTAAAATTCCCTTTATCTAACAATAACGAGACCCAACAAGTGCTGGATTATGATCAAAGAAAGAATATGCAAGGGTAGAGACCCTCACGGAAGAAAACACAAAGTATATTAAAGTATAATTAGTTATCTCTTATTAGTTATCTGTCTTCTCAGAATGGTCAGTTGTTTTTTTTTTAGATGCCAGATTAAAACAATATACATACAGTGAAATTCATTCAATCTCCTATCAATGGAACCTGAGATATGTTGGATTATGAATTATTCTGGATCCTAATGGATTGTCTCCCCCAGTTTTTGTGAAATTTAAGATTTTAATGTAGTCCTGTGGTGAAAACTAGTGCCGGATTATGAGACTTTCTGGTTTACAGAATGCTGGATTAAAGGAATATATATATATATATATATATATATATATATATATATATATATATATTGTAATGGCCGGAAGGAGGTGAAGGGAAAGTGAGCCCTAATCTACCCACCGCCCTGTCCCTGCCTACTTGCAACGACTCGCCCTAGGCGACGAGGTACAACTGGGCGGCGGTCCCTACGCTGTCTAAGTGCACAGGAAAACAAACAGGGAACATGCAAGGGAAGGGGCAGTAGCCACGGAACGCCACGAGGAAACGGAGCGGCGAACGGACAGTCAGGACCAGGACGAAGTGAGTACACCCAAGCGGGCAAGGAGACAGAAGCAAGCCAGGGGCAAAGCAAAGCAGGTCAAGCAGAACTGCAGCAAGGCAGAAGCACGGCAGAAGCAGGCTGGAGCAAGCAGCAGTGAGGCCAGGAATCCAAAAGAATTACTAGCACTGAGGGAGAGAACAGGGCAGGTAATAAAGGACAGGGGGCGGAGCTAACTCCGACAGACCAGGCCGCGATAGGCTCTCCCACTCCTGAGCCTGCCACCCTGGTTGGTGGGAGATGGTGTCAGTCGAACAGGTCTGGCCTCAGGTGTGGATTGATTAATCCCAGGAGTATACCTAGATGAAGTACCTGGCAGATCCCTAACAGTACTCCCCCTTTTATGAGGGGCCACCGGACCCTTACTAAGGGGACCCGGTTTAGTGGGGAAGAGAAGGTGGAACCTCCTGATCAATACCCCAGCGTGAACATCACGGGCAGGTACCCAAGTCCTCTCCTCCGGCCCGTATCCTCTCCAATGGACCAGGTACTGGAGGGAGCCCTGGACCATCCTACTGTCCATAATCTTGGCCACCTCTAATTCCACCCCCTCAGGGGTGAGAACGGGAACAGGAGGTATCCTCGAGGGGGACCAGGACGGGGAGCAGCGTTTAAGGAGGGAGGCATGGAAGACGTCATGTATGCGAAATGATGGGGGGAGCTCCAGACGGAAGGATACAGGGTTGAGGACTTCAATGATCTTATAAGGTCCAATAAATCGGGGAGCAAACTTCCTGGACGGGACCTTAAGGCGCAAGTTCCTGGACGACAACCAGACCAAATCCCCGACGACAAACCGGGGGTTAGCAGAACGTCTACTATCCGCCTGAATCTTTTGTGCGCTCTGGGACGCCTCTAGGTTCTTCTGAACCTGGGCCCAGACAGTGCACAGTTCCCGATGAACATCCTCTACCTCAGGATTATTGGAACAACCAGGGGAGACGGAGGAGAATCTTGGGTTAAACCCGAAATTACAGAAAAACGGGGAGACCCCTGACGAGTTACTGACCCGGTTATTCAAGGAAAATTCAGCAAGGGGAAGGAATGAGACCCAATCGAATTGACAGTCAGAGATGAAACACCTTAAATATTGTTCCAGGGATTGGTTGGTCCTTTCCGTTTGGCCATTAGTTTCGGGATGGAAGGCGGAGGAAAAGGACAGATCAATCTCCAACTTTTTACAAAAAGCTCTCCAAAATAAGGAAACAAATTGTACCCCTCTGTCAGAAACGATATTGACTGGGGCCCCATGGAGACGCAGGATGTGTTTCACAAACAAAGAAGCTAACGTCTTGGCGTTAGGTAGCTTCTTAAGGGGCACAAAGTGGCACATCTTGCTGAAGCGGTCGACAACCACCCACACCACCGACTTGCCCTGAGATGGAGGCAAATCGGTGATAAAATCCATGGAGATATGGGTCCAAGGTCTCTGGGGAATGGGCAAGGAACGTAGTAGGCCCGCAGGTCGGGACCTAGGGGTTTTGGACCTAGCGCAAACCTCACAAGCGGCGACGTAAGCCCTAACGTCTTTAGGCAACCCAGGCCACCAATAGTTTCTGGTAATGAGGTGTTTGGTGCCCAAGATGCCAGGATGACCAGATAGAGCGGAGTCATGGTTTTCCCTGAGTACCCTCAGCCGGTATTGCAGGGGAACAAACAGTTTGTCCCCAGGGACGTTCCCGGGAGCTGCACCCTGATCAGCCGCGATATCAGAAGCTAAATCAGAATCCGTGGCAGAGACGATTATACCAGGGGGTAAAATACAAGCAGGATCCTTCTCAGAAGGAGGATTGGCCATGAAACTACGTGACAGAGCATCAGCCTTAATATTCTTGGACCCAGCCCTATAGGTAACCAAGAAATTAAATCTGGTAAAGAATAGTGCCCACCGAGCTTGTCTAGGATTAAGCCTCCGGGCCGATTCTAGGAAAACCAGATTCTTGTGATCCATAAGGACCGTTACCTGGTGTCTGGCCCCCTCCAGGAAGTGCCGCCACTCCTCAAAAGCCCATTTAATGGCTAGAAGTTCGCGGTTGCCAATATCATAGTTACTCTCCGTGGGCGAAAACTTCCTAGAGAAGTAAGCACAGGGGCGGAGATGGGTGAGGGAGCTGGTACCCTGGGACAAGACGGCCCCCACTCCCACCTCGGAAGCGTCAACCTCCACAATAAATGGCTCCTCTTGGTTGGGCTGAATCAGCACGGGGGCCGAGATAAAGCACTTCTTGAGGGTCTCAAAGGCCTGGACGGCCTCAGGGGGCCAATGGAGGACATCAGCACCCTTGCGGGTAAGGTCCGTAAGAGGCTTAGCGACGACCGAGAAGTTGGCAATAAATCTCCTGTAATAGTTGGCGAACCCTAAAAAACACTGTAACGCCTTAAGGGAGGCAGGTTGGACCCATTCCGCCACAGCCTGAACCTTGGCAGGGTCCATGCGGAATTCATGAGGAGTGAGGATTTGCCCTAAAAATGGTATCTCCTGTACCCCAAAGACACATTTTTCAGTCTTAGCAAACAGATTATTCTCCCGAAGGACCTGGAGCACCTTCCTGACATGCTCCACGTGGGAGGACCAGTCCTTGGAAAACACCAGTATGTCATCAAGGTACACAACAAGAAAATTACCCAGGTACTCTCTCAGGATTTCATTAATAAAATTCTGGAAGACAGCAGGGGCATTACACAACCCAAAGGGCATGACCAGGTATTCGAAATGACCCTCGGGTGTGTTGAACGCAGTTTTCCACTCATCCCCCTCTTTGATGCGGATAAGGTTATATGCCCCCCGTAGATCGAACTTAGAAAACCATTGGGCTCCCTGAACCTGATTAAAAAGATCCGGAATCAAAGGAAGTGGGTACTGGTTCCTTACGGTGACCTTATTCAGGTTACGATAATCAATGCACGGCCTAAGACCACCATCCTTCTTCCCCACGAAGAAGAAGCCAGCACCTACAGGAGAAGTCGAGGGGCGAATGAAACCCTTGGCCAGGCATTCTTGGATATACACCCTCATGGCTTCACGTTCAGGACATGAAAGATTAAATATCCTACCCTTAGGAAGCTTGGCACCAGGCACCAAATCGATAGCGCAATCGTAATCTCTATGGGGGGGCAACACCTCGGAGGCCTCCTTAGAAAACACATCGGCGAAGTCCTGAACAAACTCAGGAAGCGTGTTTACCTCCTCCCGGGGAGAAATAGAGTTAACAGAAAGACATGACATAAGACATTCACTACCCCATTTGGTGAGATCCCCAGAATTCCAATCAAACGTGGGATTATGCAACTGCAACCAGGGAAGACCTAATACCAGATCAGACGATAATCCCTGCATCACCAGTACAGAGCACTGCTCCAAATGCATGGAGCCAACAAGGAGTTCAAAAACAGGAGTATGCTGAGTAAAATAACCATTAGCAAGGGGAGTTGAGTCGATTCCTACTACAGGGATAGGATAAGGTAAATCAATACAAGGCATCTTTAGAGACATAGCAAATTCCGCAGACATGATATTAGCAGATGACCCTGAATCCACGAAAGCACTGCCCGTGGCAGCCCGGCCAGCAAACGAGACCTGAAAGGGAAGCAAAATTTTATTGCGTTTCACATTAACGGGAAATACCTGTGCGCCCAAGTGACCTCCCCGATGATCACTTAGGCGCGGAAGTTTTCCGGCTTCTTATTCTTGCGCCTGGGACAGGTGTTCAGTAGATGCTTGTCGTCCCCACAGTAGAAGCAGAGACCATTCATTCTGCGAAACTCCCTACGTTGTCGAGGGGACATGGAGGCCCCGAGTTGCATAGGTACCTCCGAGTCCTCCGTGGAGGGGCGAGGAGACGGGACCTCGGGGGGATCGCAGAAAAGTCAGAGGGGAGCACACTGAAGCGTTCTAGCTGACGTTCCCTGAGACGTCGGTCAAGTCGTACTGCTAGGGCCATAACCTGGTCAAGGGAGTCAGACGAGGGGTAGCTAACCAGCAGATCCTTCAGGGCGTCAGATAATCCTAACCTAAACTGGCACCTTAGGGCCGGATCGTTCCACTGAGAAGCTACGCACCACTTCCTAAAATCAGAACAGTATTCCTCAACCGGTCTCCTACCCTGACGTAAGGTCACCAGCTGACTCTCGGCTAAGGCAGTCCTGTCAGTCTCGTCGTAAATGAGTCCGAGGGCAGAGAAAAAACGATCAACAGAGGAAAGTTCAGGGGCGTCAGGAGCCAAGGAGAAGGCCCACTCTTGGGGCCCTTCCTGGAGTCGGGATATGATGATACCCACCCGCTGGTTCTCGGAACCTGAGGAGTGGGGCTTTAGGCGGAAATACAGTCTGCAACTCTCCCGGAAGGAGAGAAACGTCTTACGGTCCCCTGAGAACCGGTCAGGTAACTTGAGGTCGGGTTCTAGAGGTGAGGTGAGGGGTACTACTAAAGCAGCGTCACCCTGATTGACCCTTTGGGCCAGGGCCTGGACCTGTAGGGAGAGGCCCTGCATCTGCTGGGCCAGGGTCTCAAGGGGGTCCATGATAGCGTCAGCGTAGGAGAAATGGTAGACTAGGTAAGGGCTTGTAATTATGTAATGGCCGGAAGGAGGTGAAGGGAAAGTGAGCCCTAATCTACCCACCGCCCTGTCCCTGCCTACTTGCAACGACTCGCCCTAGGCGACGAGGTACAACTGGGCGGCGGTCCCTACGCTGTCTAAGTGCACAGGAAAACAAACAGGGAACATGCAAGGGAAGGGGCAGTAGCCACGGAACGCCACGAGGAAACGGAGCGGCGAACGGACAGTCAGGACCAGGACGAAGTGAGTACACCCAAGCGGGCAAGGAGACAGAAGCAAGCCAGGGGCAAAGCAAAGCAGGTCAAGCAGAACTGCAGCAAGGCAGAAGCACGGCAGAAGCAGGCTGGAGCAAGCAGCAGTGAGGCCAGGAATCCAAAAGAATTACAAGCACTGAGGGAGAGAACAGGGCAGGTAATAAAGGACAGGGGGCGGAGCTAACTCCGACAGACCAGGCCGCGATAGGCTCTCCCACTCCTGAGCCTGCCACCCTGGTTGGTGGGAGATGGTGTCAGTCGAACAGGTCTGGCCTCAGGTGTGGATTGATTAATCCCAGGAGTATACCTAGATGAAGTACCTGGCAGATCCCTAACATATATATATATATATATATATATATATATATATATATTTATTTATTTTATATGTATATATATTTATATATATTATATATATATGTATTTATATTTATGTCCACATAGTCACATATTTATACATAGTTACATAGTTAAATAGTTACATAGTAGTTACAATACAAATTGATGACATATTTTTGTTTTCTGTTCTGATTATCCCTTCACAGCTAAAACATGTCAATTGTTTCCTTTTTTAAGTTGCGCTGATTTATGTTCTCATATGTCCATCCGCAGCTGAAAGAGGAAATACTATTAGGTACCTTGAACCATTTTATGACATCTCTTGACCTCAGAGACCCAGCCCAACAAGCTGTAAAGTGTTCCTGGAAATATGGATGCACAGATTATTGCCTACAATCTCGAGCCTGTTTCACAGATGTCATACTTGTGTCTGGTCGGACAGAAAACTTTTCTTATACAGTAAGATTTTGCTCTGTTCCATAACATCCTGTACTCATACGTGAGAACCAGTTTAGCATGCAAAAGAATAAATAACTAAAAATAAAGTTGTGTTCAAGGCACAAACTGTTAGATTGCCCCAAGGAAAAAGGCCTATGACCACCATAAGGAAGCAATATCCTGTTCTACACCTCCCCCGATTCTGCAATCTGAGCTCCACAATACCTACTAGCTATAATACAATTTAAAATGTCTTACTCATTGCTGAATTACACATGCATGTATGTGGTGATCTGTAAAAGAAACACATGTCTGTCAGCGTTTCCTTGCACTGATAACAGAAATTGCAGGCCCAGGGGACTGAAGTAACAGTGTAGTTTGACACCTTTGACCTCATATTCTATGAGTAATCAAATAGACATACAAAGAAAGGGAGGGGGCGCTCGGCTTAATCTGTAACCACTTAGCTTGGGAATCAGGCTACTTCTTAAAAAATAAACTTTTTGAAATATTGCAAAAAAAATTATTCATTAAACCACACCCACAGCACCAATATTTTTATTCTCCTTTCAAGCCATCAATCTCAAACAGAGGAAAACTGTACTTATGATACGTGCTATTATCAGGTTTCCCTACTCTGAAGGGAATGTCAAGGGTAGGGTTTTTCAGAGAAAAGGGCTCTGTTCTGATCGGTACCATTAAGGGAACCTTAAAGGAACCCATATATCAATGGAAACCATCGGTCATCATTTAGATCCATTGTATAAGGAATCCGTCAGAGTGTCCTGGCTTCAGTTATAACTCTGACTGTGCGCCATTCTCATGTGTGGTAATTGCATGCAGTCTTTCTTTTGTAAGCTCAGATGTTTATGCTCCAGATTTTCTCTCCTGGAAATTTAAGAAAGGCGAAATAGCTGGTTGTCAGCCATGTTGGGTCTCATAAAGGCTGCTTTGTATGTCACCCAGTCACCCACAATGTCTTACCTCCTCCCTCTCACCTCTCCATGGCTGTCCTGGAGAGTGAGTGAACCCTCCTATCCCATTCATGCGTGGAGGCATTTTCCTGTAGACTATGTAGCATGGTCTAGTATCCATGAACAAAAGTTTATTGTCCATTAGAAATGTGTCACACAACCCAGATTCTTTACACTTTTTGTTTTACAAGATGAAAAATAGGTGTAGTTCAAGGGTGACATCAGTGAAGGAGGAAGTCGCTAGCTTCCTTTCCAACTTGGGATAAAATGACATGGGATCATTAACAAACAAATGCATCAGGTTTATCCAGTTTTATTGTACACACTGAGACATATAACCTGAACAGTTTGTTCACAAACTCTAAGGCTTCGTTTACATCTGCGCTAAGGCTCCGTTCCGACGTTCTGCCGGACCTTTCCGTCAGAACGGAACCCTGACAGACACAAATGGAAACCGTAGGTTTCCGTTTCTATCACCATTGATTTCAATGGTGACGGATCTGGTGCCAATGGTTTCCGTTTGTCTCCGTTGTGCAAGGGTTCGACCGATTTGACAGAATCAATAGCGTAGTTTGTGTCAGTCCGGGTCCCGTTCCAATGGAACGTCGGAACGGGACCCTGGCTCAGATGTGAACAAAGCCTAACTTTGTTATTAACAATGCATTCTGAAAAAGTGACAGTTTTGTCATCAAACGCAATTCTCAGACAAAGTGGACCTGCCAAGTCCTGAGTTTTCAATGCTATGAAATAAAGTACTGTCTTAAATTATATCATGATACCTTCACTTTGTATACTTGCCAGGTGCACTCAAAAGTGTAGAAGTTTGCTTAATATAGAACAGTTATTCAGTTTATCCCTTTAAATGCAGGTAATGACACAGTGATGTTAAAGAGGCCCTGTCACCAGATTATAAGTGCCCTATCTCCTACATAATCTGATCGGTGCTGTAATGTAGATTACAACAGTGGTTTTTATTTTGAAAAACGATAATTTTTCAGCAAGTTATGAGCAATTTTCGATTTATGCTAATTAGTTTCTTAATAGACAACTGGGCGTGTTTTTACTTTTTATCAACTGGGCGTCGTGAAGAGAAGTGTATGACTCTGACCAATAAGTGACCAATCAGTGACCAATCAGTGTCATACACTTCTCATTGTTCCAGCCCAGCTTCTTTCACTGCACAATCACACTGTGGGCTGAAACAATGAGAAGTGTATGATGCTGATTGGTCACTGATTGGTCATACACTCCTCTGTACAAGGCCCAGTTGGTAAAAAGTAAAAGTAAAGTGACCCCTTTCATTATGGGCAGCTTTGTCATGTGATCTCAGTCTGACCACCAAAATAGACCTTGCTCTCATGTGTAGACAGAAGGTCAGTCTCCCCTGTGTGGCTGATTTTTTGTGAACTACAGGATTACCTCATCACCAATCAAACCCCTCCTGGCAACACTGAGACACCTTCCACTCCCACCCAGCTCCACCCCCCTTGTTCCTCTATATGTCCCACGATGCATATAGTGCTGCTACCGAGACTATTTCCTCCCTATCTAAGGGACCAAGAGTGCAGTGATATTATTAGGAGTCCTTATAATGGTTAGTTGCAATGTTATAACCTTGACTCACATGGACTGTCTATACTATCTGTGTGTGCTGTGAGTCCAGTGTATTCCTATAAGATGCTGGTTCTCACTGCATCCTGTGTAATAACCTGACACAAGCAGGAGACAGACTGAAGCTGTATCACATAAGAATACACTGAGAATCTCCAGTTAGGGGATAGAAGTTCTCTGTCCCTAATCTATCACTTTCTGCACTTAGATAAGACTGCAGAGCAAGTGCAGTTTTAATGAGACTCCGCCTCCTCTGCAAAGCAAGAAGCATCATGGGAATTCAAGACTGCATTAGAGGAACCATATCAGAGCTGAAGAAGGAACCAAGATGGCAGACAACCCATAAATGGCGCATTAACTAAAACAGGTATACACAAGAGCCTCTAAATTATTATTTAATAATAGCCTATGCTGCACTGTATTGTAAAAAAAAATAAATTACAGGTTCAATGGACACTAAGCATTCATTTCATCTTCCAGACTTACCAACATAGGAATCCAAAATAGCAGGACATTTTAAGCCCAGCCCCTTTCCACTCAGGGACCTCCCAAAATTACCTAAAACACGCCCCTTTTTATTGTCCCGCTTCCAGAACTGTTGACTGTTGATAAGTATGCATCTTCTCTACATTTGCTGTGCAGTAAATGCAATCTAATATGCCCTACTGTCACTCATTTCAGGTTGTTCGTCAATTAGGTTACTGACAGAAAGTCCCAAAAAATTGTCTACCCCCGTGATCACTTCTTTTCTCACAAATCTCGAGTTCCGAGTACCATCAGAAATATTTATATACATTCTTCTGAATCATAATAGTAGCTCTTTTTATAAGTTTTACATTTATATGCTTTGTACATTGGGTTTAGTGGCCCTTTAACAGACAGGTTGCATACCTATGAAATCCCACAACAAAATGCCAGCCTCCAGTGTAAATTGACAACATATGCTTGTTAAAATTGACTCCATAAGTTTGATTTCTAAGTCGAACCAATTATGAATACAGAAAACCTTCATTATTGCCACTCTTTAAGCAGGATTCAAACTTTGTCTTGCAGGCTGTCACATTAAAAACAATTTGAGCCAGCGACTTGATGGCAAATACCCTGGAGCACAATGCTTTCCTTAAAGACCAAGCATTATCTGATACTGAGCTACTGCAGAAGAAATGTGAGTAAAGTCCCGATTCCACCAGCTTTTATCTCCTCAGTATATTTGACCTTCCAAAGTTACCAACCACAAAGAGACCCATCTATATCCTTGGCCAGTTCAAGCTGTTTAGCGACACCTTGTTCTCAGATTTCACTCCTGCAAATCTGCAACTAAATGTTGGACAAATAACCCTTTCCTGTATCTGAAAGTCTACCCCCACCAGCAGGCTATTGTTGCCTCCCCACTGAGATCCATCTTCTCCTCCCTTCGGCTCACAAGTCTCAGCATGTTCCCACAAGCCATGACATGAATTACTCTTTTAAAGTTTTTTAAATGAAAGAAAGATTATGAGGCTTTACAATTAATGACACGGTAAAGAATATTCAATGTATTATTGTGATTTTTCTAAAAGGAAATTACTTTTAACCAGGGCTGATTTGCACGGTTACTGCTCCACTTGGAAGTATAACCGTATCCCTGGTACTCAATATCTGCTCCACTTTTTATTATTTAGGAAATTGGTGGCTCAGTGGTTAGCAATGTTGTCTTGTTCAAATCCACCCATTTAAAGAATTGTGCTAATTTTCCACAAAACTTTGCCCACAAGGTGGCAACATTTTACATCAGTCTATGGGTAATATTCTATTATTGGCTTGATTCTACTATTGTCATTTAGCAATACCCAATAAAGGTCATCGTTTGCATTTACCCCCCATTCCTGTTTAGGTGGGTTTTCTCCCACATTTCAAAAACATATGATGGGTGAATCGGCATCCGATGATATTTGGCCCCAGTGAGACAGAGACTAATGTGATTGATAAAAATCTTTATACATTAGAATATGTTAGTAATCAGTCGGATATGTTGTCATTGATAGTTTTCACCCTCAATCGTCTTAGAACTTGCACAAAAAAAGTGTCCGGCAACAGTTCATTTTTTTTGGAGGAAAACAACCAACATGGTCAATCACTAGAAATTCAGTCCAAATAAATTTGTTACAAATTCAAAGTGCTCCGATTGCCCTGAAAAGTCGTTTAATGTACTCTGATGTCTTCTAGAACGGTATCTAACGCCTTTCAAACTCTTTAACGCCAAGACATCCCTAGTAATGTCAAAGTAACCGGAACATATATGGCTATGGGTAAACTAATAGTAGCCGGAGGTAACAAACAGCCTGTATAAAAACACACTGCACTGTTGGATTTTTTTAAGCATTTTAAAATTAAAAAAAACATCCGGAATGTATCTCTTTTTGGTAGCAGATGAAGGCCAGTATTTATATACACACAGTGGTATTGAATGAAGCAATGGCTCTTTAAAAAGCAGTCCAAAAATGAGGTTTGGTGTTATCTGTTACATGTAGCAGCGATTCACAGTAGTTCAGCTTTCGTCCACTGAAGTGAATGGGAGAAGGCGGCTGCAATACCTGGGAATCGCCGCTACAGCTGTGTCGATGATTCATAGTGAGCAAGTAAAAATAAAGGGGAAGCAGCGCTCTTACGAGCACTGCACAACATTCAAAACAGCTGATCAGCGGGGGTCCCGAGAGTTGGACCCCAAACAGTCAGCTGTTGATGGAGGGACTGGAAAACCCCTTTAAAGAGGTATTCAAACAAATCACACGTGTTGCCAGCTTTCTCGCTTCTCCACCTCCTAACTCCAGCTTGTGTTGAAAAACACATGCTCGAAGTAGATGGGGGGCCCGCATTTAGCAGCCCTTTATGGCATAATCGGTGGATATGCATTAAATGTGACTGGTCAGAATTCCTTTTTAAGATGGACACAGATATGGGATTTTTGTGGATGGATAAATCTTGCCCAATCCTTTGTGTTGCTCTTGAAAATAAGTTGCACCAGACGTGTCTGGCAGCTGCTTATTCACTTTACCCGATTAAAATAAATTCCAATTTTGGGATGGTTGGTTTGAGTTGACCCTGAATACATATAGATGATTGTGAGGGTATGTTCACACAGCTTATTTTCAGCTGTTTTTCGGGCCATAAACGCCCAGAAAAATGGCGGATAATACGTAGGCTGAACGCCTTCAAAAATCTACCCATTGATTTTAATGGGAAAAATGGCTTTCCGTTCCCACGGGGCGGTTTTTTATAAAAAAAACAAAAAACGCCAATGTAAAACAAAAAGTGCATATCACTTCTTGAGCCGTTTTTGGAGCCATTTTTCATTGTCTCAATAGAAAAACAGCTCCAAAGACGGCCATAAAAAACGCATCAAAAAATGCTTCATGCATAAAAAACGGCTGAAAATCAGGGACTGTTTTCCCTTGAAAACAGATCCATATTTTACAGCCGTTTCTAGTCTAGCGTTTGAACATAGCCTTAGGATTGAAAAGTTGGTTCCTAGTTTTAATTATCAGATATTTTGGATCATTTCAACACAAAAATAATCAGTAACATCATTACAATTATCATACATTCGAGGACATTTGTGAACCCACATTTGTTTGTACTAACAATGACGTTTTATAGGAAAAGATGGATGACGATAATAAGAATTTTTATGCTTAACGATTAATTTTCATCAAGAATAAAAAATGATTTTTGTTGTTTGTTTTTTGCATTTATGGGACTTTAAAGGGCAACTAAACTTTAAAAAAAACTTTTGACATGTCATAGTGACATGCTAGAAGTTTTAATTGATGGGGTCCAAACATTTAGACCCCCACCGATTGCTAAAATGAAGCGGCAGAAACGCTCGTTCCACTTTGTTTCTGTTCGGCTTTCCTCGGAGCGGTGTACAGGCTTAATAGAAAGTCTGAGTACTTACGACTCTCGCTCGGCTTTCCGAGGAAAGCCAATCAGAAATGTTGCAGCACAGCGCTAACCCGAGGGCTCATTGCTCATTGTTCGGACCACCACCGATCAAAATTTCTGACATGTCACTATGAAATGTCAAAAGTTTTTTAAAAGTTGAGTTACCCTTTAAGCAGCTGGGATACATTTTCTGGCAGATGAGACAGAATATAATCAGATGAGTTGACAATTTCCACACACTCATGTTTATCTATAATATGTCATCCATATTTATCACAGTATATTATTTTCCTGACAAGGTTGCAGCGTGTTACCTATGTGGTTTCTTCTAAATAAACAGAATTATGCATTAGAAAATGCGGCCACACCTGCTTGGTATAACAATAAGTAATGTAAACAGGTACAGGGCCTGTGCAGACTATGTCTCCAGAACATTGTGACAGATGGTTAAACAACGAGTTCCTGAGATAAACTCAACAGATATTAATATCAATGTTCACACATATATATTTTTTTCTCCTTACCTTGAGCATTTCCATCTAAAAAAAAATCAAATACTAGTAACGCTAAATCCTTGACTTGACCCTATCTTTATATTCAACCATTTCTTTGTTATATCTGCTTCTCTTTCTACGTAGATAATGTAACTCAAAAAGAGGGAAAAACAGGAAAAGCGCTTCATAGGAAAACACCTTAGATCGCTTTGGATGTTTGAAGCTGATGTCATCTTTCCCCTCCAGACACTTGGCAATGTGACCGTCGTAAATGCATCAATGCTTGAAAAAGGATGCGGGTCTTGGAGGTGCTGCTTCAGAAAGTCTTTGATACCTCAGAGATAAGTATAGACTTTCTTTATTTTAGTGTATAGATTCCCATTTCTTTCTTTGTATAGTGACAAAAATGGAACATTTAACCTTTAATCAAAGTAACTTGAAATCATAGTATAATTCTCAACTAGAGAAGTTTCAACAACACAAATAAGGATAATGTGAGGGATACATCTTACCCTACCATGTCCGTGTGTATAGAAAGCCCTACCTAAAATGGGACAGCTGTCCTCATAAAGACAATCCCACTCGAAAATCTAACTTAGTTCATTCCAGATGGTCCCTAATAGCGGGATCATACCAACAATGTATGGTGACAACCACTAATGGCGGCTTTTAGAACTCCTGTTATCCAGCTTTCTCAGACACAGGAGAGGAAAATCTGCCTAGTTATGGATAGTTAGGCCTAACGCACAATCTATGGGTCTATAGTGCACCTCGGATTTCATATGGCATATGAATGTTCCAGCGGAGGCTTCTATAGGATCTGTAAGAATGACGATTTGTGCTCGTCACTTTTGAAAAAAATAGAAGAAACGTACTCTACTGCTCATTCATTTCAATACATTCACAGATTTGTTCGATTTCTCTGTAAAGGATGAACATGATAGACCGCATTGTAGCCAGTGGCTTGAAGAGTTGAAGGGATGTGTTGCAGTCTAAAAACCGTTGCTTAGCTTCATTAATAATAAGAAGAGGATATTGTGGGCCAAAAAGCATAGTAGTTGGACCATTAGTCAGTGGAAGAAGGTTCTTTTCACAGACAAATCGAAGTTTGAGGTATTTGGTTCCAAGAGTTGAAAGTTGGTTCGTAGTGTCAGGTGAGCGCATGCGTCTTGCTTGCATTCAGCCCACAGTCAAGAATGGTGGGCCGTGATTATGGGCACGACCGTGTGCATGGGGCCTTAGACAAGTTGACCAACAGAATGCCCGCATTTGCCCCTCTGGATCTCTGCCAAGGGTGGATACTTTGATGAGAGAAAAATGTAATGAAGTCAAGGCTCAATTTATTTGTAAACTATTTTTATGAGTACAGAACATGTTTATCTGCCTAAATATAGTAACTTCATCTCACATATCGCCAGTTCTGCGTGCTGATGCGTTCTCCATAGTGACATCACTGATACATCCACCAATAACGACACAGTCAACGTCAGCACACAGGAAAAGGCATGAAGAGCAATGGTAGAACCCCTTTAAATATGTTGAGGCAGATTTACTAATACTGTCTTAACCCTTTAGCGACATACCACGTACATGTACGTGGTAGCCGTTAAGGGGAAGTATAGAGAGGGCTCACGGGCTGAGCGAGCGCCATACTCAGCGGGTGACGGCTGTGTAATACAGCCGAACTTCACTGTTTAACACCTTAAATGCCGCAGTCAATTGCGACCTAAGCATTTAAAGGGAGTCTGTCACCAGAATGTCCGAGTTAAACTAGTACCAGGGTATTGTAGAGGAGATTAACCTGTTCCTAACGGTTATTTTGATTTTATGCTTACTGCCTCCTGTGTAGAGAAATAAGTTTTATAAAGTTTATGCATATACCCGAAAATGGTACCAATAAAAATGACAGATTGTCCCGCAACAAATAAGCCCTCACACAGCTCCGGTGGAGAAAAAATAAAAAAGTTCTGTCTCTCAGAATATAAAAAAAAAATGTGCAGAGTATTTCAAAAGTGGATAAGATTGGGCACCATTTATCAGTGTGACACTGGCCACACATCTGGATTATTATTTATTTACTGCATTATTATAGCCTCTTATTATG
This sequence comes from Rhinoderma darwinii, assembly GCF_050947455.1. Lineage (NCBI taxonomy): Eukaryota > Metazoa > Chordata > Amphibia > Anura > Rhinodermatidae > Rhinoderma > Rhinoderma darwinii. The sequence goes on from NC_134694.1 coordinate 96,119,297, forward strand.
CCATGATGTACTCCGCACTGCTTACATATGCGCCCACATCATAAACTGAAATACCAGTAAAACATCAAACAGAACAACTGCCAAGCAAAATCTGCGCTCCAACAGCCAAATGGCACTCCCTCTCTTCTGAACCCTACAGTGTGCCAAAACAGCGGTTTACGTCCACATATATGGCATCGCCATACCCGGGAAAACCCGCTTAACAATTTATAAGATATTTGTCTTCGGTGACACAAACTGGGCACAACATATTGTGCACTAAAATGGCATATCAATGGAAAATTGCAATTTTCACTTTGCACCATCTGCTGCGCATTAATTTCTAATGAAAAAACACCTGTGGGGGCAAAATGCTCACTACATCCCTTAAAATGCCTTAAGGGTGTAATTTCCAAAATAAGGGTCACGTCTAAGGGGTTTGTTTTACTATTTGACCTCAGAGCCCTGCAATTGTGGGCCAATGCTGTAAAAATCACTAAAATAGGCCTCAAATGCGCATGCCGCTTTTCACTTGTAAGCTCTGTCATATGTCCAGGCAATTCATAAATGCCTTGAGGGGTGTAGTTTCCAAAATGGGGTCACTTTTGGGGGGCTTACACTGTACTCTGGTACCTCAGGGTTTTGCAAATGTGACATGGTGCCCAAAAAACAACCGAGCAAAATCTGCATGCCAAATAGTGCTCCTGATATTTTGAGCTCTGCTGTGCATCTAAACAGCAGTTTATGACCACATGTGGGGTATTGCCGTACTCAAGAGAAATTGTTTACAAATGTTGGGGTGCTTTTTTACCATTATCCCTTGTGAAAATGAAAATATTCAACTTTTTAGTGGAAAAAATGTTGATATTCATATTCATGGCCTAATTCCACTAAATTCAGCAAAAAAAACCTGTGGGGTGAAAACGCACACTATACCCCTTAATAAATTCCTTGAGGGGTGTAGTTTCTCAAATGAGGTCACTTTTGGGGGTTTTCCACTGTTTTGGTCCCTCAGGGGCTTTTCAAATGCGACATGGCACCGGAAAACCATTCCAGCAAGACTTAAGCTCCAAAAGCCAAATGGAGCTTCTTGTCTTCTGAGCCCTGCCGTGTGTCCAAACAGCAGTTTATGACCACATATGGGGTATTCCCGTAATCGGGAGAAACTGCTTCTCAAATGTTGGGGTGTTTAGTCTCCTTTATGCCTTGTAAAAATGGAAAATTTCTACGTTTTATTAGACAAAAATTCGATTTTCATTTTCATGGTCTCATTCCACTAAATTCAGCAAAAAAATATGTGGGGTCAAAAGGCTTACTATACCACTTAATAAATTTGTTGAGGGGTGCAGTTTGCCAAATGGTGTCTTTTTGGGGTTGTTTCCACTGTTTTGGCCCCACAAGACCTCTTCAAACCTGACATGGTGCCTAAAATATATTCTAATAAAATAAGGCCCCAAAATCCCCCAGGTGCTCCTTTGCTTCTGAGGCCGGTGCTTCAGTCCATTAGCACACTAGGGCCACATATGGGATATTTCTAAAAACTGCAGAATCTGGGCAATAAATATTGAGTTGCGTTTCTCTGGTAAAACCTTCTGTGTTACAGAAAAAAATGGATTACATTTGTAAATTTCACCTCCACTTTGCTTTAATTTCTGTTAAAACACCTAAAGGGTTAAGAAACTTTCTAAATGCTGTTTTAAATACTTTGAGGGTGGAGTTTATTAAATGTTGTGATTTATAGTTTTTGTTTTTTTAATATATAAGGCCCTCAAAGCCACTTCAATGCTGAACTGGCACCTAAAAAAAGGCTTTTGAAAGTTTCTTGAAAATATGAGAAATTGCTGCTAAACTTATAAGCCTTGTAACGTCCTAGAAAAATAAAAGGATGTTCAAAAAACGATGCAAACATAAAGTATACATATTGGATATGTAAACTAGTAACTATTTTGTATGGTATTACTATCTGTCTTACAAACAGATACATTTAAATTTCGAAAAATGCTAATTTTTGCAAAATTTTTTTGTTTTTCACAGATGAACACTGAATGTATCGATCAAATGTTACCAGTAACTTAAAGTACAATGTGTCAAGAGAAAACAATCTCAGAATCTCTTGGATCGGTGAAAGCATTCCAAAGATATTACAACATATATTGACACATGTCAGATTTAGAAAATGGACTGCGTCCTGAACATGCCAACTACTCCACATCCTTAAGTGATTAAAGAGGACCTGTCATTAGATTCTACAAAGTGAGTTATTAGACTCATGTAATAGCCGCTGTATCTGTGAGTCCAGCGGTGTTTGTTCTTTACTTCTGCATCCCCCAGTTGCTGAGATATTGCCCCCTCTTTATTTATTAAACAATATGTAAATGAACCGCTAGCTAGCCAAGTGGGTTTGGCTCCTAACGATTCTCAATGGGGCGGAGCAAGCAGAGAGCCTCTGACGCTGACCTCTCAGCATGAGGCTGTTTCCTCCAGAGACTCCTAGGCCAGCGTCATCGCTCACTTTGGAGGAGCTAGTGATAGGTCGTCTTTAAGGGTTTAAATTTAGACACCTTAGAATTAGACTAAATGATCCAAACTTATCACAGTGGCGCACTTCTATCAAAATTTAAACCACCTTGAAGGTGGTTACAAAAAATGGCCAAATGTTCTACAAATATAAACTACCGTGTAGAACATAACGCAAAATTCTTTATGGCGCATGCAAATAATAAATCACATACAAGACATACAAGTAGCGTGCGCCACAAGGAAAGGAGCACAACTAGATAGAACCGAGACTTAGCAAGTCTAATAAATCTAACCCATTGTTTTTGTCACACTAAATAAAATAAACAGTCAAACATATGAAAACGGAAGCAAATTGTGTGAAATTGTTTTTGAAATATTACCTCTGTCAAGTGTTTGACTGTTCTTTTCACCCTGAATTAAGTTTCCATCGCATACGAAGGTGGAGCTTTACTAAAACAAATGGTATTTTTAAGTCATGGAGCTTGAAAAACATTCTTTGTCCAATTCTTGCTTGTGCATTAAAGAATGTGTTTAGAGAATTCTACGCATGAACGCCTCGACTGATCAATCAATTCCAGGCAGGAGAGGACTTCTGGCTGCAGCAATAACAAACCTTCTGCAGGGTCTCAAGATCTCAATTGTATGTCTTGTACAGCAAACTGTGTGCACATCACATTTCATTGAATTGCAAGCTGATTCCACGCCCCAAAATGATCCTAAACATTCCAAAGAATAATATGGAAAGTTATTTGGATAAGAAATACTGACTTTAGAGAAACGGGAGGTTCGCAGCATAAATATTTATACCACTGGATATTGAACTCAAGACATTTATCTAGTCAGCATGGTCACAGAGCCACTGTAGGTATACAACACAGGCATAGTTTGAAGCGATGTGCCTTATTGCTGAATTTGCATCACCCCCTTCTACAAACATCAAGTGCCATTTATAGTACTAATGTTTTCAGAAAGGGACCTTTGGGCCCAATTATGGACCAAATCGTTGGTTTGACTTCAACCTCTGCACCATCATAGCTATCCACCAGTATACACCCTAAAGGGTAACTAAATGCTCAACAAACTTCTGACATGTCATAGTGACACGTCAGAACTTTTGATTGGTGGGGGTCCGAGCACTGAGACCCCCACCAATCGCTAAAACAAAGCGGCACAAGTGCTCGTGTGAGCGCTCAACCGCTTTGTTTCTGTTCGGCTATGACATGTCAGAAGTTCGTTGAACATTTAGGCCTAATTCACGCGAGCATGTTCGGTCCGTGATATACGGACCGTATTTCGGCAGTATTTCCCGGACCGAACACACTGCAGGGAGCCGGGCTCCTATCGTCATAGTTATCTATGACGCTAGGAGTCTCTGCCTCGCTGCGAAAAACTGTCCCGTATTGAAAACATGATTAGAGTACGGGACAGTTTTCCCCGCAGCAAAGCAGTGACAAGTAGAGTTATAGATAACTATGATGCTAGGAGCCCGGCTCCCTGCACAGTGTGTTCGGTCCGGGAAATACTGCCGAAATACGATCCGTATATCACGGACCAAACACGCTCGTGTGAATCCGGCCTTAGTTAACCCCTAAATATGCAGCTTTCCAACAATATGCCTAAGTTGGCAAGCTTAAACCATAACCTTTGGGATGGGGGCATACACTAAATAGGGAGTGTCCAATATTGAAAATGGGCCTTTTTTTCTTATGAGCTTCATTGGCCAGCTTTCAAAACACTGATGAACCTTAAGGCCTAATTCACACAAGCGTATTTCACGTCCGTATTACACACGTGAAAATAACGCATGTCACACGGACCGTTGCAAGTCAACGGGGCCATTCAGACATTCAGTGTTTTTCACACAGCGTGTGTCCGCTGCGTGAAACTTACTGCATGTCCTATACTTGTGCGTTTTTTGCGCATCACACACCCATTGAAGTCAATGGGTGCGTGAAAATCACAGACAGCACACAGACGCACATCAGTTTCTAAAGAAATGATGAGAAAAAGAAAACCACCTCCTTCATTTTATTTTGCTGACGTAAATAACGCATGACATACGGATGACATACGCTCGTAAAAAAACGCTGACAAGCACCATACATTGATGTCACACGGAACTGCAACGCAGGAAAAACACTGCGTTCGTGTGAATAAGGCCTAACAGATCAGAAATTATTATTATTTCTGTTACTTATATAGGGCCAACATATTCTGCAGCACTGAACAGAGGTTGTCGTCATTCACTGTCCCCACTGGGGCTCACAATCTAAATTCCATATCTGTATATTTTTCGGGTATGGAAGGAAACTAGAGTACCCAGGGGAAACCAACGCAAACACGGGGATAATATACAAACTCCATGTAGGTGTTGTCCTTTATTGGAATTGAACCCAGTGCTGCAAGGCAACAGTGCTTACCACCGAGCCATCGTGCGGCCCATAGATCAGAAAGACTGTATAGAGTCGCAGCTCGTACAGATAGGGAAATAGGAATTGGGTGGCGGCGAAGATGCTTGAGTATTAGGGTATGTTCACACGGCTTATTTTCGGCCGTTTTTCAGGCCGCAAACGCCCGAAAAAACGAAAGCAGAACACCTCCAAACATCTGCCCATTGATTTCAATGGGAAAAACGGCATTCTGTTCCGACGGACCGTTTTTCGCAAGGCCGTTTTGAAAAATGGCTGCGTAAATAAATGGCCGTGAAAAAGAAGTGCAAGTCACTTCTTGGGACGTTTTTGGAGCCGTTTTTCATAGACTCTATTAAAAACTGCTCCAATAAGGGCCGTAAAAAACGCAGCGAAAACTCTGCGAAAAACGCTGCGAAAAATGTGAGTTGCTCAAAAACCGTCTGAAAATCAGGAGCTGTTTTCCCTTGAAAACGGCTCTGTATTTTCAAACATTTTTGAGTTTGCGTGTGAACATACCCTGAGATATCTTTTGCTTGGAGAGGGGTTCAGTTTTGTAGTGAACCCCAATGCAGTGGTGTAAACTGCATATTTCAATTTAAAGCGGTTGTCTAAGATTAGAAAAAAAATTGCTGCTTTCTTTCAAAAACAGTGCCATGACTGTCCATGGGTTCTGTCTGGTATAGCAAAGTTTCATTGCAGTGAATGGGGCTAAGCTGCAATTCCACACACAAACTGTGGACATGTGTGGCACTGTTGCTTGAAGAAATTAGCTATATTTTTCTAATCCTGGACAACCTCTTTAAGGTCATGTTCACATGGCATATTCTCAGGTATATTTTTTAAGTGTAAAACGCTCCAAAATACTCTTGAAATACACCTGCAAACAGCTTCACATTGATTTGAATGGGGAATACTCTGTGTGATTCATACAAGGCAGATTTTTTACGCTGCTGAATTAAACAAGTGGTAAAAATACGCTTTAAAAAAAAAGAAGGGACGTCATTTCTTGAAGCATTCTACAGGCTGATTTTCTCCATTTCCCATTGACACTTAAAAAAATGCTTACAAAAAAAGCTTACAAAATTTACCTGGAAATACGTTTCAAAAACACTTGCTGAAATAAAAAATGTTTTGAAAATCAGCTCCAAAAACGCCTGGATTCAGACTCTGTTTTCTTTTGAAATCAGCCTCATTTTTTTATTACTGAACACACGCCGTGTGAACATGGACTAAGCATGTTAAAATTCAGTTCTTAGTAAACGTACGTAACACAATTATTCAAGATTAAAATAAATACAATTGTGTTACCCAGAATACCCTGCCAATATCTATTATGGCCTAAAGTGGATCGATCACCATACTATGCTCTGCTGCAATGCTAGCCAAAATGGCACAAAAAAATTGTACCCTTTGGCTAATAGCCACAAGCCAAGAAAACACATAGTTATGAGTCCGCTGATTTCATAAAGAGAGCTGGATTGACTCTGTGGCTGGGAAATGTGTGAAGTTGTGTAATGATCTACTAGGGATGTGAAATGTTTTGACTACTGGGCTGCCCAATGTTTTGGCTACTGGGACTAAATTAACGTCTATGGTGTGACTTAAAATTACTGCAGATGTTGGTACCAGTGTTGTGCAGATCAAGGACAGGATCATGCAGCCAAAGGACCAAGGTGCGTGTTTATCACCAGGGATGAAGTGGTTGGCTCAAAGATAACATATTCACATAGGTTTTGGTGGTCACAGAGTTTGTATTTTGTACTTTTGCCCATATAGGTGTACGGTATTTGTGATAGTCAAGCAATTCTCCTACACAAACCATTATACAGAATTAGGATAATTTTCAGAATTTTAAACTGTAGTTGTATGAAGTTGTATGTCTGTGTAATACTAATCATAATAATCTTTCTTTATATGGCGCCAAAGTATTCCGCTGCACTTTACAATTGGGGAAATAACAGAGAAGTAATGAAAGCAAATAAACAGAAAATGAGACAACAAAAAAAGATGTCCCTGACCATAAGAGCTTACAGTCCAAATAAAATGGTAGTTTCTATAAGGGTATGTTCACACGGCTTATTTACGGACGTAATTCGGGCGTTTTAGCCCCGGATTACGTCCGAAAATGCGGCTCAATAGCCTCGGCAAACATCTGCCCATTCATTTGAATGGGTCTTACGATGTTCTGTGCCGACGGTCAAAGGCGAGGAGTAAAAAAGACGGCCGCGTCAAAGAAATACCTGTCACTTGTTCAAACGTAAATGGAGCCGTTTTCCATGGACTCCATGGAAAAACAGCTCCATTTACGTCCGTAAAGGACGCAGCGAAAAGCCCCTCAACATGCCATTATGGCTGAAATTACGGAGCTGTTTTCTCCTGAAAACAGCCCCGTAATTTCAGCCGTAACGGACGCTAACATACCCTTAGGCCTAAGCTACACAGGCAATTATTGTAGAGCATGTGAGCTACTAAAACTGCTGGTGATTGAGGAACATATACTCTATATATCTGAATTTACCCCAATTTTTTTTCTGTCAGATTCCATTGGATGCCGCATTACATTATTTCTCTTATTTGACTTACATTTTCTCAGCACACATACAAAAATGTTGTAAATCTATTTAGTAATTGTATAATATGATCACATGACACATCCTTAGGGCTGCATGGTCACTTATGGAAATTACTGCCAGACTGAAATGGTTTATAAATCACGAAAGACGACCTACGTCCCTCCAAGCAGCTGCCTTGCAAGCCGCTCTGTGGTCCTGACAACATTTCCTACTTGCAATACTTTCCATCCCCTAAACTCTGGCTCCATCCTCCTTTGGTCTAGCTAGAGGGGAGATAGGAGATTAGTGAGGAATGTGGAACAGATGCTGTGGCTAGAAAGGAAAGGGGGCAGGGATCCAGAGGGGTGGCAAGAGAGGAAGGACTGGGTCAGGGATTTGTCAGCCGCCAATTAAGGTCAGCTCTGCCAATGGCAATTACATGGTCCTCCTTATTCAATCCCTTTAAAGTCAGGCAGCAATCCCTTTCCTCGTGTCTCATTGTTGCCTTAGGAAACCACTACTTGCATGGGATCATTTCATCCCCCTTACCCTTTACACATGCAGGGCAGGGGTACTTACTAAAAGTACAGACATCAGTAAAGATTATGAGCCCAATCTCTTCTGAAATTCTTCATATCTGTGTTTAACCTATCCCTCTAGTATCTTCTTATATCTGTTAATTTTTTTCTTTGTTGTTATAGTGTTCCATTACTATCTTAAATAACCAGGATAGGGAGCTGACGGTGGGGGGGATAATAAAGAAAACTGGTGCAAAAAAAAAAATGTTGTATTCCAGCTGTTTCCCTTTAACTTTGCTACAAAAATGGAAATTGTAATGAGTCATGAACAAAAGATAAATGAGTAGTAGAAAGTAACAGCTGCCTAGGACACAATTGCCTCATATGTCTAGGCAGGGGCGAATACACAGAGCAGTTTTAGCACAGTTTTTGAATGCGTTTTTTGTTCAACAAAAAACTGAATGTTTTTTCGTTTAAAAAAAAAAAAAAACATACAAAAACGACGGCAAAATTGATCTGTGTGATCAAGGCCGATATATAATTTTAAAGAATGTTCACATAGCATGACAGCTGCTGTTGAAATCATTGCTTTACCATTCTACTTATGCTGCCCGTACACATGAAGTTAATTTTTGTGGATTTCACCAAATCTCAGAGATCCGACGACAATTTCATTTGAATGTGGGATTTTTTGACTGTTCATCAATGACAGATGTTGCACTTCCAGGAGAAAAAAACGCTGACAGAGCAGCAATCGCAGATTCACCAAAATAAATGAGGGGAGGTCGACTGGCAGCTTTCTAATGTTTATGGTTACTTTTTGAATCGGCTTCTAAACCATAAATGTTAGGGCAGCTTTACCTTTGGATCCATTCAGTGGCCTAGCTATAGGGGGTGATGAGATATAATGGAGGGGGGTCCTGCACTGCTTAGGAAATCCCCTGCCACATAAGACAGCACCACTATGATTATGTGATTCGCTAATTTAATGCTACTATTAGGGTAAGAACACATTAGACGGAAACACTGAGGATTTTCCGCAACATAATTCATTGTGGAAAATCCCCAGCGTAATACAGTAGCAGCAGAGTGGGTGAGATCGGAACAAATGTCAGGCACACACAGCAGAAAATATCCGCCAAAAAAACGATCATAAATTGACCTGCGGTGTGGTTTTTGAAGCCACAGCATGTCAATTTATGCTACAAAATTGCTGCTCTTCTGTTGCGGGTTTTCCCCATTGAACTCAATGGAGAGATAAAACCCACAACACATATGTTGTAGGTATGTGTTGCGACTTTTGCAGCGGAAACGCTGTGATTCGGCCGCAAAAATCGCAAATGAAAAAAAAATTTTTTTATTTGAAATTAATAAAAAAAACGTATACTTACCCCCCCTGCAGTCGTCCTATTGATGTGATCTTCTTTTCTGAGCACAACCTGGCCTCCTGGGATGGCGTTTCATCCCATGTGACTGCTGTAGCCAATCAAAGGCTGCAGCGTCACATGGACTACAGCGTTATCCCAGAAGAAAGTGACGCGCCACCATGACTACAGCCGGGTAAGTATAAAATATATATTTTTTTATTGCTGCAGGATTTCCACAGCGGACATGCTGCTCTAAAAACCGCACCACAATTTTGGTGCGGGTTTTCGGACTGAATTCCCTGCTGCTACCTTGGAGGACATGCTGTGTAGTTTTACGCAGCGTATCTGCCTAGTGTGTTCCTACCCTTAGGGTATATCCACACGGTGCGATCAAATCGTGTTTTGTTGCTGCAATTTTCGCAAAATCATGGCACATTGACAATACCGTGTGAATAAATTCTTTGAAATTATTCCTTTACAGCAACATAACTTTTGCAAAACAGCAGACCAGTGGGTTATTATGGGATCACTTTATTATCCGGGAGAATTGCATGCAATTTACGCAACTACCTAGTAAATTCTCTAAAGCCGGTGTAATGAGAAGTCTTAATAAACAGAACAATATCATTACTCAGCGATCGCTTACTGGTGATTGGAATATGTTCTCACTCCTCAACCTAAGCTGTTCCCAAGATCTCTCAGGAAACTTAGACCTGAGGGCATGGATACAATGGGGGCCGGTATTATTAGCATGTTACGCTCGACTGCAGTATGGTGTCACTTTCACTATTATGTGTTCATTGCAAGACACCAAAATGAGACATTTGTGGCAGAATCAGAAAAAAATTACTTTTATTTATATATACCACCAACATATTGATTAGCACTTTACAGTCAGGGGTCAGCAGTAAACATACAAAATGATAAATAATGTAAGCAAATGAAAATCAACAAACAATGAGACAAAAGAAAACATAAAATGATAAAAGCAAATAAAGAACAATAAACAATGAGACAAAAGGAGAGGCCTAAAGATGGCCGTACACAAGAAAGAAAAGTTGGCCGATAATAGACGGGATCGGCTGACTGTCTCTCGATTCTTTGTTACCATTGGAGAGAAGGCACTGGCATCGGATGCCACTTTGCCATAAGTTAGTTCATGAAATTTCTGATCTGCTAGATCTTCCCCATTCAACTGCAAGGCTGGAGATACACTTTAGATATTACTCCTGACTCCCCCATACACAAACTTGCTCGACTCGGCCCGAGTGTGCATGTTTTTTCAATAGGAAGAAGGGAGAAAGCAAGACTCCTCTGGCAGCGTCTTATATACTTGTGAAAAAAGGATCGGGCATGTTGATATTCAACATGCCCAACACTTCTCTCCCCCTATATCTGCTGTCGGAGGAAAGTCGAGACACCACCATTCATGTTAGATGGTTGGTTGTTCCTGCCGAAATGGCTGGGTTCGGCCGACACACTGTATATCTAATGTGTATGGCCAGCTCAAGAGCCATTATTGCAAAGTGGAAGAGTCTAGTAGTAACAATAGATCAGCCATGAATAGGTATACCAAGCAAACTCACAGAACAGCTGCTCACAAGCCTCACGTCACCACATGCAATGCCAAGCGTTAGCTGGAGCGAAATGCAGAGTGCCTATGGTAAAATTTGGTGAGGGGTTTATGGTCTGGGGCTGTTTTTCAGGGTTTGAGCTAGACCCCTTATTTCCAGTGAAGGGTAATGTTATTTCTTTGTGGTAACAGTTTGGAAAGGGCCCTTTCCTGTTCCATAAAGACATGGTGTGACGAGTTTGTTGTGGAGGAACACGAGTGGCTGCAAAACTTTATCCACGCATTTTATCAATGAATTTCAATAGATTGTTTTTAGAATATTACTATTAGGAACATCATAGACCAGGCAACAATTTTAATGTAAGCCCGTTTGAAGCCAAGCAACCGTTCTGATACAAAACATCATATTTCAAACTGCTTTAGATTCCTGTTTTGTCCATTACTGTACATTGTATGTTTTGCTTTTTGTGACACTTGGGATGTTACTTGATGTTTTAGGACCTTGCCTGGAATGCACTAATAAAATGCTAACTAGAGCAGGGTAAAATGAACATGCTGTTTTCATATTAGCTAAAACCTTCTCGTGTGTCACAACCCTTGGGGCTCATGTACACAAATGTATTCAGGATCCATACGAGTGGCTTGTAGGAATGGTCTCGAATACAGAGCTAATGTTTGTCTATGGAACTTTGCACACAGTCCATTTCAAGAAAGTAAAAATAAAAAATACTGCATGCTCTATGAGATTCAAGGCAAATTTTCCCCAAATTTTGGATTTAGATGGACAGGGCTGGCATCAGCACAAGGTAAAACCAGACAGATGCCAGGGCCGACTGTGGTCGAGTGGCCCATGTATCTGTAATGACAGGGTAGGGAGACAGACAGCCCTAATCTACCCGCCACTCAGTCCCTGCCTACTTGCAACGACCCATCCTAAGCGACGGGGTACAACTGGGCGACGGTCCCTACGCTCAGTAAGTGCAAGACAGACAAAACAGACAGGGGTACACAGAAGCAGGGAAATGGGGCAGCTGCCCACGGAGACACCGTGATCAACAAGAGTAGTAAACGAGCCGAGTCAAACCAGGAGAGAGCGAGGTACAAAACGCTGAGCAGGAGAGTGGTCAGAAAGCCAAGGTCAATAACAAGCAGAGGATCAGTAGTACAAGCAGCAGCAGCAAGCCAGAAACCAAGCATAGAAGAATCACAGGCAAAGGAGGAACAGGAAAGGCAGGTATAAATAGACAGTGGGCGGGAACTTGCTCCGTCTGGCCAGGCTGTGATAGACTCTCCCACTCCTAAGCCTGCCATCCTGAGTGGTGGAATATGGAGTCAGTCTCACAGACATAGGAGCAGGTGCAGACTGATTGACCACGGGCGTCGACACAGAACCTGTGTCTGGAAAATCCTTTACAGTATCCATGTAAAAATGTTGTATACTTGTCAAGTCGTGAGTGGGGGTAGACAGGGGCTACAATGTGACTCTGTTACCCATATACTGCAACATGCTTTACAAAGTGTACAGAATCAATACGGCAAGCAAAATGAAGCTCAATTGGTGCATTTTAATAGAAAGCCATATTGGCGCTATACGTTTTCAGACAGTTGTGCGCATGAGGAGCTAAGCCGGGGTCTGTTGCGGAAAGGTGTGGTGCATTTACAGCCTATGCTGTTGATTTTTCAAAACTGAAATTAGACAAAAAAGAAAAACAGGAAAAGCTGTGTTCACATCAGCGATGTCTTTCCGTTGAGTCTACTGCGCTATTGATTCCGTCAAAAACAATGAAACCCTGTCACAACGGTGACAATCGGAAACCAAAGTTTCCGTCACCATTGAGATCAATGGTGATGCAAATGGAAGCTGAGGTTTCCGTTTGCCTTTCCGTTAAGGGGTTTCCCTGACGGAAAGCTCAGACGGAACCCCTCAACAGAAAGCAACGCTGCTGTGAACAGGCCCGAATGATTAAGCAAACACTGCCCACCCTCTTTAGTATTGACTTTATTTGCGCTCATGCATGTTTTGTTCATCTTTATATACGTCATCCAAAATACCATCCTAAAATACCACCAGTTGTAGTTTCCTGCCATCTGACGTGATACAAAACGACATATATCTCTTCCCATTTGTTGTATGCAAAACACCAAGCTGCAGAAGCTATTATCCTGCGCTGTATTACAGTGTTAATTCACAGAACTAGCAATTAATAAGACAAATTGACATTGATTTTGAAAACAGATGAATCCCAGGCTAGAAATCAAGCACATCTGTTAACAAAATAAAGACATAATCCATGCCGGCATTCAGTCACCAGCATTGTTCTCTTTTGCTGGAAGTTTTCAATGGTTCAGCAATTAAACTTGTGACAAAATACAATAGACGGCGTACTGTGTTATCTGTACAGAATGGAATGAACTTATCAAGACAATACTCCTTTTCAGCACATTGATTACCAAGATTACCCGACTATCCGATTCCAAACAGGTGGAAAGGCATCCAGATCATTCAGTTGTTATGATAATATTTTGTTAGCTGTGGATGCATCATATATGTTAATTTTCAGTTATTTTTTCCAAGTCTTCTCAGTGTCTTCTCACATTTCATTCTTCTACAGTATTCCTTTCTAATTCAAGTCTATAGCTTTATTTCACGCACTAATAAGGTGTTACTGAGAATATAAATTATAGGTTCAGCAACACAAATACTGGATATTAGGACATTGTCGAAAAACAACCTGTTGCCACAAGAATATTAAAAGGGTTGGGGTTGTTAAGAAACTCTTCAAGTCATGAATGACGTTATTTCCCAAAGGCTGGGTTCACACGACCTATTTTCAGATGTAAACGAGGCGTATTATGCCTCGTTTTACGTCTGAAAATAGGGCTACAATACGTCGGCAAACATCTGCCCATTCATTTGAATGGGTTTGCCGACGTACTGTGCAGACAACCTGTCATTTACGCGTCGTCGTTTGACAGCTGTCAAACGATGACGCGTAAAAATACAGCCTCGTCAAAAGAAGTGCAGGACACTTCTTTCAGACGTAATTTGAGCCGTTCTTCATTGAACTCAATGAAGAGCAGCTCAAAATTTACGGCTGTCAGAGAAGCCTCGCAAAATGCGAGGAGGAGCATTTACGTCTGAAACGAGGCAGCTGTTTTCTCCTGAAAACAGTGTCTTTTCAGACGTAAATGCCTGCTACCGTGTGCACATACCCTTACAAATACCATGTTTGCTTTCATTTAGACAGGTTTTATTCACGTTTCGTATATAGCATTAACATCCACAGCTCTGTACAAAGATGGTCATCACTCACATAAGTCCCTTTCCCCAATCTCCTAAATTAAGGGGGCTTAACCCCTTAAGGACACGGCCAATTTTAGCCTTGAGGACAGAGCAATTTTTTTTACATTTCCCTCTTTGCATCCCGACGCTCATAACGCTTTTATTTTTTGTACGACGTAGTTGTATGAGACTTTGTTTTTTGCGGGACGAGTTGTACTTTATGTACGTACCATTTTTTGGTACAAATACATTATTGTTTAATTTCTATAAATTTTTAATTTGATTAAAATGCAGAAAAAAAGCAGTTGCGCATCAGTTTTAATATTTTTTTTTTTACACCATACACCGATCATCATAAATAATGGTATACATTTGTTGTACAGGTTGTTACGGTCGTGGCGATACCAAATATGTCTATATTATTTCATGTTTTGGGACTTATATTTTAAAAAGTTGATTTATTATAAAAAATGTGTGTTTCTGTGTATTTTATTTACTTTTTATTTATTTATTTATCATTAATTTTTTTTTGCATTCATTGAACTTTTTTTTTTAATCCCATAAAGGGATTTATCATTTTGATTTTGATTTTGTAACTGTAATGTACTGGCATATATCTATATGTCAGTACATTAGCCTGTTACTGATCGTACACAGGCAGTTGTTAGGGCATACCTCAGTATGCCCTAACAACAGGAAATATATTCAGACAGCCCTGGGGTCCTTCACTGGACCCTGGGCTGTCTGGCCATACGAGTTGTGGACTTTGATCGCGTCACAGTTATTTTCTGTGACGCGATCAATGTGCAGTCCCCTCTCTTTGAACGCCGCGATCAGCTTTCATCGCGGCGTTCAAAGGGTTAACAGCGGAGAGAAGATGTTTCTCTCCTCTCCGCTGTCAGAGCGGGGCCGTGGCTGTGTATTACAGCCGTTGCCCCGCTCTCGATCGCGCGCACAGACGCGCGCAGGGACGGCTGTCACACAGGACGAGTATGCTCGTCCTAATGCGCAAAGTACTCGTCCTGTGTCGGCAACCAGTTAAAGGAGGGTTTTACACAGGACGATTATCGGGCAGACAAGCGTTAATATAATGCTCGTTGGCGATAATTGCCCTGTGTAAATAGGGGAATGATCAGCAGGTGACCGAGCAAACGCTCGATCATCTGCTGGTCGTATCGTTTTAAGAAAGTAAATGATTATCGTTGTCGGCAGCACATCTCCCTGTGTAAGCATGGAGACGCGCTGCCGACATGATAATAATGGATGGGGACGAGCGATCGGGGTAACGACCGCTCGTCCCCATCCATAGCTTCGTGTGACAGGAGCAAGCGAGCGCCGATCATCGATGTCTCGTTGATCAGCACTCACTGCATCGGCTGCTTATCATCCGGGATAAAAGGGCCTTTATTCTGTCACAGACACAGACTAGGGTTACTTTTATGGGAAGTCAAGTAGCTTATGAGTATGTTTTTTATAGTGAGGTAGGGAACAGGAGTACCCAGAATATTTCATCGATTGAGCTGTGTGAGGACTTGTTTTTTGTGGGGCGAGCTGTAGTTTTTATTGGTACCATTTTGGGGTTCATGTGACTTTTTGATCACTTTTTATTAAATTTTTTGGCAAGCAAGGTGACCAAGAACCAGCAATTTTTTATTTACAGTGTTCACCGTGGGCTATATATGACAATTTTACTTTATTCTGTGGATCGATACCATACCATACGTATGTATATTATTTTCGGAAGCTAAGGTAAAGAAAAAAAGCAATGCTGTCATTAAACTTTTTTTTTTACAACGCTTACAGTGCGAATTAAATAACGTTATATTAGAATAGTTTAGACTTTTGTGGATGCGGCAATTATTTGTTTTTTTAACATCACTTGAGGGAAAAAAGATTTACATTTTTAACTTTTAATATTTTTTTTGTACATTATTTTTAGTTTTTTTATTAGTCTCCCTAGGAGACTTGAACCGGCGATCATTGGATCGCATGCACGATACACTGCAACACTAGTGTATTTCAGTATATCATGATTTTTTTCAGGCTTCAGGCAGGGCTTAATAGGAGCACAAAGATGGCAGACAACCATCGCACCCCACAATCACATCTCAAGGGAAGCCGATGGGCTGTCGGAGGGGGGCACCCCCTTTTCCTAATGGCTTAGATGCTGTTGTCACTATTGACTGAGGCATCTAAGTGGTTAAGTAATCTTCTATTCTGCCTGTTGCAGGGAGGTGTCGGCTGTAACATACAGCTGACACCTATTCAGTGTGGCACGCTCTCAGCCCGTGAGCAGCTCAATACTTTGCCTTGGTGGCAGAATAATGTAGGGGCTCCTGTGATGTTTCTAGCCTATCAAAGTGCAGCAAGTGATAGATTAGTGACAGAACGTCTGTCCCCTACCTGCAGAGTCTCAGTGTATACTATGTGATGCAGCTCAGCCTGTCTCCTGATTGTTAGTTTTAACACAGGAGGCAGTTAGAAGCAGCATCTAATAGAAATACACTGGACTCTCTGTACACACAGATATTATATACAGGTATTGTAAGTGAGGGGAGTTTTATAACTCTGCAGCTAATCATTATATGTATTCACCTATTATATCACTGCACTCTATTAGAAAGCAGAAATAATCTCTTCAGCAGCACTATATATATATAGGGGGAAATACAGAGAAACAAGGAGGGTGGAGCTAGGTGGGTAGGGGGTCTCAGAGCTGACAGGAGGGATTTGATAGGAGATGATGTAATCTTGTAGTTCACAGAAAGTCATCTACACATTAGAGCATCTATTTTGGTGGTCAGACTGAGATCACATGACACAGCTTTCCATAATGAAAAGGTTTAAAATCTATGGATGCAACCTAGCTGTAAATAGGCAAATGACACTGCTAGAATATTGTTGGCGTGATAGCATTATATGTGCAAAAACAAAATTGAAAGAGTGCTTCTTTAATTTGTTAGGCCGACGATCAATGCCGCCTGATTTTGCATTCAACTTCTAGCTTGTGCGCGTGTTGGAGCGCTATCTTTTTGCCCAAACTACATTTCCAACAATGCCTTGCGCCTGCTCTCCAAGGATCTTTAGCAGCTGCCCTGTACACCTACTAGGTCTGAGCATTGTTCTCCTAGTATACCTCTTAGCTACGAGTTATACCTGCCCAGTATACTTGTTGGTCCAGTACATCTAACTGCGCAGGCACTGTCCAGAACATTGTATGTGCCATATGTCATGTACATAAGTGGCCTAACGTTGTGTCTCAGACCGCATGCACCATCTATATTCACCATGCATGCGCTGTTGAGTTGCAGCGCAAGAGCCGGCCCATGTATGTGACATTATAAGTCATGACACCTACATTAGGGGTGGAAACCAGTTAGACTACATCACGTATAGGATATATAGCACGTGATCTACAACGTGAATGGAGGCAGAGAGACAGGTTCACGTGACCTATATCAGAATCACCGGATCAGTAAGAAAACTTAAATATGTGGGACGAACAATCGTTAATAGGATCGCTCCTCCCCATACATTTTGCATCTAGTCTAGAGCACATCTCTTGCTTATATGTGGAGATATGCTGCCGACAAGCGGCCATTTTTTTGGGCCGCTTAAGAGTTCCGATCAGCCAATAAATAAGGGAGGTTTTTCATGGCATCCGAGTGGTACACAATAATTTTAACAGACCCATTCATTTCAGTGAGTTAATCGTGTCTGTAAAAATGGACCCGACTCTCCAATGCATGGAAAGATGGAATATGTCCTAACTTTCCACGGACGGGACTCCGGCAGCACACACGGTCATGTGCAAAAGCCCTAAGCGTTTGCTCATTTGTCGGCTGATCGCTGCCCTGTTAAGGCAGGGCAATGATCGAGAATGAGCATTCTGTAAGACCAGGAGCAGTGTGGATGTTAGTAGGTCTCCATTGGTCACAAAAGGTAGTTACTGCACAACTAGTAGGAAGCTACAGTACATCTATACCCACCAACAATCCAAAATTCAACAACTTTAGTTGTTTACCTCCTTTTATCCGATGCCCAGTCCAGACCACCCCATCTAAAGCTGCCCATAGATGGGAAGATATGCCATTTGCCACAGTTCTAGTATTTCAGGATTGTAGATGAGAGAAAAATAACTTTATTTGTGAAAAATGAAAAAAGTTGTGAACCATAGTGGCTCTGCTGGTAAAGAGGTTTAGAAAGATGAGGAGAATATATGTAAAAAAAAAAAAGTTTCATTATGAGTGCCGGACCAGCGTCATAATTTTTTTTGGCCTGATGACGCTGGTCTGGCATTGAAACACGTAGCCACTCATAATAAAACCTTTGTTTTTCATATATTTTCCTCATCTTTCTACAGTAAACCTCCTTACCAGCAGCGCCACTATGGTTCACAACTTTTTTTAAATTTTTCACAAAAAAAAATATTTTTCGCTCATCTACAATCCTCTCTAGCGGTGACTTTGTTTAGTCTCCAGTTTTTGTGTACCTGGCTGCTGCGGGTCTATGGATTTTTCATAATTGGATAACGGCTTTATACCCCAAACTACCTACCTGAAGATCCGTACCATTATTGGCACCGTGCGTTTTTGCTACTCTTTCTGGTCTAGTATTTCAGGATACTCATTGTTTAAGTGGCATATATTGAAATAGGTTTCCAAAAATTTTATTTTTTTATTTTTTTTAAGGAAATTCAGTGACAGATATGTTTAAAGTTCAGATTGTTGATCATTATTGTGATTTCTAGCGCTAGCTTTACAGACCAAACAACACCATTTCTATAGTAATTGATAATAATGATTCCCATCATTTGATAAGGATGAACCATGCATAAAAAGTGCCACTCAGTATTTTTTAATATTAGTATCTCCATGACATTATTATACACAAAGGAAAAGGAGAAAAAGATAAATAGGTGGCCCAAGCTGAAACTTCCCTTAGACCAGTTCCTACTTCACAATACCAAACAACTTTCTTATCCTAAGGCCGGTTTAGAACAGTCGCGTTACCCATATCCCCCCGGTTCTACTGAAATGAGCTTAGATCACCATAGAATTTTATGCTGCTCTAAGTTTGGTTCAGCAGAACTGGGTGAGTTTCGGGTGGACTGGATGTGCACTGCCAAGAAACTGTAATTTTCCTCTGGAAATAATAGAAAGAACATACATTTCACAAACCATGTACTGTATGCCTAATGAAGACAGCCATTGTGCTATGGAATTGGCTTAACCAACATTTGTCATGGAATGTAAAGTACAATATATCAATAGACTTGGTCCGGCCTTGGCTTATTGATGTTGTTTTTAGAAAATCGATAGGTTGCGTTTGTCATAAACACAAGCTCCTCCAGAAAAAAAATCTGTCTATGCTGGGTAATATAAAAAGAGTCTGCTGGAAATCCAAGCCCTGAATATAAGTAGAAAAAAAAAATACCATATAGATGAGTAAGATATCTTTTGTGCGTATATATGGCAGGGGAACAGAAGTTGTAGTTGTAGCTGGGTCCTAGTACTTGAGGGGGTCCAAAATATTCTCTTTATGAAGATAATCGTACAATAAATGGAACCTGGCAGTTGGGAATTCCTGGTGCCGATTCTGTATCGAAACCAAGCTACACCTGTCTTAAGGGTGGGCAAACATCTACTGTGTTTTAAGGATGGGCAAACATCTAATGTATAATGAGAAGTTTATAGGCGTTGATGGATTAGTCTTTATTATTTATATGTTAGGAAATCATATAACTTGAGTATTTTTAAATAAGTTCACAGGACTGCAAAGAACTCAGACAAGGAACATGTACTGCATGAATTAGTGCTGAGGCTGCTGTAATCACAGGACTTTAAATACTGGCAAGTTCCCTCTAAAGACACATGAAAAGCTTTGAATCCCCTATTTGGTTAAGATATTCAAGTTATCAGCAGATGAACAAGCAAAAACGGTGGCATAATAGATTTGATCAGCCAATGAACGACATTGACATCGACCGATTGTTGCCCTAATTATTGGGAACGGGCATTGGTATGAAAAGTTGTATTCCCGATAATTGACCAGTGTAAAAGGGCCTTTACAGACTTAGTTGCATGTCCTAAGTGCTTTTAAGTGGATCACTGGAGGGACCCTTTAAATGATTTTAAAAGGGGGTTCGAATGTTTTCCTTTAAACATTAAGTGATCTGCACTCGTTGCTTCAGATGAGTAATTGATCTAGGTATTTATTCTGATTGTGAGTTAGGATGAAAATGTTTTCATTACATGAGGACAATTTGCACATATATTATAGTACACTGGTGAGGCGCGCTACAGTTGTTGGTGAGGTGTAGTTAGGTAGGCAATTCTGACAGAAGACCTGCCTATGGTTGCACAATCACTTGTTTAGCAACATAACTGGCTTCTTTTGTGCTTATTTGAATGTTCTGCTAGATCCCGAAGACAAATTTTAAGATAAAATTAGATAATATTTAACATTTTTCACATGGACTACAATCAATGGTAAGGCACTGGCATCCCCATGTTCTGGAAGGTGAGGCCCCAGTAGAAGAATATTGGAAAGTCCTGGTCCAATACTACATGATGATAGGTTGAACTCGATGGTTCTTTCTAATCCAGCGGTCCCCAACCTTTTTTCAACCAAGAACCAGTTTTTCATGCAAGACAATTTTTCCACGGACCGTGTGGGGGGGGGGGGAGGCAGTTTCGGGGTTTAGGGTCCGTTCACACCTTGTGTAAATACTGCAGATTTTCTGCAACGGAATTTGTTGCGGAAAATCCGCAGCATAAGGGGGGATTCACACGAGCGTGTATTCGGTCCGTGCGGGCCGCGTGGTTTTCACGCGGCACGCATGGACCAATACAAGTCTATGGGGCAGTACAGACAGTCCGTGCTTTTTGCGCAGCGTTTGTCTGCTGCGCAAAATGCGCGACAGGTTCAATAACTCTGCGTATTTCGCGCATCACGCACCCATTGAAGTCAATGGGTGCGTGAAAATCACGCGCACCACACGGAAGCACTTCCGTGGGACGAGCGTGATTCGCGCAACAGCAGTGAAAAGGATGAATGAAAACCGAAAAGCACCACGTGCTTTTCTGTTTCCGAACATCCAAACGGAGTGTCTTTGCGTACCGAACTTCACCGGGTTCGGCCAAACTCGTTTTGGCCGATCCCGGCAAAAAAATTATCGGTACGCGACGTCAGGAGATAGTCACTGTCCATGGTGCTGAAAGAGTTAAACTGTTTCAGCACCATGGACAGTGACTTGCGATCCCAAAATACATTAACCTGTAAAAAAAACCCGAAGTTCTAACTTACCGATTACTCCTGTCTCCTTCCTGCAGTCCGACCTCCCGGGATGACACTTCAGTTCAAGTGACAGCTCCAGCCAATCACAGGCCAAGCACAGGCTGCAGCCAATCACAGGCTGCAGCGGTCACTTGGACTGCTGCGTCATCCAGGGAGGTGGGGCCCGATGTCAAGAGAGGCGCGTCACCAAGGACGCGTCACCAAGGACGCGTCACCAAGGCAACGGCCGGGAAGTTCTCGGTAAGTAGGAACTTTATCTTTTTTTTGTACAGGTTTTTCGCTGTTGTGTTCGGCATTCACTGTCGAGGGTGCTGAAAGATTTAGCTCTTTCAGCACCTTGGACAGTGACGGGCGTTGACAAGCCTCATCTCTATGATGCCGGCTGCGCGAAAATCACGCAGCCGCGCATCAGACACGCATGACACACGCAGCTGTCAAATGGTTTTTGCGCTCGCAAAACGCTGCGTTGTTTGCGCGCGCAAAAACGCAACGTTCGTGTGAATCTCCCCTAATACAGTAACAGCAAAGTGGATGAGATAGTACAAATCTCATCCACATGCTGCGCAGATAATGAGCTGAAAAACCGCTCGGAGATTGACATGTGGTGAAGACTTTTATTCTACAGCATGTCAATTGTATTTGCATAAACGCTGCTTAATTGTTATGAATTTTCCCCATTGAATTTAATGGGGAGGTAAAACCACAACAAATAGCAGTTGTTGCATATAATTGCGACGGAATCGCAACGATTCCGCCGCAAAAAATGCAACATAGAAAACAAAAATCGTATACTTACTCAGAAGTCTGTTCCTTCCTCGAGGCCGGCCTCCTGGGATGACAATTCATCCCATCTGACCGCTGCAGCCAATCACAGGCTGCAGCGGCAGTCACATGGGATGAAACACGGAGGCCTGGAGGCCCGGCCTGGATGATGTCAGAGGGCCGGCCTCCTGGGATGACACTTCTTCCCTATGATCGGCTGATCGTTGTTTACACAGGGCAATTATCGGGAACAAGAGCTCTGTAAACGCTCGTTTGCCCGATAATTGGCCGGTGTAAAAGGGCCTTAATAGGAAAAATATTCTAAAGAACTAAACAAACTTGTTATCCGTCTGTAAAGTGATTACCACAAATTAGATTTCAATATCATGTTGTGCTTGAATGGTGAGAGGAATGAGGGAGATTTGAGCAGAACAATTACCTTTCTATTTCTATTTTAACTGGGGTGTGTTTGGTGGGCTACGGGTCCGCAGTTTTAGACAAGCTGAAAATCAGCTTCAGCTGGTCCAATGTATGACAAAGGTGTTCCTGTAAAATTTTTCAATTCTCATAGGGATTAACTGTTACTGACCCCGCTTGGCCCTGATCTTACTCCTATCACTGAACTCTGCTCCAGCTGTCTCTACGTTCCAGATGACACGCCTCGCCAGTACGTCGTGCTACTCCAGAGTGCCAGCCTGCCAAACCCTGCTCCAGCCGTCAGCCATCTTGTTGCTTACTGATCTCCTCCCTCAGATCCTGTGTTTTCTCCTGGGAAGACAATATGTGCAGGTGACATTCGCTTAGAGTCACTTCTCCGCCAATAACCTTCAAATCTTGGATATCGAGATATATACAGTGTACATATTTATATATGAATGTGTGTATGTGTTTGCAAATGTGTACTTGATTATGTATATGTGCGTTTGTATATATACAACCCTAATACTTGTACTTATAGTGTGAACAAATCGTACTTTTCCGTTTATATATATTTTTCAGGAATTGTAGCATTTTTTCCTGTTTCGGTATTTTACCACAGGGGCAGATGTGTAATAAATACTTCTGAATAGGAATTTATAATTTGTCAGTTACATACTGCGTTAATTACACAAAATTAAGACGGTTTCAGACCCTCCGGTGCTTTTATCTGCGACATGCATTCGTTTATGCCCCTTGGCCTTCAATGGGTAAATACTGCAGTAGAAAAAAAATGGTGTTTTTTTACATGTGGTACAGCAAATGTGGTTTTCAATAGGAAACAGCTCAAGTAAATTCAGTCCAGAGATGACAACTTGGTTACAGTACATTATAGTAGATATTAGACCATTCCGTCCACAACTTGACTATGTTTCCAAACATGCCCATAAATGTTTTTTTCTGATCAAAAATAAAAAATCTCAACTTTGGGTGCTTACGCTACCCTGAAGAGTCACACCATCCGGTCTCCAAACCTGTCCTTCCAGGCTCGATTGACTCCCGCCCGCTTGATTGACCCCCCCACTTGATTGACCTTCTCCTTGTCCACTCTTCATTATTACCGGTCTCCTCCAACTTTTGCAGATGCGTTGTTACCTTGTGCAGTGCAGTGTGGTGTACTCTACCCGGCTTCATCACTGCATCGTACATACAGAACCGATAAAAACAAGGGGACATATACGAAAACACAGAAAGAGGCCATACTTACAAATGGACACAGCCAGGTCAGGAACGCTGATGAGGGAGTGAGCAGGTGCTTTAAATAATAATAGCCACTCCCACTGGTCTTGAGGGGAGTGGTGTGTGGTGCATGGGATGTGTAGTAAGAAATAAATGAATAGTGTGTGTGCAAGTGTAATACTATGAGTGAAATATAGGGGGCAGTAATGAGTGAAGTGCCTCAATAGAAATAAATGGATAATGGGGTGTAAGTGTGTGAAACATGGAGGGATAGTGTGTACGTCATGAGGCACAACGTGTATAGCCAGGTAGAAGCCTATTTGTGACGCCTTGATAGTTCATAGAGCGGGCTACCCTGCTTGCTATGCCAAACAACAACACACCATGCTCTCCCAGCATCAAAGACCCGGCTGTGTGCAAGAGAAGCAAATATATGTAGTAATGAAAAATACCTGGGGTATTGGTAATCATTTTGGCCAAAAGGACGCAAGCTCGCAATCCACGACAAGGATTCCCAGATTTGCGAGTCCCTAACTCCTTAAATGGAACAGAATGTTCCTGATGTACAAACAGAACCGATATAAACAAGGGGACATATACGAAAACACAGAAAGAGGCCATACTTACAAATGGACACAGCCAGGTCAGGAACGCTGATGAAGGAGTGAGCAGGTGCTTTAAATAATAATAGCCACTCCCACTGGTCTTGAGGGGAGTGGTGTGTGGTGCATGGGATGTGTAGTAAGAAATAATAAATGAATAGTGTGTGTGCAAGTGCAATACTATGAGTGAAATATAGGGGCAGTAATGAGTGAAGTGCCTCAATAGAAATAAATGGATAATGGGGTGTGTCCATTTGTAAGTATGGCCTCTTTCTGTGTTTTCTGTGTTTACTGCATCGTACATGCCAAGGGAGTAAAAGGCAATGGGGCGTCAGTGAAAGTTGGAGAAGGCTGGAGGATTGCGCCCCCAATGGTAAGTTTTATGCAGCATGTGGTTGATTTCAGAGATTTTGCTGCATCAGAAGAAACATACAGGGGAATGTTTGGAAACATTGTCAGGTCATGTATTACAGCATGGTGGCGGTTTGGGGGGTAGAACCACCTGATAAGTTCCCTTTAAGCGGCCTGAAAATAGAAAAGATCTCCTAGAAAATTGAGGGGGGTTGGCAAGTAGAAACAAACAGAGATGATAGAAGAGATCTGCGCAGGATAATGCAAGGAGGGTTCATGATCATACTCCAAGGCACATAAGGGTCTAGTCACAATGGATTCAAATCATGCTTTTGTCGAAAACTGTGATTTGACCACACTGTCTGAATAGACCCTAAATCTTACCAGTGAAAGTGCAATCATAGCAAAGTCCCTATAACAGTACCAACTAGTGTGGTATACCAGTGCCAGTGCCCCCATAAAAGTGCAAGTTATCCACCCATAACTTCAAAGCCTACAAGCTCGGGTCAGCTGCATACTAATTAACAGTGCCAGTTTCTTGCCCAAATAACTCTGCCAGCCACAAACCCAGAGCTGTCAAATTAATTTACCATGTTCAAGATTCCAATTATGGAAAATCAATGTTGAACCGAGCTCATCTCTTTAGTGTAAACTCACACAGTGCAGTTTTGGTGCGGTTTTTAAAGCCACAACCAGGAATGAATTTAAAAAAATAAAAGGTGAAGTAGAATCTATCCTTAAGGGTACGTGCACACACAAAATAAAAAACGTCTGAAAATACGGAGCTGTTTTCAAAGGAAAACAGCTCTTGATTTTCAGGCGTCTTTGAATCAAACTCGCGTATTTCGCTGCGTTTTTGAGGGACGTTTTTGGAGATGTTTTTCTATAGAATCAATGAAAAACTGCTCCAAAAACGGCTGAAGTGACATGCACTTCTTTTTCGCGGCCGTTTTTATACCTGGCCGTTTTGGAAAAAAGCCCCGTCGGAACAGAACACCGTTTTTCCCATTGAAATAAATGGGCAGATGCTTCCGATTTTTCAGCCATTTTTTGGGACGTTCACAGCCCGAAATACAGAAGAAAACACTCCGTGTGAACATACCCTTACATACCCTCATGTCCATTTGTATTCACAGCACAGTGTGATCTCGCGAGATCACGCTGTACTGTCACATAAACCCACATTAACTTTACTGGTGTCTTGAGAGTGAATAGACATCACCTCCAGACAGGACGCGATGTCTATTCACACTCCCAACACTTTGGTAAAGTTTCTGTGGGACTTAATCTAACAAGGACAGCGTGATCTTGCGACATCCCGATGTGCTGTCATTCAAAGTGTGATCTCGCGAGATCACGCTGTGCCGTGAGTAAGTCCCACAGTAAATTTACCGTGTCTGGAGTGTGAATAGACATCGCGTCCTGGCTGGAGGTGATGTCTATTCACTCTCAAGACACTTCAGTAAAGTTAATGTGGGTGTGTATGTGACAGCACACTGTGATCTCGCCACATCACGCTATGCTGAGTTCAAATGGACATGAATGGAGAGAAGTGTATGACGCTGATTGGTCACTGATTGGTCAGCCTCATATACTTCTCTTCACAACGCCCACTTGGTCAAAAGTAAAAAAACGCCCAGTTGGGCATTAAGAAACGAATTAGCATAAATCTAAAATTGCTCATAAATTGCTCAAAATAGATAGTTTTTCAAAATAAAAACCACTGTTTTTATCTACATTACAGCGCCGATCACATTATGTAAGAGATAGGGCACTTATAATCTGGTGACAGAGCCTCACACAAATACAAACTACACGTTCACAAGACATTTTATGTATATGTCCCCCAGCTCAGACATTAGAGGGGATGTACAAAAACGAAAGAAAAGGAAACTGAACCAATCAAATCTGATTATATTACAACATGAGATGTGATTGGACACTAAAGATAAGTGCTCCAGTATTTAGCATTGTTCACATAGTGCAGATTTGCGGCAGATTTTTCTGCAATTTTTAAGTCAAAACCAGAATTGGATTCAGGAGAGCAGACACTTCAAATCCTTCCTTTATATATTTCTGCTGTAACTGGTTTAAAAATAAAAAAAAAATACATGCAAAAACTGCACTGTGTGAACAAGGCTTTAGGTTTTTACGCCTGAATATTGCGAGTAAATCACGGTCGTGATGGGACTTTTATACTTCCCTATCGGTAATAATTTGCACAATCGCAACATTTCTGACACATTCAATATCCCCAATATATATAACACCGCCCTTATTTCTACCTATCACCCCTAATCTCCCATATCACATTGTGAATCATTTCCTCAATGTGCTAAATAGTAACTCAAGTTATGTAAATCCAATCCAGCAATCGTAGGTGTTAAAATCTGCATGGCACACACAAGTGAATGGGTTAACTGTGCATTCCTGCTGAATGTGTTAAACACTACACGTATTGTGTTGCACACACGTACAGCGATTCCCTGCAGGGGTTAAACAGCTGAGCGCCCTCCCTCCAGCATTCCAGGCTTCGCTCCCAGATCTGCGCATGCGTCCTTTTGCGCCTTGCGCCCTGTGCCAGATCCCTACGCAGTGCGCCCCGGACATAGGACTGGAGGAGGGGGACGAGTGAGCAGAGCGCAGTGCTGCGGCCAATCACTCAGGAGCAGCAGCAGGGGCAGAGCTTCGGGTACACAGCACTTTGCAAACTTCTTGTGCCAAGCAAAAGTTGCCAGTGCGACCCATAGAGAGGGAGCTGCTACCCGCGGGAGCTACAAGGAAGCGGAGCAGATACTTTGTATCCACCTCTCCTCATCTCTGTTCCCGTCTCAGCCCACAGGACTCCCCTCTCCTGCATTCTTTGTCCTCTGCCTGCATCATGCGCTGGATATCCTTCTCCCCTCTGCTTGTTTGCACTTTAGCGCTCAGCAGCCTAAGTGTCCTGGCTGACAAGACTAAAAGTTGTGTGGAGGTCCGGAAACTTTATGAGTCCAAAGGCTTCAACCTGAATGATGCTCCAGTCCATGAAATCAATGGTGAGTGTATTTTTGGGGGATGGTGGAGGGGGCTTTGGTGAAATCTGGTAGGATTTCACTATATTAGGTAACAGATGGGTGAGGATTGGGCTGTTTATGGGGTGATATCGAGCACCTGGGACTATTGGAAGCGATCTTTGCGTCATGTCGTGCTGATGTGTCCGTAATTCCATATCGGAGCAGCCTGGAGTGGGGGGCGCTGTACCGGTGATTTCTCAGGGCTCTGGATAGGCTGGAGAAGAGAGGGCGTTATGGAAGAATCCTTACCCCACCTCTATTTTTCTGGCTGTGGGGCCAGGTAAGAAGGGAAACGAAGGAGCCTCCAGGGCCCCCGGGGCAGACCTTTTAGAGCACAGGGACTGTTTTGGGATCCTAAACTGGCCATAGACATGAAAAAATTCCTATAAAGAAAACAAATTGTTTCGAATTAGCCAAGAATCCCATAATCGACCCTACGATGTGTTACCGTGCGATCAGTTTTCTTTAAGTTTGACCCACACCAGAATGTCCAATGTCACCGCTCATTGGATCTCCCATGCTTTTCATGATAATGATCGAAATCCTAGCCATTTCAGTTAACCATATGTTGGTATTGTAGGATTATCATGACGAGGGCTCATTATTGGTTGTACCGTAGAAGAAATGGTTACGTTTTAGGCCAACTATAGTGATTCAGACTCCGGAAACAAGGTCTGGATTGGGTTCAGTCATCCAAGTGCCCCCATCAAGCATGTGTTATGCAGACGTGGTTTGCTCCTACATTCACACTCTTTTATTGCACCTTGGGGCAGGATTTCCTAACTCTACCTTATTACCTATTGGACGCTCCCTCCCATTGTTTGTGCTAATGCATTGTGCCATGTGTAGCTTGACTTCGCATTGTTTGCTGTACCCCTTGTATACTCTTGTTCAGTGCTTTATGTTCTTTGTCAGTAGGTGGTTTATAGATGCTGATTAGGTCCTATATGAAGCTGATTGAATTGTCTCAATGTTTCCATCTCATGTTTCTCAATCGGTTCAATCGTAACTATTTACAATATATTATTTATACTTGTAGGCTTTGCTATTTGTGTCTTACTTACCAGGTGGTGGTAGGGTTAATCTGATTGAACAAGAACCCTTTGAGTTTTACAGATGGTCTTTGAGAAGTTGTCTGGCACCTTCTTGTTCCTTTTCAAAATGTTTGGTTTAAAAATATTCCACTTAAACTTTGCCATGAAATCTGGACTTGAAGCAATGTTCTGGAGTCCTATGAATAACACAGTAGAGGGAATTTTTTGGGTTTGGTTATTCAATAATAAGTATTTGCTGCCAAGGAGTGGGCACATATCCTTTTTATAGGATCAAATTAGTGACTCTAGCTAAGAGGGAAATAAATTCTCAAGTCTGATAAACAGATTGCCTTGGGGGTCTACTTTAAGTGCTATGGATTTGGCTTTATGCAGCTTAATTGTAGTCTTAGTGTAACGTTGTATACAGGATCTTGCAATGGTATAGGTACGATTGCTTATTTACCCATCTTTCTAAGGTGCCCACATACATGAGCATTTTACCCTGCTCTGTCCTCTGTTAAAGTGGTTGTCCAGTATAAAAAAAACACAACACATTTTCCTACACCCTATTAGAGAGTTTTGAGTTAATAGAGGGGGGTCCTCTGTTCAGGATCCTCATCTCTTGGCCAGAGTGGAGAGAAGTTACAAAGAGCGTCTGTTGCTCTGGAGGACCTGTCCTGCATTATACAGACAACCCATTGATTTAAATGGGCACACTGTAATTCTTCATTTCCCCTGTGGTGGCGGTGCAGAGAAATGTCACTCTTACTGCCAAGTTTCCCCACAGATTAAAGCTGATCGCTGGGGATACCAATAGGGGGACACTTTGATAAGCTTTTTGTCAAAGGATCCTTCTAACAAGCAGCATTTGTCCGAAGTGGAGAACCCGTTTGAGCCTGTTAAAGAGGCTCTGTCACCAGATTATTAGTGTCCTATCTCCTACATAATCTGATCGGCGCTATAATGTAGATAACAGCAGTGGTTTTTATTTTGAAAAACGATCATTTTTGAGCAAGTTATGAGCAATTTTACATTTATGCTAATTAGTTTCTTAATGACCAACTGGGCGTGTTTTTACTTTTTACCAACTGGGCGTTGTAAAGAGACTTAGGGTATGTGCACACGTAGTAACCAAAAACGTCTGAAAATACGGAGCTGTTTTCAAGGGAAAACAGCCCCTGATTTTCAGACGTTTTTTGAGCAACTCGCGTTTTTCGCACCGTTTTTGTGGCGTTTTTTACGTCCGTTTTTGGAGCGGTTTTCATTGGAGTCTATGAGAAAACTGCTCCAAAAACGTCCAAAGAAGTGTCCTGCACTTCTTTTGGCGAGGCTGTAATTTTACGCGTCGTCGTTTGACAGCTGTCAAACGACGACGCGTAAATGACAGGTTGTCTGCACAGTACGTCGGCAAACCCATTCAAATGAATGGGCAGATGTTTGCCGACGTATTGTAGCCCTATTTTCAGACGTAAAACGAGGCATAATACGCCTCTTATGTCTGAAAATAGGTCGTGTGAACCCAGCCTTAAGTGTATGACGCTGACCAATCAGCGTCATACACTTCTCATTGTTCCAGCCCAGCTTCTTTCACAGCACAATCACGCTGTAACAATGGGCTGGAACAATGAGAAGTGTATGACGCTGATTGGTCAGCGTCATACACTTCTCTTTACAACGCCCAGTTGGTATCATACACTTCTCTTTACAACGCCCAGTTGGTAAAAAGTAAAAACACGCCCAGTTGGTCATTAAGAAACTAATTGGCATAAATCTAAAATTGCTCATAACTTGCTCAAAAATGATCGTTTTTCAAAATAAAAAACCACTGCTGTTATCTACATTACAGCGCCGGTCAGATTATGTAGGCGATGGGGCATTTATAATTTGGTGACAGAGCCTCTTTAATATATTTTCTTAGTTCAAATGGTCTCCTTCACTGGTAACGGATTCTGGGGGACAGCCACTAGAAGCAACTAATACAGTGCCCTTAAAGCCCCTATTACTCTGGCCGATAATCAGCTGGTGCAGCGAGCGCCGATCAACGAGACATTGTTGATCGGCGCTCGTTTGCTCCCGTCACAAGGAGCTTTGTATGGGAACGAGCGGTCGTTACTCTAATCACTCGTTTCCAGACGTTATGATGTCGGCAGCGCGTCTCCCCATTTACACAGTGAGATGTGCTGCTGCCAACGATGATATTTCACTTTTTTAAAACGATACGATCAGCAGATGATCGAGCGTTTGCTCGGTCATCTGCAGATCGCTACCTAGTTTAAACAGGCCCATTATCGGCAACGAGCATTTACACAGTGCCATTATCGGCAACGAGCATTCCCTGAACGCTTGTCTGCCCGATAATCGCCCAGTGTAAAACACCCTCAAGGCGATGTTCACACTTGTTG
This sequence comes from Rhinoderma darwinii, assembly GCF_050947455.1. NCBI lineage: Eukaryota > Metazoa > Chordata > Amphibia > Anura > Rhinodermatidae > Rhinoderma > Rhinoderma darwinii. The sequence goes on from NC_134694.1 coordinate 96,150,662, forward strand.
TATTTTCCATAGGCAAATCCGACATGGATTGTCCTGAGGAATCTGCAGCTAAATCCTTCTCAAATTCTCAATGTGTGAGCATGGCCTAAGGAGTCCTCGCTCAAATTTTTACAGACTCTAAATGACATGGACATCTGGATTCTTATGGAAAGTGATTCTGCAGAACAATAGCGATGTACATGCTATTCATGGTCTGTGAAAGGGTGACAACGCCTATAGATGGTATTGACCTCCATTAAAGGTTGCCACACACCATCTCAGAGCTCGCTGAATGCTTTTTTTTTTTTTTAAATAAAGAATTAAAAGCGCTAAAAAAAATTGCCACTGGTTCGCAACTTGCAATTGTAACTTGTTACTTTGTATAGGTAACTATGAACGTTTTTAACGTCTGGCTATTTCAAAATAAAAAAAAATAAAGTTGGCTTCTGGAGTGGTGTAACTGGCCACTAAGGGCTACAGTATTTTGTTCACCTAAAAGATGATCCGAACTCTTTAGTTGTTCAGGAAATTGACTTGTCCAATTACCACCAAAGTCACGCTACCCTCAAATCTTCCAGTTAATAGGAGGAGAAATGTAACATAATTTTTCTCCTTTAAACCTTCCAGTCAATATGGAAACTCAGCCAAGCACAGATCCTCTAGTGTTCTCCTCTGTAGGTGCGCTTTTCAGAGCAGCTGGTAGGCTCCTGTGTTTTTTTTTTTCCAGGGACGTCATTTAGGCCATAAATAGATACTGTTGGAGAAATGGGAAGTGTCACTCCATCGTTCTGCTTATTTCTGTACTCTGTAATGCATTTTTATTTGAGCGAACTGTTGTTGGCTTCCAATGCATGTGACACTACACTGCCCCACTACTGTACATCGTGACATCATTGCAACTTTTTGCTTTTAATGTGACATTTTTGGAGATGCTTTCGGCAGTCGCAGGTCTACTGCTGTTAAAAATCATGACAAATTCTCTAAAATAGTATCACAAGGTGCTAGAAATACTGCAAGGGCAATTGTACATTTTGTGGCTTCGATTAAAGTATAATGTATTCATATGGCTCCCTTTGTGTTGCATGGCAGCTGATCAGGGGCCCATTTATGATACATGTATGTAAAACCGAACTTGTAGTGATAGGTACTCTTCAACCGCCACCATTTGGAGGTTAAACAGCAGATGTTGTTGTGTTGGTTTTATTGCTGTTCTTACTGAATTAATTATAAGGCTACAGTAATTTGTATGTCCGGGGCACACATTACTGGAGACGCTAGGAGTCCGTATGGTTGTTTAGTAGCCAGGCAATTAGGACTTCTGTAGGCAAAACGCCAAAAAGTTGCCGTTTTCCACGTCCGAGGTGTACCCGTGTGGGACGCGTTGTCACGGATCCCCCACAGACTACAATCTATGGAGGGATGCGCGACACGCTGGAAAACAGGACATGTCCTATTTTTCAATAGACCGTTTACACGCTCCGTTGAAACAACAGTCGTGTGAACGGCCCTATTGAAATACATGGGTCCGTGTGACGGCAGTTGTTTTAACAGCCGTCACATGGACGAGATCCACATTCGTGTGAATGTGCCCTAACTCAAATGTAAGCTGTGAAAGCCCCACCCCCCCAGAAATACCAACCTACAAATAGGCGCACAGTTCAAAAAGTTGTCCTTTAAATACTCCTATCTTTATTGTACCATAGATTTAAAAAATAAATACATAATAATTAAAATAAAATTTACCGTAGTAAATAGCGGAATTAGAAATAGGAGATAAAACATTATTCACACTGATTGAGCGCAGTCCCCTACTGGAGTCAATAGTCAAATGTCATAGAACTAGAAGTGAAATATAATAACTAACATGTATCTGACTAATGCAAAGTAAAATTATAAATAGGGGTGATTGGTGCGGTTAGTTCTTATATGTCTAATTATAGAGTGGCATAGAAAAGTATATATACAGACCAGCGGCGTGCCCACGGCGCATTTCGCCGCTTGTTCTGGGGTCTTCTTTCTTCGCATTAGTCGGATACATGTTGGTTTACTATATTCCACATGTTTAGTTCTATGGCATTTGACTATTGCCTTCAGTAGGTGACTGCTTTCAATGAGTGATGTCTTATCTCCTGTTTTCAATTACGATACTTTACTTTTTTGTTAAAATCTTTTACAATAAAAATATGAATATTTTTAAATCAACTTTTTGAACTGTGTGCCTTTTTTGTAGGTTGTTACATTTTATTCTCTTCAAATGTCTGCTTTGTGAAGTTTACGGTGTGTGCTGCAGGCCTCTCGTCACTACCTGGAGCGTTGTGCCGTATTCTTGATGAGTCCCTTTCATCAGGCCAGAAATAAGTTGTAAAACAGACCCCAAAATTTGACTCCAATAGAGAGGGGCTGTGCGTTACAACCCTCATTGTATACCTGTTACAACTTTGTCAATTTTTTATTTTTTTACCACATCTTGATGCCCCATAAAGATTGCAAATAGTCTTCTCTCCCCTTCTCTCTAGTTTTGTCTGTTTCTGTGAAAGAGGCCGGAAAGACTGAATTTCTGCAGACGAAATTCGATCTGAGCCACCAGAAATTTTTGTACCCTTCAGAATGAGAAAAATGCGCAGAGAGTCTGCACTTTGAGTGAAGTCTGGTGATAGGGGGACATTTCATGTTTTTGTCCTTGTTCTAGGCTAGTCACACACACACACACACACACACACACACACACCACCCCCCCCCCCCTTTGATTCTCCTGGTTTGACTTTTTTCCCTGGTATTTTTCTCCATAGGCTTCATTCTAAAATTAAAAAAAAGGCAGGAAAAAGTACAAATGTCTTAAAGAGGCTGTCACACCACATTATAAGTGGCCTATATTGTACATGATGTGATCGGCGCTGTATTGTAGGTTACATCAGTGTTTTTTATTTAGAAAAACGATCATTTTTGACGGAGTTATGACCTATTTTACCTTTATGCTAATGAGTTTCTTAATGCCCAACTTGGCGTGTTTTACTTTTTGACCAACTGAGCGTTGTACAGAGAAGTAGATTGTAAGCTCTTGCGAGCAGGGTCCTCACTCCTCAGGTTTGAATTGTAAATTAACTTTGTCACTATGTAATGTCTGATATTGTTTGTTTTCATGTTCCCTCTAAATTGTAAAGTGCTGTGTAATATGTTGGCACTATAAAAATAAAGATTATTATTAAGTGTATGACGCTGACCAATCAGCGTCATACACTTCTCCCCATTCATTTACACAGCACATAGTGATATAGCTATATCGCTATGTGCAGCCACATAAACACACATTGACGTTACTGCAGTGTCCTGGCAATGAATATACATTACCTCCAGCCAGGACGTGATGTTTATTCAGAATCCTGACACTTCGCTAACACAACTTACTTGATCACTATGTACAGCCACATACACACACATTAACTTTACTCAAGTGTCCTGACAGTGAATAGACATCACTACCAGCCAGAACGTGATGTCTATTCACAATCCTGACACTTAGCTAACGTTTGTGGTTAATTTACAGCACAGCAAGCGTAGTCTCGCGAGATTAGGCTGTAAACTATGAAATTACTTTGTATATGTATTTAAAGGCTTTAGTGTTTTTGTGCAAGTTTATAATTAGGTTTTATTAAAAATTATTTTTACTCTTTGAGATACGCTGCTTTGTATCCTGTATACAGATCAGCTGTATCTTACGTTGAATCCTGTACCTGTCAGATCCGCAGGATCCACCGGTTATCTACCACATCTAAGTTCGTGTGATTGATTGCAGGACCTGCTGACACTGAACCAGTCAGTCCTGCAGACCTGACAGATTCAGGTCTTAGCGCACGATACAGCTACTCTGTATATGGGATACAGAGCAGCTGTATCTCAAAGTATAAATAATTTTTAATAAAAACTAATTATGGAGTTGCACAAAACACACTGACCTTTTTAATAATTTTTTTTTTTTTTTGCTTTAAGAGGTTTACGTAGCCTCTAAGGGAAAGAATGTTCCCAAGTTTTGCAATGCAAAGTTTTTGGGGAGGATGTCAAGTTGTTGCAGTAAAGGGCTTGATCAAAAATATACCTGTAAATTCATGACTACCCAGCCAGGTAAGTGGGGATTTAGCTTGTGACTTATCACTGACCATGTGATCCTGTAGGGTAATTTGAGAGTAGAGTCAAACATCTAGGGGTTCCATGAGTAGATAGATGTTTTCTTCTATACTATTATAGTCATCAAATATGGTAAATGTCTGCTGATAAATATCTCCAGTAATATTGTTTGGCCAAAGTTTAAATGTGACTGTGGAAGATTTAGCCAGAGACTAAAAGACTCCTTAAACTCCTGGCTGTGTGTTCTACTGTCATATTTTAACTTCAGACAAGAGTGCATCAAATAACTATACTGGAGGTACAATGTGAGCTTTGCTTTGAGCAGAAATGAATAGAAATTGGTGGTATTTTTGCCAGGTTTTGCAATTTACAGCAAAAAGAGTAACAAAAATTCAACTCCGACTTCGCGTTGTAAAAGCCCTTCTACACTGGGCGATAAGCGACCTGTGTGGCGAGCACCGATCAACGAGACATAGTTGATCAGCGCTCGTTTGCTCCTGTCACACGGTGCTATGGATGGGGACGAGCGGTCGTTACTCCGATCGCTCGTCCCCATCCATTATTATCATGTCGGCAGCGCGTCTCCCGGTTTACACAGGGAGATGTGCTGCCGACAACAATAATTCAGTCTTTGTAAAACGATACGACCAGCAGATCGAGCGTTTGCTCGTTCATGTGCTGATCGTTCCCCTATTTACACTGGGCAATTATCGGCAACGAGCATTCCTAGAATGCCCAATATTGTAAACCCACTTAATGGATGAAAGGGCATGCTATTTCTATAGAGGGGGATAGGTGGCTGCCAGACACGCTTGAATATCTTATGCTGTTAATCATTGTTTTTCTCAATAGAAGACAGGGGCGTAGCTAGAGGCTCATGGGCCCCGATGCAAAAATTCTTACTGGGCCCGCCCCCTCCCCCCCCGCAAACTTCTCATGGCCTAAGTGACCCAACAATGCAGCACTAGCAGCCGGGGCGTCACTAAGGCTGGGTTCACACACACTATTTACGGACGTAATTCGGGCGTTTTAGCATTGAATTAGTCCGAAAATGCGGCTCAAAAGCGTCGGCAAACCTCTGCCCATTCATTTGAATGGGGCTAACGATGTTCTGTGCCGACGGTCATTTTTTTTTACGCGCCGCTGTCAAAAGGCGGCGCGTAAAAAAGTGCCTGTCACTTCTTCAGACGTAAATGGAGCCGTTTTCCATGGACTCCATGGAAAACCAGCTCCAATTACGTCCGTAATGGACGCAGCAAAAGACGCCTGCACATGCCATTACGGCTGAAATTACGGTGCTGTTTTCTCCTGAAAACAGCACAGTAATTTCAGCCGTAACGGACGCTGCCGTGTGAACATACCCTCAGGGCTTAAAATGTCCGGGAAATAGCCCCAATACATGTGTCCGCCCCAAAAAAAAGTGTGTATATGAGACAGCATAGCATATCTATAGCACTACCACCCTATAAACTATGGATAGGATTAGATACAGTGGCTGAGCAGACAGTATCACACATGATAGGATTAGATACAGTGGCCCAGCAGACAGTATCACACATGATAGGATTAGATACAGTGGCTCAGCAGACAGTACCACACATGATAGGATTAGATAACAGTGGCTCAGCAGACAGTACCACACATGATAGGATTAGATACAGTGGCTCAGCAGACAGTATCACACATGATAGGATTAGATACAGTGGCTCAGCAGACAGTATCACACATGATAGGATTAGATACAGTGGCTCAGAAGGCAGTATCACACATAATAGGATTAGATACACAGCTCAGCAGACAGTATCACACATGATAGGATTAGATACAGTGGCTCAGCAGACAGTACCACACATGATAGGATTAGATACAGTGGCTCAGCAGACAGTACCACACATGATAGGATTAGATACAGTGGCTCAGCAGACCGTATCACACATGATAGGATTAGATACAGTGGCTCAGCAGACAGTATCACACATGATCGGATTAGATATAGGGCCCAGCAGACAGTATCATACATGATTGGATTAGATACACAGCTCAGCAGACTGTATCACACATGATAGGATTAGATACAGGGCCCAGCTCGCTGACATTGCGGCTCCAGCGCTGGACCCAGGATAGGTAAGAATAATAATTTTGCTTCTTTATGTGTTACTGATTATTTTTGTGTTTGTGTTTTTTTTTATAGGTTCGGTTGTTGGACTTCGGATACGAGGACTTCAATGATGGCGTTTTTTTTATTCTCAATAAAATGGTTAATGAGGGTTGTGTTTTTTTATTTCAATAAAATATTTTTTCTATGTGCTTGTATCTTTTTAAACTTTATTATCACCGCCTTAGTAATGGCCGCTGGCTGATTAACAACCTCCATTACTAAGGCGAGGCTTAATGTTAGCCGGTGCAGAGGCTACACTAACCCCCATTATTACCCCGGTACCCACCGCCACCAGGGGTACTGGGAAGAGCCGGGTACAAACCAGTACCCGACCATCTGTAGTGACGGGCAGGCACCGGGGTGGCCGCAGGCTGGTAGTATTAGGCTGGGGAAGGCCAAAAACAGTGGCCCTTCCCACCCTTGTAATGCTGCCTGCTGCGTTGTATCTGGCTGGTTATGAAAATTGGGGGGGACCCGACATCGTTCTTTCCAATTTTTTTATTTTTTTTTAAATGACGTGGGGTCCCCCCCATTTTCATAACAAGCCAGATACAATAAAGCAGCAGCAGCAGGCAGCATTACCAGGATGGGAAGGGCCACTGTTTTTGGCCTTTCCCTTCTTGATAATACCAGTCTGCGGCCACCCCAGTGGCTGACCATCACTACAGATGGTCAAGTACTGGATCGTACCCGGCTCTTCCCAGCACCCCTGGTGGCGGTGGGTACCGGGTAATAAAGGGGGTTAGTGTTAGCCTCTGCATCCGCTAACCCTAAGCCCCGTCTTAGCAATGGATGCTGTCAATCAGCCGGTGGCCATTACTAAGGCGGTAGTAATATAGTTTAAAAAAAAACCACAAAGACATAGAAAAAATATTTTATTGAAATAAAAAAAACAACCCACACAGCCCTCATTGACCATTTTATTAATAAAAAAAAAGCTGTCATCGAAGTAGTCCTGGAATCCGCCGTAGGCCAACAACCGAACCTGTAAGAAAACACACAAAAAATTATTAGTAACACATGTGTTAGGTTATGTGCACACACACTAATTATGTCCGTAATTGACGGACGTATTTCGGCCGCAAGTACCGGAACGAACACAGTGCAGGGAGCCGGGCTCCTAGCATCATACTTATGTACGACGCTAGGAGTCCCTGCCTCGCTGCCGGACAACTGTCCCGTACTGAAAACATGTTTACAGTATGGGACAGTTGTCCTTCAGCGAGCCAGGGACTCCTAGCATCGTACATAAGTATAATGCTAGGAGCCCGGCTCCCTGCAGTGTGTTCAGTCCGGTACTTGCGGCCGAAATACGTCCGTCAATTACGGACGTAATTAGTGTCTGTGCACATACCCTAAGGCTTAGATACAGGGCCCATGTGTGATACTGTCTGTGGGACCCTGTATCTAAGCCTACCACAAGGTAGGCTTAGATACAGGGTCCAGCAGACAGTAATCTTATACAGTATAAGATTACTGTGTGCTGGGGCCCTGTATCTAAACCTACAGTGTGGTAGGCTTAGATACAGGGCCCAGCAGACAGGATCACGCATGGGCCATGTATCTAAGCCTACCATGTGATTGGCTTAGATACAGGGCCCAGCAGACAGGATCACACAATCTGTGATCCTGTCTCATGGGCCCCCTAAGCCTGCTACATCGTAGGCTTAGGGGTTGTGCAGTCCCTAAACATTGATGGCCTATCCACAGGATAGGCCATCAATAGCTGATGTGTCGCCCGGGACCCGCAAATCAGCTTTTTTGAAGGGGCCGCAGCACTCGTACGAGAGCTGCTTCCCCTTCATTTCACTACTCGCTCACACTGTGAATCGCCGACACGGATTCACAGTGTGACCGGAATGAAGTGACAGGAATAAAGGGGAGCAGCTCTCGTACGAGTGCTGCGGCCCCTTCAAAACAGCTGATTGGCGGGTCCCGGGAGTCAGACCCCGCCAGTCAGGGCTAAGCTTACCTTCCTCTCCGGCCGCGGCGGGAGTTCTGTAGTCTCGATGCTGTGCGCGGCGGCATAGCGCTGTGACGTCATGCGCTGCGCATAGCGCTTGACGTCAGGACCTCCGCTGCGATCCGGAACCAGGAAGGTAAGTAAAGTATGTTACTATAGTAACAGGGGCCCGCGGCCCGAGTTACTATAGTAACTTTTTATTGATGTGGTGCGGGGGGCCGTGGGCCCCCCTGGCTTCGGGGCCCGGTCGCAATTGCGACCGCTACGACCCCTATAGCTACGCCAGTGATAGAAGACCTTGAGACACTTGGACTGTCCCCTTAGCTTGTTGATTTATTCAGCCAAAATTATCATGATCGGTTGACAACCACCCCTAACACTTTCGTTTTAGGTTTTAATTTCATAATATTTTTTCTTTAATGTTGCTGAAGCTCATTGAACATACTGGTTGTTGATTCTGAGTCAATGGCTGAGCATGTAAACAATTCTTCCTAAACTTGTAAGGCCTCATGCACACGGCTGTTCCCGTAATCACTGGCTGCGATTGCGGGCATGGCCGGCCGCGGTTTCTGTTCGTGCTCTCATACAAAGTACTGGCCATGCTCCCATAAAGAACGAAAAGTAGGACATGCTCAATAATTCCCGTCACAGTTCTACGGCACGGACACCTATCCGTAGTGATACGGAAAGGTGTCCGCGGCCAATAGAACCGGGTGGGTACGTAATTGCGGACCGTATTACGAACCGCAATTACGGAGATTTTTTACGGTCGTGTGCATGGGGCCATAATAATAGTTTTTGTTTAAAGGGTACCTACGTTTTCAGGGGACTCTTCAAGAATTGTTTTTATATGTGTCTACATCAGGAATAACACTATTTCTGGCCATTATATGACTTGCATTCTGCTTTTTTATTTTATTTTCTTAAGCAGTTTTCCCCTCTACAGGCTCTCTCTAATTCTCAGTTGTCTCTGTGGAGCCTAATGGCTATAATGTCTTCTATACACTGCACATATAGAAGAGGAGAGTCCTGCTCTCCTATCTCTATCACATATATATAGAAGCTGCAGCAGCATGGAGGCGATTATACAGAAGTAGTGAGGAGTGTAGCAGAGAATCCAGCACTGGGGTGACACAGAAATCTAACCAGCAGCCTGTGTCTTTGTCACTCTGCTCCTGCTTACCTCTCCCCTCTCTATAGACTTGTATGCAGTGTGTCTGACTCACTCTCTCTGCTCTCTCCTCCTGCTCCACCCTTTATGGACTTGTGTTCAGCATGTCTGTATCTGACTCACTCTCCCTTTCTAAAACCTGCCCTCCCACCCTTCTTTATGCGGTCCATCAATTTGGCTTGGTAACCAGGGATGGATTTCGCTTGACAACGGGGTGGACAGCAGATTACAGAAAGGGCGACGCCTAGTGGCAGTAACTTCATACAAAATTAGCATGGATTAAATAACTACATTTTAACAGTAAGTAAATTACAAAATTAATCTAGATCAGGTATACTATTATATCAGCATAAAGGCCCTTTTACACCGTCTGTTAAGCGGCCGGTGCCTTGCGCCGATCAACGAGACATCGGTCGTTACTCCGATCGCTCGTCCCCATACGTTATCATGTTGGCAGTGCGTCTCCCTGTTTATACAGGGAGATGTGCTGCCGACAACGTTGGGGTATGTTCACACGCAAACGCAAAATACGTCTGAAATTACAGAGCTGTTTTCAGACGAAAACAGCGCCTGAATTTCAGAAGTTTTTGCAAGTACTCGCCTGAATTACGTCTGAAAATAGGTCGTGTGAACATACCCTTAATCTTTTACTTTTTTAAAGCGATACGACCAGCAGATTATCGAGCGTTTGTTTGTTCATCTGCTAATTGTTCCCCTGTTTACACAGGGCAATTAGAGGTAACGAGCGTTATATTATTTGCACGAATAGAGTCCCAGCATTATATTAACGCTCGTCTGCACGAGAATCGTCCTGTGTAAAAAAACAACTTTTAGTTGTTTTAAAAGTTAGTGCCCATTTATAGTTTTGTTTACATCTGCGTCAGGGCTCCGTTCTGGCGTTCTGTTTGAGCTTTCCGTCACAACGGAGCCCTGAATGAAACCAACGAAAACCATAGTTGTGACGGAGTCCATAACGTAGTCGGCTGCCCTATTAATTCCCTCAAAACAACGGAACCCTTGCACAACGGAGACAAACGGAAACCATTTGCACCGGATCCGTCACCATTGAAATCAATGGTGATGCAAACGGAAACCTATGGTTTCCGTTTGTTTGAGTAAGGGTTCCGTTCTGACCGAAATCTCAGACGGAACACCAAAATGGAGCCCTGACGTAGATGCGAACGAAGCCTAAGGGCTCATTCAGACGCGCGTAAAACTCATCCGTGTGCTGTGCGTGAAAATCACACACCGCGCAGTGACCCGTTGATTTCAATGGGGCCATTCACACATGCAGGAGTTTTCACGAAACTCACAGCATGTCCAATATTGGTGCGTTTTTCACGCACCTACCCGCCAATTGAAGTCAATGGGTGTGTGAAAATCACGCACAGCACACAGATGCACATCCGTGTGCTATGTGTGATTTGCGCATCAATTCCATTGAAAAAAGAAACCGATGTGCTTTGCGAGTGCGTGAAAAACACATGCCACTCGCAAAGCACAGATGCAATAACGGACCAGATTTACGAGCGTATTTTAGGTGCATAAATCTGTCATGCTTGTGTGACTGTAGCCTAAGGGACAATTGGTTAAACAACCCTAAGGCCTCATTCACACGACAGGGTTTCCCGTCCGGGTGCCGGCCGTTCATAAATCGGCCGGCACCCGGCTGCATTAGGAATAATAGACCCCTAATGGGGCTATTCACACGACCGATTTTTTGACGGCCGGGAAATCCGGCCGTCAAAATATAGGACATGCTCTATTTTCGGCCGGGTGCCCGGCTCCCATAGAAGTCTATGGGGCCGGATAATACACGGCCATCACCGGAATGTGTCCCGAGTGATGGCCGGGTTTTCAGTGGCTTGCGCTTTATCTCCTCCTCCTCCTCACAGCGCAGAGTGCATGTGAGGAGGAGGAGTTGATGCCATTCGGACGAATGGCTACGATGTACACTGTGTGGCAGGGCCGGGGTGTACAGCAGGTGGAAGGGAGCGCTGCGCTGGCTCCCTTCCCCTGCTTGTTAAAAGCGCCCTGGCCTGGCGACACCTTCCATGGCGCCGCTAGCAGCAGCTGTTGCTGCTGCGGCTGCTACTACTGTAGCGACGCCACTATAGCAGAGCAGGGAGGTATCTCCCCGCTCTGCTATGTGCTAGCCCCACTTTAGCTCCTTGAAGGAGCGGAATCCCCGTGTTTTCGGGGATTCCGCTCCTGGACAGAGCGCTTGATGTCTCTGTCCATATCTGGGCAGTGACATCAGGGGAAACTCCTGAAGCGGAATCCTCGAACACATGGAGTTGCCGCTGATGTCACTGTTCAGATCTGCCCGGCCCGGCTGCAAAACTTTATGCAAACCGGCCGAGCAAAATGGCCGATTTTAACGGCCGATACTCGGGCTCGGGCGGGACCCGGTCGTGTGGATCCCGCCTAACAATCTCAGATCAGTCATCTATTTGAGATGTTGACTTGCTTTTAGATAAAGGAAATAACAAACACATTTATTGTGTTCAAGAGCCCATAATATGAAATATGTTTATCACGTTTTTCGAAGGGTCAGCAAATTTACTATTTTCTTAGGAAATGTTAGGCCCATGCACACGAACTTATTTTTGTGGCCGCAATTCACCCGCCAATCTGCGGGTGAAATGCGGCCCCATTCATTTCAATGGGCCCATGCACGTGACCGTGGTTTCCACGGTATGTGCATTGCCCGGGCGCCTAGACAGCCAAAAGATAGGACATGTCTTATTAGGGCCGCATTTTGCGGTCCAGGCTCGTTGAAATGAATGCACACGCAATGTACACGGGCCGTGATTTGCGGGTGGCACTCCGCGGCCGTCCGAGCCGCAAATCACGGCCCGCGTACACCACTACGATTGTGTGCATGAGGCCTTAGTCGTCTTTGTCTGGAGTTCTTATGCAAATAAAGGATGCTTCCAGTGAGGAGCTCAGCATTTCAGCTTTATTTGGTTTGGTTATGCTGTTTGTTTTCTTTAGTCCTGTCTGTTTTTTAGAATTCTCTTGAAAAATCAAATGTGTTTACTGGAATTTCTGTGGACATTTGGTGGTCATAAATGTGTGTTCTGTTGAGCTAATATGTTAGCATTGGAGAGAAGATTTCTAGGATGTTGGAAGTCTGGACTTTAATTGTTTACCCCCCTCCCCCAGGACCTGTTAAATCTGCTGCTTCCTCCCCCATCAGTATACAGCTTGCCACATCTACCACATCTTGACCCATATTGTTTGATATTTTGTTAGTTTTACATAAGTAAAAATGCAGTGAAGGCGCCATGGCATCCTGATAATTCCGTATGACCCATGGTCACACTTGGTGCATGTGAAGTAATTATAACGAACAATAAAAATCATGCCTATCAGAAGTAACAGCTCATTTGGACGTGAAGACTGCAACGTCATATTATGTTTATGATTAACAGGCCGGTCATTCGGAAGGAAACCGTCCAAACACTACAGTTTTTTTTTCTTGATCTTTCTAAAATAATACAGAATAAAATTCTGCAGCGGAAATGTAAGGCCGTGATCCCCCTGTGTTGTCAATTTGCAATGTGTCTATGAACATGTCCCTATAATATAGATCATTCTTGTAAAAAAATGTAACAGTGCCCATGACCTGCAACAGGGGATACAATATGGGTCCATCTTGTATTCCCATGTGCCTCCAATTATAATAAAAAAAAATAAGATGGCATGCCCAATTACTCAGAGAGGGAGGCACCATAAGGTGGCGCACAGTGTATATTCTAGCCATTAAGTGGATTGGAACGGTTTTGTTCACATTGCCGATTTGTGCCGCTTGTAGATCACGCTGTTTTTGGGTTTGGTTTTTCTCAGCATCTTAATGTGGACTTTTTTTCCCTAATGAATTGGGGGAAAAGTGTGAACCATTTTTTTACATATTGTACTGCTGCATTTTCCCTATTGCCCTTGTTGGCGCTGCATGTGTTGTCTACATAGACCTTGTCAGGAGCTCCTTATCAATGCACCTTGATTCAGCCACAGGCCTATTTATTAGACAGAAAACTTGCTTAGACTAGCACCCTGTCAATTATTAGCCGGCCCTATACCCTTCAGCAGCAGCAATGTTTTCTCTCCTGTTTGTAAGTTGTAACTCCGATTGGACGCGCGTTATCCTGATGTAACCTTTTACGTTCCCATTTTTAATGTGTAACGTGAACATATTTGACAACCTAGAAACTCTTCACTCACACCTGGGAAACATTTTTCCCCCTGTTCCTGGAATGGCGGAGGTCTAGAGATGTTTGCTGGCTCTGTCGCATACACCTCTTGTGTTAACTGAAGCTTTTTTTTTTTTTTTCCTTCTTCTCAGGAAATCCTGGTCTAAAAGAACCGTTTACATTTTCGGTAATATTTTAGATTTTGGACGGCTCCCCTCATACCAGGGATGCGTAAGCAGTGGAAAGTCTGGTGCGGTCTTTCCTGCCTCATAATGCTGCAATTGATTCCTTTTGGGACACGCTCAGTTGTTTGCTTGTCTAGGTTTGTGGCTTCGTACCTGCACAGGACATAGAGCTTTGCTCGAGGAGGGATAAAGAGGGAAATTGATACATATGGTAATTAGTAATTATTATTGTCTGATTTATTGTTTGAACAGATCAAGTTTTATGTTAAATCTTTGATATTGTTGTGCTCTCGAGATGGAGAAATCACTTTCTAAAGAAAGTGGTTACTAATGTTCTCACCCTACATTCTATTTTTTTGTCCTATCCCTCAGCTTCTTCCCAAGGCTGCTGCCTTTATTTGGACTTTTGAATGACCTACTGGACGGCTTTATCTTACAGAACAAAAGAGATGCCTTTTTAGCCAGAAACCTTGGGAGACCACCAAGGACTCTGAGCTCATGCAGCGCAACTCCGCACCACACTCAACAATAACAAAAATGTATGACTGAATGGTTCAAAAATGTGGAGTGGTAGAAGCATTCATTTACATCCAGAACACTGTCACAACACAGACAGACCCAAGCAAATACCGCCAGTCTGCTAAAATAGAAGGGAGCATAAGTGTTTACAGTTACTTGTATGACGCATATATGATCGCGTTGTCAGCCATATGTTCCACAACAAATCTGATCCATTGGCCGTTTACCAAAAATATCTGCAGCAAGATGCAGCATTCCAAATGTGTCTACATCCGTATATACATTTAAAAAGGTGTCTGCACTTTTGTGAAACTTATGAAAACGCTCTTGAAATTTGGTTTACATTTTTTATTTTTATTTTTTTTATTTGGCATAGAGTTCTGTGTAAAAGCATTTTGTCGTAATTTCACCCTTGTATTTGGATGAGTTCTACTAGCGAACTGCTAAAATCGCCGATTATCAGTTGGGTTTTATGCATTGTAATTATACCATGAACGATCTATAATCTGGTTATCGCGCTTGAATATGTTTTTGATATTTTTTATTTTATTGCCAAAAACTGAAGTAGATCCAGTTACCTATTCTCTACTACTTTCAGTGTTTGGGACCGTGCCATAGAAATATATGGATGTAATCCTGAATGAAAAAAATGGCAGTCCGGATTACACACACAGTTTTGAAGCAGGTTTTTGGCTCAATTTTTTTTGAGCCAAAGCCAGAAGTGGATCTAAAAGGAACGGTATAAAGAAAAGTCTGATTCATCTACTTCCTTTTGTGTCCAATCCTGTGTTTGGCCAAAAAACAAAAACATGGCCAAAAACTGCATCAAAACTAAAGCGTATGTGGTCTCCTGGCCTTACACTTCATAACCTGTTGATGGAGCACAGACCATTATAGGTTGTCACGGCTAGACACGGCGATCCTGGTGTCATGAAGGAGGAGATTCTAATCTTTTGTGTATGTGTGAAGCAGCTTCATTCTGATAGGACAGCGTCAGAGGCCGTGAGGAGGCTCCACCTCAGGAGAATCGATGCGGTTACCTCCCACTTGTCTAGTATGGCCTCATTTACATATTTCAAAAAAAGCTCAGGACTTTTAAAATAATAAACTTTTTGGGACACAATTTTCACTAGTATTATCAGTGTGACTGCGCCTATTAGATTAGTTAGGAGATAGGGCATTACTAAACTTGTGATGGGGCCTCTTTAAAGAGACATCCCCTTTTTCTACCTTCCTGTTAAATCCAGACCTTTTTTGTTCTATAGCTATTTCCGCTCACGATTACGCCCCCTCCATGCTGTGATCAGGATACTGTACACATTGAGAACAGCACCTTGCAGTGAAGTAGAATTCTGTCAGAACATTTGGTATTTTTAGTTACATGAAGGACAGAATTTTTCTTTGCACATATGTTCTAGTCTTATTTGTTCCCGTCTGCTCACTGTTGGCACATGTTCATTGATTTTTTTATTTTTTTTCCCTCAGTTTGTTTTGCAGACTGCACATACATTGTAGAATACACTTCCTTCAAGGAGTTCGGTGCGCTCCGGCCCAGTAATCATTTATGAGCGCACATGTCACAAGCTGCCTGAGGCTGTTCTAAACCTTGCTTGTTTTTCGTCTGCCCTGATGTCCTAGCCTGTCATCCACCTGGGGATGAATATGAATGATGGTCTACTCCTTAATATGTAGCAATGTTGTACCTTTTACTGCTGTTAGGATTTTTTGTCTTTTATTTCTACGTAATATGGTGGCAATTCATAGACTAGAACATTTTTGTTTTCAGCGGTTCTTTTCCTAGCCTGATATGTAAACTCTTATAAATATGTCCTCTGTGTCTCTTTAGAATATTCATGGGCGCCATTTATTATATTTGATTCAGACAGTAATGTTGGGGTGTGTTCTTGTTTTTTTGGCTGGTCAAGGTGCAAATTACGTCACTGGTGAAATTACTATTGACTATTTGTATATTTATGCCAACTTTTAACCAGCTCCAATGGACATTGGGAGACCATCTTGTATGCTTGTTGCACAAATTAATGGTTGGTAGTTGCTCAATCTGGTCTCTGGCTCGCTATGGGAAAAGCCCAGTGGTCGGAGGTGAAGAGTGCATAGATTATAGAAACTCCAAGACTTGCCCAAATTATTATTGGCTGCTCAGCCGCCATGTTATGGTGTACAATATCTGTAGTGTTTTTGGAGCTGTTGGAATATAGTCTCACTATCTGACATATGACTGTACAAATACATAACCTATCCAGAAGTTGAAAAATGTTTTTCACAATCCATCATTTTGGATAATTGAGGTATTACATAACATGTGTTCTTGTTGTCTCATCACTTGTCTTTCATTATTAGTTACAGATTATTCTGCGCTTTCTCCCGGCAGAATTTTTTTGATAACCTGAGATAGTACATCTGCTTTTATGCAAAGACATACAGTTGTTTCAGAGAAAAGTAATGTGAATGCATGTTTATCTATCCATGCCAAGATATACTGGGGAAAATGTTGTTCCAAGAGCTGTCGTGTGCCAAGACCTCCGATAATTTTTGAATTTTTTTTTTTAGTATTGGGTCGGTTGTTCTCCAGTCTTTGGCAGTACACAGTAGTCTTCTTTCAAAGGTTTTGTAAATATTAATTTTGACATCCTGAAAACACTGCCATCTTAACTTTTTGAAAGGAGTCCTGTTCATATTTATGAATGCTCAATACTGCTGTATTATGCCGATGTAGAATATGGCAATTAATGGGGAGATGCCCGGCATCCATTACAACAGCCATCTTTGCTCTGATTGAATCCAGCTTTTAATGAACCTAGGGTGTGTATATTGTCTCATGTAAAAGATCTGTAATCGTTTCATAGCAATTTATAAAATAATTCTCCGTGAAAACCCTATCCAATTCCTACCGTGGTCACTCGGAGGGGGATTTATGTAAATGTTCGGATATACGGTACTTTTTATTATAATATTTCATATCTATTCCTCAGTAGTTCACACTGTTCGATACTAGGTCAGCTCCATTTACTCTAAACCTATCAAGGAACGTGGGCATATTTCTGCAGTTGGATCATGATGATTTCATGTGAACTGTCAAACATTCCCCACCCTCTCTCCTTAATTTTATCTATGAAATTATTTCCGTTGCCATAATAAACTTTAATGACATGAACCAAACTTTGTCTTAGAGGGACGTCAGAGTTTAAAAGTTTAACTTCCATGCCATAGCAAATTAATATCTGTGGCCAAATATAAAATGAAACAAAAAAGACCAAGATATGATTAAGTGAAAAGAACTTTTGGCATGAACATCCCACATGATGCAGCGCAGAGTTTACACCATAATCGTTTTTTTTTTCTCTTTTTTTTTTTTTTTATCCGTATGTTAGAACTCTGACCTGTTTCTTGAAATGGCCACAAAGTTTAATACGTTCACTGTTACTTTGGGCATAAATTGTCCAATGTACAGACCTTGCTTTAATACCCTGGTCACATTTTGTCTAAACTTTGATAGACCCCATAGAGTAGCCAAGCTTTTCTCACTACCAGAACTTCATTCTCTGTTGTAATGATGGAACACAGTATAAATTATGGGTAAGGACTTATTCAGACCGATTGTAAACTTGGGTGTAGGGCTGAGCGATTAATCTAATTAATTCGCCATTTCAAGTTGACACGATTCTGGATTTGCCCAGAATCGTGAAATCGTTACAGGCCCCGCCCCCATAGCAGGAGAGAAAAAGCTTTATTAACAAGCAGACACGCTGCACAGCGCATCTACTTCAGTGAATGCCCACAATGAACAGGAGCGCGAGAGAGAGGATTGGGGTTTGCTAACTGTGTTTATCCAGAGATTGCTTTATTCAGAGTCCCGTTCTCCCAGGCGACTTCTTAACCCATTCAGTTTCTGGTGCATTTTAAGGGTTAAGAAGCTATAGCCACTCTATAGCTTCTTAAAGAGGCTCTGTCATCACGAGTGCCCTATCTCCTACATAACGAGCTGGGCGCTATAATGTAGGTGACAGTAATGCTTTTTATTTTGAAAAACAATCTATTTTCACCAAGTTATGAGCGATTTTGGCTTTATGCCAATGACTTTCTTAATGCCCAAGTGGGCGTGTTTTTACTTATGACCAAGTGGCCGTTGTGAAGAGAAGTGTATGACGCTGACCAATCACTGTGTGCCGCCATTTTCTGAGCGACTGCACAGTGTAGGTGGATTAGATACAGTGCTAAGCAGACAGTATAACACTAACCTACGCGAACATAATACACATATCACATACACAAACATAAATTACCTGCTTCTGCCGCCTCCGCTGCTGATTTCTTGCACCTTTGCTTCCTCGAACGTATGGCCGGAAGCTGCGACCGGAAGTCGTCATCTGACTGTCAGGCAGCAGCTTCCGGTCCACATGAAGATGACGCTGGATTTCGCTCTAACTAGCTTAGTTTTGGCCTGTGTGGGAGCGGCGCATGCGCCGTTCCCACACAGACGGCATACACTGCTGTGAATGGAACGGCTCCCGTTCGCATTCTCTATGGGGCTGTATGTGCCGTATTCCATCTCTGTATGTGTCGTTAATCGACAGAGATGAAAAAAAAAATGGCAGCCCCCATAGAGAAGTAAAAGTAAGAAAAAGAAAAAAAACACAAATAATTTTTTTTGATTTTTAATATCACATTAAAAGCAATATTGTAAAATAAAATCATGACCCCTTCCCTTTAATCCTCAAAGCGATTAAGTTGGTTATCCCACAAATCAGACCTCCTTATTGTCAGCCCTGCAGAGACCCATGATCTATCTGCACAGCGTTTCCTCTCTTGGTTTTTTGGTTTCCTCATTTTGTATATAATGCATTTTCTTGGTGTTCTATTATCGGAGCCGCAATATGTATTTGATTACGAGTGACACTTGAATCCTCACACGCTGAAGTTAATCGTAGGGGTAACAACAACGGCTTTCATTTGTCCAGTTAGAGGGAGTCTAGTTTTCCTTGGCAGACACTTCAGAGGAAGCAAGATACTTTGGCCCGAATAAGCAGTTGTTCTATTCACTCCAATGTATTGTCAAATTTTTGCCCATTGTCTTAATTGCCTTGCTAAAACTGAGTGCTGCTTATCCGCAGCCGAAAACCGCCTCGGATTCATAGACGCAAAGTGGATTACAAAGTCCTGGCTGAAGCGTCTTTGCTTTCAGGCATTGATCTATGACAAATTAGCGCTTGATTTGTGTAATTGTCTTGTCCAACCAGCAATAGATTGGTTTCACTTAGGGACTTGGGGGAAACAATAAAAGAAGATTTATGATGCAGTGATCAATGCTTAAGCCGTCTTGTGACCTCCAGATATGATCTCTACATTTCTAGACATTTATCTATAATTGGCCTTGTAAGTGGGGAGACAATGAGGAAAAAAAAAAAGCCCCTATTATCTCTGCACTTCCTTCCCTTCCTGTTTATGAAATTCACGCAATTATACAAGCATTTCATCGCTGTAGCTATGTCAATAAACGGCGGCAGGGAGGACTGTAGCGGCGGTGCTGGAACGCCACCGATCTGTGAGTTAATGGATTTTTTAATGCATCCCTCCTACCCCTGCTACTTTTTGGAATAACTCTGAAATCACCTATAATACCAATAAGCTGTGGAAGTAAATCCAAAAAGTCCATCACCAGCAGTCAATTTCAAGGTGCATTGGCAACCTGCCTCCCTCGACTTATCCAGCCCTGACTAAGGCTCCATGCACACGTTTTTTTTTTTTGTCCGTGTGCTATCCGTGTCTTAATAAATAGCACACAGACCCATTCATGACTAATGGCTCCATGCACACGATTGTGGTTTCTACTGGTCCATATGGACTCTCTCGCCAATTCAATTCACTCCTATGGAACATACAGAACGGATGCAGAGTACACAGTGGACTGCAAAAATGGACAACGGATTCGTGGCTTATAGACGCAATACACAAATTGTCATGTGCATGTATCCTAAGGTAGTAGATGAAATGGCAACCATTGCTGGATCGGCTGCTCAGCATGATTTTGCCCTATAATTGCTTTGCTGTACTATCTGTGTGGATTATCAGCAGCCACTGTTTTTCGTTTTTTTTTTCTCCATCTACTGAATGGTATTTTGTGATGGAATTTACTTAAAGTTGTGTTTAAAGAGGCTCATCAGATTATTAATAGACAACTGGGCGTGTGTTTACTTTTTTACCAACTGGGTGTTGTACAGAGAAGTGTATGACGCTGACCAATCAGCCTCATACACTTCTCATTGTTCCATCCCATTGTTACAGTGTGATTGTGCAGTGAAAGAAGCTGGGCTGGAACAATGAGAAGTGTATGACACTGACTGGTCACTCACTGATTGGTCAGCGTCATACACTCCTGTACAACGCCCAGTTAGTAAAAAGTGAAACACGCCCAGTTGTCTATTAAGAAAGTCATTAGAATTGCTCATAACTTGGTAAAAAAATTATCGTTTTTCAAAATAAAAACCACTGTTTTCTACATTACAGCGCCAATCAGATTATGTAGGAGATAGGGCACTTCTAATCTGGTGACAGAGCCTCTGTCTATAAATAAACTGTATGAAATGTGACAATTACTCCAATACGGTAAATATTCTGCTGCTGCCGCCCTTCTAGTGATCCTAGCTAAATAGTGCCGTTACTAATAAATGACCATGTGTTGGGAGTATTTGTTGTAATTTACCCCTATAATTTTTACATTTCTAAAATAAGCCTGCAAAATTATTATTTAGATTGTGACACTAGCGGGGCTATGATTCATTCTTTAATATTTTAGGCACTTGATTTGGTCAATGATGGAATTTCTGATAAACCAGCTCAAGGCAATGATCGCTCCATGCTGGATAAGTCATGAGAGGTGTTTTAGAAGGTGGAGGCACAATTGAGAGACACTGATCCAAAAAATAATGTTCATATTTTTGCTGCACTAGGCTGGTTTCACATGTGGCATTTTACGCCACGTATTTGGCTGCATTAGTATACAATTTAAACGTATTGCACTTTACACAAAGCTCTCCCCAGTACTGCACCTCATTACATCCCCTCCCTCATATGTCTACCACCCCACCCATGCTCCACGTTCTGCCAATGATTTTAGATTAACATCAGGGGCGTAACTAGGAAAGCCTGGGCCCCCTAGCAAACTTTTGACTGGGGCCCCCTCCCCTGGGTATCACACAACCCCCCCCCCCCCCTGGTAGATAGACCCTCCCTATAGATTCCGTCACACAGCACACCCTGTAGATAACGCCATACAGCCCCCAGCCCCCCCCCCCAAAAAAAAACAGCCTATAGTTTGTCCTACAAAAGAGATGTATCCCCTATCCACAGGATAGGGTATACATGTGTGATCGCTGGCAGCGATAAGGAGAACGGGGACCAAAAGTCCCACAAAGTTCTCCATGAGAAACATCGGACTTCTAGGGTCTGCGCAGTTAAATGAAAGGAGCACTGGTCACGCATGCGCACAAGCGTGACCGGTGCACAATTCGTTTCTATGGAGCTGCCGACAGACCCCGGAAGTCTGAGGTTTGTCATGGAGAACTTCGGGGACTTTCGGTCCCCCGTTCTCCTTTATCGCTGGGCGTCCCAGAAAACCCACATGTATCCCCTATAGGGACGCATGTCTTTTGTATGAACAATCCCTTCAGTGGCATCGCGCTGTAGCAGCCATATGGCTGCTAGCGGAGCCTCCAGCCATGGGGAGGGGGGCCGTGCTGGCGGGCGAAGCGGGCACCTTCATGCTGTGGGCCCAGTAGCAACTGCTACATCGGTAGTTTACGCCACTGATTAACATCCTCCTTAATTCGAACTTCCCACTCCAGTCTCCAAGATTTTTCTCATGCTGCACCAGTCCTCTGGAATTCACTACCCCGGTCAATCAGATTTTCACAATATTCAGAGTTTTAAGCATGCCCTGAAAACACATCTTTTTAGACAGGCCTATCACATTTTCTAATCGGACTCCTTTCCTTGGCCCCCTATTACATTAGTCATGACAACTTGACCCCCTTATTCAGCAGTATCCCCCACACGCCTTGCACCCTAATGCAGCTCTATTTCCTCAGATTGTAAGTTCTTGCGAGCAGGGTCCTCACTCCTTGTTTGATTGCTAATACGTTTTGTCGCTATGTATTGTCTGTACATGTTCCCTCTGAATTGTAAAGTGCTGCGGAATCTGTTGGTTCTATATAAATAAAGATTATTATTGGTGGAATTGTTGTGGATTTCACCCTTTGCATTGCATCTATATCTGCATGTAAAACATTACAATTATGCGGCGAAATTGCTGCTAACAAATTTGTGGGGTAAAAATATGGCACGTGTCAATCCACCCTTAGAGTCTACATATAAGGCCACGTTCACGTGGCATCTATTCAGGCTGAAAAATACAAGGCTGGTTTCAAGAGAAAACAGCCTCTGAATTCAGGCGTTTTTTTAAACTGATTTTCAAAGCGTTATGGATTTTTGTAAGCCTTTTCAAAACATATGTTGAGGCATGTATTCATTTTCCTGCAGTGTCGATGGGAAAATGCTTCAAGTTGTGACGTCACTTTTTTCTTCAGAAAAAGCGTGGTGAACAGCAGCACACGTCTCCCAAGTTTCAATCAATAAGTTCTTTTATTGGTCAAACATCCAGTAAAAAAGGCAACGTTTCGACCCGTGACAAGTGGAGGGTCTTTCTCAAGTCACTTTTTTCTTAGGACTCATGCCCACTTCAGTTTTTTTTCTTCAGGGTGCTATCTGTTTTTTTTTTAATGGATAGTACCCTGACACATTCATTTCAATAGGGCCATGCACACGGTTCAGTTTTAACTGAACCGTGCGGCCGTTCCGTCAAAAATAGGGCAGGTTTTACTCCTGCCCGTTTTTGACTGAACACTCTCGGCCTCTGCATTGATTTGTTCCGTGAAACAACAGAATGCACACGGAAGCCATCCGTGTGCGGTCCGTGATTCACGGAACAGTCATTAGCGGCCGTTTAATGGCTGACGGAAGTGTGCATGAGGCCTTGCAAGGCATTTTTTAATTCAGCAGCATAAAAATACGCCTTGCATGAACTAAGTTTTTCCTTAGAAATTAATGGAAAGCTTATTTAAAGTGTATTTTGGAGCGTAATAAGAGTCTTACTCTTCGAAATATGCCGTGTGAACATGGCCTAAACCTATAAAAAAAAAAAAGACATGCAATGTTGCTGCCACATGGAAACATTTTGTTTGCTCTGAGCAATGAACCAGTTTGGCCTTGAAGGCACGCTGAATGTACAAAATAAAGCTTTTCCCTTAATCTCCTCATTTCCTTTGATCCTACACTGTCATATTGCAGTCAAAACTGGTGGAATCATGTAATTATATGTGTCAGGAGAATTTATTTTTCCTCCTCCTCAAAAAAACCTCAGATTAGACCTGTCTCTGGCTGTTAGGCAACTGACTACAGCAGGAGCCCTTTTCTATCTGCTTTAGATTAGGTGCTCAAAAATCGTCCACACAGCCCTCTGCAAAATGGAAGGGAGAAATGGTAGCTGCTATTCTGATTTACTTTTAGTGCTCATTTCTTAAGAGGCTCTAAGAAACCAGATATAACTTCCCTATCTCCTACCTCATCTAATAGGCGCTTTGATGTAGTTTTTATTTTTATTTATTTTTTATTTTATTTAAAAAAATTGTTTGACCAAGTTATGAACTGCTCTTCATTCCAGCCCAGCTTGATTCAGAGCACAGTGTGATCTCACGAGATCACACTGATGTCACTTCCTCCCGTAGGTCCTTCACCGAAGCGATGGAAGACTGAACAGACATCTCCTCCAGCCGCTGCTGATTCGGGTAAACGTCCTGGCACGGCTGGAGGAGATGTCTGTTCAGTCATCCGGTGAAGGACCTGCGGGAGGAAGTGATAAGGAGACGAGATCACGCTGTGCTGTGAATCAAGCTGGATTGAAGAGAAGTGTATGACTGATTGGTCAGCGTCATACACTTTTCTATAAAATGCCCGCTTGATGAATAGAAAAAAAGGGCCAGTTGGCAATTTAGAAAATAATTGCATAAATCGAAAAATGTTTTTAACTTAGTCAGTACAAAATTTTAAAAAAACAAAAAACTTCTCTACATCAAAGCGCCTATTACATTAGGTAGGAGATAGGGAGGTTATAAATTGGTGACAGAGCCTCTTTAGTTTGGTTTCTGCTGGTACATACTTTATCTCTGAAAAAGATGGACAATGATTAGACCATGTGTAGTTAGCAAGCGGATGATTTATTATAATCCAGTCCATAACAAATCGTCATAAATTATTTTGATTTCTTCAGAGATTAATTTGTGACCCTAGGCTAAACTTTATCTTTACCCATAGTAGGGCTGGGCGATTATGACCTAAATCCAAATCACGATTAATTGAACATGTAACCAAGTACGATTAATGCAGTGCCCCCTATTTGCATTCCACACCATTTGAATTCAAATTTATCACCTGAGCCTGCTATATAATATACCCTGACACTGCCCCCACACAGTATATTGCCCCAATAGTGCTCCCCACACTGTATAATGCCCACATAGCTGCCCCCAAACAGCCCCAATAGTACCTGATAAAAATAATATACATGCTCACTTAACCCCGTTCCAACGACGAGTAGAGGAGATCCCTCTGTCCCTCCGCTCTGTATATCTCGGCGCAGACAGGCGTGATGATGTCACTGCCTCGCGTCTGGCATTACGTAGTGAATGGTAGAGCAGGGAATCTTATGGCGCACTGCTCTACAATTGGAATCCACTGTATATGCGTCTTGAAGATGCAGATACAGTTTAAAACGGGGAAAATATTTGAAAAAAATATTGCAAGAATACGTCTAATTGCTCTGAATTTTGGTTTCGTTTTTTTTTTTTTTTTTTTTTCCCAGCCCTAACTCAGTCAGGTTTCTAGTTTTCTACACAATGACCATAATACCCAAGAAATAAAGTCCTATTTTTAATTTTCTTTTTTTTTGGGCACCTTGTGGTTTTGCAAGTCTGGCTGTGTGATCAGTACAATTAACAAGTTTTTAACAAGTCTTTCGTCTTTACTTCACATAGAACCCACTGTGGGCCCTTGACTGTTCAGAAGGGAAATGTAAATTCAGCATTAACTGCTTTTGTCATATTTACACACCATTTTCTTTTGGTTTTCCTCATTTTGAGAGGATAAATTGTGATTAGAGAAGGTTGTCTTTTGGGAAGCCTTGACTAGGAATACACGTGTGGTTTTTATAGCACAATCCTCCCCTTCGGTGTTGAAAGTTTAAGCCTGGAAGAAATGATTACATTCTTACTTCCATTCCCTAAAGCAATAGTCATTTTCTCGTCTGGCCAAAGACACTTCAGCGGTTCGGAAGATAACAATATGGCTGACAGCTTGAAACTTCGCTTTTATCAAGAGCAAAAACTGGCAGCGTTCCCTAACTTTATTTTCCGCCTAAACTGATGTTACTAAGTGCAGCTGAACTTTATGGATTGTAGCGGTGTTGCAATAAAGGGCTTCTTCTGTTTCACAGCCAGATCTTAACATGAAATGTAATGATTTTTCTTACTTTTATAAACACTCGTAGATGTAAGAACACAACCGTTCCTATCAAAGAATCTGATTTAGATTTGGCCTTTTTCTGGTCGTTGGGGGTCTCAAAAATCCTCATTGATTATCCCAGTGCAGTGCCGTGACCTCCATAGTGGCATTACCTAATTTACTTGCCTTGGGCCACTTGTGGCTGCCATAGCTTCTCCTCTCCCGTGGTATGTAAACATTTACAAACACTGGGAACAGGTCCAAGGGGCATGCTGCCTTCTGCAATGGCCCCCCCTATGTAACCCTTATATACCGTATGTGGCCTGCTACAAGCCATTCTGCAGCCTTGTCCATGTCGCATTTCTTGCCCAAATGTCTGAACATCCCAGTCGTGTGTGATATTTAGTTCCTAATGCCTGAATATCCGAGAGCTAGTGTTATGTTACTCTTTTATTTGACTTTTGTGTGGCTGGTGAAACTAGTAGATTAACATGTTGCGTCACTTCTGACCACTTGATGGCGTGAGTACCTGTTAGTATTTTCAATGACACTGAAATCTTATATACATTGGGGATACGAATATGAATATCATTTTTTTTTCCATCTGCCTGGTCTTTTTATTTACTTGATACAATTATGGACTATACTATCGCTGCTGAGCAGAGGTTGGAAATAAAAGTTGTCCAGGGGCTCGGAGGTGGAGGAGTCTGTTTTAGTTTTTGGTCAGCTAGTCCTTTTATCTTTTTAAGGTTGTGGAATGCGGAGCAAAGCCTGGCTTTCTTGGAATTCATTAATGGGTCTTGCTTGCAAGTCTGACGTTGGTCTTATGGGTCAAGCTTTGAACATGCCTGGCTGCTCATCTAAAGCAAATGCATTCTCAGCTCTAGGGGCATTGTCTCTTCGTTTCTATGTTTATAGCAAGCCAATTGTTTAGCAGAGCTCTTTGTACTTGTACTTTGTAACTCATCTTTGTTTTTAGTCGGTACCGGTATATAATAGAGTCAAACCGTAAGCCTCTAGGAGGGAGTATTGGAAATCTTTTCAGCATAACCAAGTAATCAATGGAGTTTGATAATTAATGTATTGGAATTTATTCACGGTTATTGTCTAGTTCGTCTAAACTCGAAGATTGCTTCGGGATTTTTTTTCTACTTTTGTACTAATTTCTGTATTTCAAAATTTTAAACCGCAGTTGTCACAGAAATAGATAATAGTCAAAGTTCATTCATATATATATATATATATATATATATATTTTTTTTTTTTTTATTTATTGCAATTAAATGGAGTACTTACCATGTGTAATTTAAATGTCTATTATAGGGATTAGTGATCCTTACAATGGGTTATTTAAAGTGAAGCTTCTCTAATAATGAACTCAATGCGTGTTTTATATATTTATCATTTGTAACTTTTAGGAATAACACTTTGAAATAGAGAACATTGCAAATCAAAATAAAAACTGTACCATGAAAAAGAATAATTGCAAATTAATTTATGTAATTATATTTCTAATAAAATATACACATGATGATGAGCTTTATATTTTAAGTGCTCTTGGCTGAAAATACATTGGATGGTGACCTCTGCCATTTCTTTAATGTCTGGATATTTGGGCTGTGCCTTGGACCTAGTGAAGTGTTTATTTGATGATTTGCCTGTGGGCAAACTGCCTACAGATTAATTCATAATGTGTGTGGCCACAATGAGATTCTTCAAACAAGCATGCATTTTTAAGGTGGTAATTAAATTAATGATATTACCTTTTGTTCCATCTAGTAGAACTTCATGGTCCTTGCTGCCATTTAAGGCTTCGTTCACATCTGCGCTAGGGCTCCGTTCCGACGTTCCATCGGAGCTTTCCATCAGAACGGAGCCCTGACAGAAACCGTAAACCATCACCATTTCAATGGTGACGGATCCGGTGCCAATGGTTTCCGTTTGTCTCCGTTGTGCAAGGGTTCCATCGTTTTGGAATAGTGCAGTCGACTACGCTATTGATTCCGTCAAAACGACGGAACACTTGAACAACGGAGACAAATAGAAACCATTGGCACCGGATCTGTCGCCATTGAAATCAATGGTGATGTAAACCATAGGTTTCAGTTTGTGTCTGTCGGGGCTCCGTTCCGATGGAAAGCTCAGACGGAACGGAGCCCTAGCGCAGATGTGAACGAAGCCTAAGCTTGTAATTTTTGCCATCTAGGGTGCTCTTACCGGAACGTATATTGGAACGTATATTGCCACTTGACAGTGTTACTGAGTTGTTAGCGTGTTTCGACAGGCATTTAGTACTATCTGTATGATTGTGTTGGCTCTGAATTTCTGACATTATCAGCTTTGGCAGTTAATTCATTCTTTTGTGTATTCAGCTCAAGTTAAGAAATCAATTCAGATCAATGACATTAAAACTTTTAACATCCCAATTATGTAGGTGCGGCGTGCTCTGTCCTGACAAGCTTAATTCATAGTAAACAAACGTCTACATCTCATTTGTCACTTTGCGAACTACAGCTCCAAAGTGGATAATACACAATAAATCAAAATTTTCTGATCTCCATGTATTCTGCTAATTGGACTAAAATTAATGCACTGTTTTGAGTTGATATCCTTTTGCCTTGGAAGAAATGTATCTTTGGTAGGCGATAGAAAAAAGTGCCCTTTCATGGCTCCTTGCCTCTACTCTGCCTCAGTTAAAGAGACTGTCACCGCATTATAAGTGGCCTATCTCCTACATAAGGAGATTGGCGCTGTAATGTAGGTGACTGCAGTGCTTTATATTTTGAAAAACGATCTATTTTTACCACATTAGGAGCGATTTTAGCTTTATGCTAATTAGTTTCTTAATGCCCAAGTGGGCGTGTTTTTACTTTGGTCAGCATCATACACTCCCCTGTACAACGCCCTCTTGGTCTAATCAGTGACCAATCAGCGTCATGCACTTCTCTCCATTCATTTAGACAGCGCATAGTGACACTGCGTTATTTACTATGTGCTGTCTTATACTGACATATTAACGTTACTGAAGTGTTTAGACCGTGACTAGACATTCCTTCCAGACCGGACGGGATGTCTATTCACAATCCCGGCACTTCGTTAACTTAACTTCCTTTTAAAGGTTGTCGTCCCCCCCTCGTAACACTTTTTAACAGGTTACCTATAGAATTAATCTAGCAGTAAAGGAGTATTAGATTTATATTGCATTATAGGCTAGGGCTGCATTCAGTTATAAATGTTGTCATTGGAACCAGCTGACAAATGTTTAGTCAGGCACCTAAGCTTTGCTGAGATCTCATAATGCAGTAGGTGAGTTAAAGAGGCTCTGTCACCAGATTTTGCAACCCCTATCTGCTATTGCAGCAGATAGGCGCTGCAATGTAGATTACAGTAACGTTTTTATTTTTAAAAAACGAGCATTTTTGGCCAAGTTATGACCATTTTTGTAGTTATGCAAATGAGGCTTGCAAAAGTCCAAGTGGGTGTGTTTAAAAGTAAAAGTCCAAGTGGGCGTGTATTATGTGCGTACATCGGGGTGTTTTTAATACTTTTACTAGCTGGGCGTTCTGACGAGAAGTATCATCCACTTCTCTTCAGAACGCCCAGCTTCTGGCAGTGCAGACACAGCGTGTTCTCGAGAGATCACGCTGTGACGTCACTCTCAGGTCCTGCATAGTGTCAGACGAGCGAGGACACCGGCACCAGAGGCTACAGTTGATTCTGCAGCAGCATCAGCGTTTGCAGGTAAGTCGATGTAGCTACTTACATCGTAAGTGTTCGAATAATGATTCCAGACAAGTATTTCCAAACTTATCTTAAATCGTAAAAAAAATATCATTGTTTACTCGCCTATTTAACAATGTTACATGTCGACTATCAAACGATTCCTGTTTACATACCACAATGTCAGAACGACCAACGATAATTTTTATGTTCGCATAAATTATTTGCGTGATCAACCAGCGTTTTATCACTAGTCATTACATTTCTACACCTGTTTACATAACGTGATCATCGTGAACGATCGCTCGATAGCTTTTGGATCTGACGATTATCTGCTTGTCACTGGGCTTTTCAGATAAATACATAGTTCCTGGTGTAAAGAGGACATTTCCAAGAAGGCAAGTAACCAGAGCAAGCAATGTGCAGACTGATCCACCGAGAAATACTGAGAGATCAGCTCTGAAGCCTACAGAATTGTGGATGCAGCTCTGGGCTATGCTACAGGATGTAACTCTGGATCAGTAGAAGATAAATAATGCAGTGTATTACAAGAGAGATATACAATGCGTATCCAGATTTGGAAATATACCTTAACCCCTTCCCGACATTTGCCGTACATGTACGTCATGGAAAGCATTGACTTCCCGCATCTTGCCGTACATGTACGTCAAATGCAGAAGGGGTTACCGTATCAAAAATAAAAGTTTTAAAGTAAAGATGGCTGCTGTTCATAACAGCAGGACATCTGTACACGATGCCCAGGGGGGTGTCGCCTCCCCCCCGCATCGGCGATCGCCGCCATTGGCCGTTCAATTCAGACCGGCCAATTGCGGCTGTTTGCGGCTTTTGCCAATCACTGTGCCACAGGGCACAGTGATATGGTGGTGATTGGTGCTGTCTAGGACAGCACCAATGACTACCATGTTCCATGTAAAAAATGGCGGTGATGCCAGCCCCCAGATCGCTATGGTTGGTCGGTCAGCACCGACCGACCAATCGCAGCCATGGCGGGTGTTTGAAACACCCTACACCAGCCCTGCCCACCTCATTCCGGTTAGGAACGGTGAGCAGAGCTGGTGTGACCGTCTGTGAAGCCAACTTACCGAATCTGAGGCCTTCTGTGCTGCGATCCTGCTGTGACGTCTTCATCCGACTGCTTCCTGCAGAAGAGTGAACCGTCATCATCATCAACTGTGCTGCTGCTGATTTTTTTTTTTTTTAGCAGCAGCACTTGTTTTTTTTCCTAAACTTCTTATCCCTGTACCCTCCCCCCCCATCCCACCCTCCCCATCTTTCCCTTTTTACGTCCTGCGGCCGCCGAGTGCGGATCAGTGACCGCCATCACTGACCGCCAATTTTTGGCACAGGACTTCCTTTTTTTTTGTATTTTGCACCTCCCTGTGTGCGCCCTGCGGCCACTGAGTGCTGATCAGTGACCGCCATCACTGATCAGCATCCGTGGTAATTTTTTTTATTTTTTGGCCTTTTTTATTACTGCACCTTTTTTTTGCGTGCGCCCTGCGGCTACTGAGTGCTGAGTCTAATAATCAGCCTCAGTGGTAATTTGTTTACGCAGGTTTTTTTTTGGCCTTTTTTTCTTCATTTTATAAAACTGTAAAAAAAAAAGACTAGCATTAGAGTAGCGGACGTTTACTGACGTCCGTTTTGTAAAAAAAGATATATAGCAGAAGTTCTAGCTATATATTTTTTTATACAGTTTGAATAAATTGACTTCTTATAGTTAGCGTCCATTTAGTGACGGACATTTAGTTCGTTCACTAAATTTTTGATAGCGTAGCGACAGTTAGTATAAATTTATAGCGTTATAGTCAGTGTCCGTTTAGTGACGAACATTCAGTTTTTTTTAACTGAAGTTCGTTCACTAAATTTTTGATAGCGTAGCGACAGTTAGTATAAATTTATAGCGTTATAGTCAGCGTCCGTTTAGTGACGAACATTCAGTTTTTTTTAACTGAAGTTTGTTCACTAAATTTTTGATAGCGTATCGACAGTTTTAGTATAAATTTACATCTTATAGTCAGCGTCCATTTAGTGACATACATTCAGTTTTTTTTAACTGAAATTTGTTCACTAAATTTCTGATAGCGTAGCGACACAGTTGTAGCTCAGTTTTTTTTACAGTTCTATATTGAACGTTCAATAAATTTCTTTCTCCTAAATTTTTCTTATTCTTCTCTTCTTTTTCTTTTTTTTTTCCTATAAATTTCATATTACACGTGTAAAAGCACAACATACAAAACCACCTCTATAAAGAGTATTACACGTGTTGAAGCACTACATACCCCCCTAATAAAAATGGCCCAATCATCTCAAAGGCTCTACTCCGCTGAGGAGGCATACGCCATCCTGGCCTCTGACACTGAATCGGCCAGCGAGGGAGAAGAGGAAATTGCCCCATTCATCTTGACCTCATCATCCTCATCCAGTGATGAGGAACCCCCGCAAAGACGCCCCAGGACATCAGCTGAGGCAACCCCCCAAATGAGCGATACCCTGTGGAACCCACCCCCTGATAATTATGAGCCTCACATTCCAGATTTCACAGGGAGCTCTGGAATTCTATTTGAGACTGTAGGCCTCGCAGAAATTCACTATTTCAATCTGTTTTTCACTGAGGATTTTGTTAATGTAATGGCGGCCCAAACAAATTTATATGCCCAACAATTTTTAGCCCAAAACCCCACGTCATCATTTGCTAGGTGGACCCCCATAGAGGCAGCGGAGATGATGAAATTTTGGGGCCTTGTCCTACATATGGGCCTAGTAAAAAAACCAGAGATTAGGCAATACTGGAGTGCGGACATTTTATACAGCACCCCATTATACCACATGGCAATGACCCGGGCACGATTTGAAATTATTCTGAAATTTTTGCATGATAATGCACAGTGCCCGCCCCGTGATGACCCCACATACGACCGCCTATTCAAAATCAGGCCAATGATTGATTATTTCTGCACCAAATTTCAGGAAGTGTACACCCCCGAAAAGAACATAGCAATAGACGAGTCCCTTGTACATTTTAAGGGGAGACTAAAATTCCGCCAATACCTGACAAGCAAGAGGGCGAGGTATGGAATTAAAATGTACAAGCTGTGCGAGAGCAGCTCAGGGTACACCTACAGGTTTCGGGTTTATGAAGGGAAGGACACCAGGATAGAACCTCCAGAATGCCCCCCTGTCCTGGGAGTTAGTGGAAAAATAGTGTGGGACTTGATGCACCCACTGCTGGACCAGGGTTATCACCTTTACGTGGATAACTTCTATACCAGCATCCCACTATTTAAATGCCTCTCCACCAGAAGTACTGTAGCATGCGGCACCGTGCGCAAAAATCAGAGAGGCCTCTCTAAAAATATGATTGGGCAACCCCTAAGAAAAGGAGAAAGCAGGGCACTACACAGCGATAACTTGTTGCTGGTCAAGTATAAGGACAAGAGGGACGTCCTTATGTTGACCACAATACACGGTAGTGGCATCACCCCTGTCCCTGTCCGAGGTAGCACCACAATGACCCCCAAGCCAGACTGCATCCTCGGCTACAATAAGTACATGGGAGGTGTTGATCTCTCTGATCAAGTACTGAAGCCGTACAGTGCCATGCGTAAAACAAAGACGTGGTACAAAAAGCTGGCCGTGCACGTGGTACAGATGGCATTGTATAACGCTTACGTGCTATACCGATGTGCAGGCCGGACAGGGACATTCCTTCAGTTTCAAGAAGCGGTTATCAAGGCCCTTGTATTTGGGGACCAGGAAGGGGAGAGCCCCAGTACTTCTAGAAGCGATGGTCCACGTATTGTACCAGGGCAACACTTTCCTGGCGAAATCCCCCCCACTGGTAAAAAGGGAAGGAGCCAAAAAAGGTGTAAAGTGTGTTACAACAGAGGGAGAAGACGAGACACAACTTATCATTGTGAAACCTGTCCCGACAAACCTGGCCTGTGCATAAAAGAGTGCTTCAAAGTTTATCACACATCCATGGATTTTAATTGAAACATTTTTTTAAATGCTCACTATACCCCTAGATAATTTACTCAAGGGGTGTAGTTTCCAAAATGGGGTCACTTGTGGGGGGTTTCCACTGTTTTGACCCCTCAGGGGCTTTGCAAATGCGACATGGCCACCGCAAACCATTCCAGTTACATTTGAACTCCAAATGGTGTTCTTTCCCTTCTGAGCCCTGCCGTGTGTCCAAACAGCCGTTTATCACCACATGTGGGGTACTGTTTTACTCAGGATAAACTGCTCTACAAATGTTGTGGTGCTTTTTCTCCTTTAGTCCTTGTGGGAATGAAAAAAAATTTTGCTAAACCTACGTTTTATTGGTTAAAATTTACATTTTCATTTTCACGGCCTACTTCCAATAAATTCTGCAAAAAGCCTGTGGGGTCAAAATGCTCACTATACCCCTAAATAATTTACTCAAGGGGTGTGGTTTCCAAAATGGGGTCACTTGTGGGGGGGTTCCACTGTTTTGACCCCTCAGGGGCTTTGCAAATGCGACATGGCCACCGCAAACCATTCCAGTTACATTTGAACTCCAAATGGTGTTCTTTCCCTTCTGAGCCCTGCCGTGTGTCCAAACAGCCGTTTATGACCACATGTGGGGTACTGTTTTACTCAGGATAAACTGCTCTACAAATGTTGTGGTGCTTTTTCTCCTTTAGTCCTTGTGGGAATGAAAAAAAATTTTGCTAAACCTACGTTTTATTGGTTAAAATTTACATTTTCATTTTCACGGCCTACTTCCAATAAATTCTGCAAAAAGCCTGTGGGGTCAAAATGCTCACTATACCCCTAGATAATTTCCTCAAGGGGTGTAGTTTCCAAAATGGGGTCACTTGTGGGGGGTTTCCACTGTTTTGTGCCCTCAGGGGCTTTGCAAATGCGACATGGCCTCCGCAAACCATTCCTGCTAAATTTGAGCTCCAAAAGCCAAATGGGGTTCCTTCCCTTCTAAGCCCTGCCGTGTGTCCAAACAGCAGTCTATGATCAAATGTGGGGTACTGTTTTACTCGGGACAAACTGCTCTACAAATGTTGTGGTGCTTTTTCTCTTTTAGTCCTTGTGGAAATGAAAAAAAATGAGCTAAACCTACGTTTTATTGGGAAAAATGTAGATTTTCATTTTCACATCCTACTTCCAATAATTTCTGCAAAAAATTTGTGGGGTCAAAATGCTCACTATACCCCTAGATAATTTCCTCAAGGGGTGTAGTTTCCAAAATGGGGTCACTTGTGGGGGGTTTCCACTGTTTTGTGCCCTCAGGGGCTTTGCAAATGCGACATGGCATCCGCAAACCATTCCTGCTAAATTTGAGCTCCAAAAGCCAAATGGGGTTCCTTCCCTTCTAAGCCCTGCCGTGTGTCCAAACAGCAGTCTATGATCAAATGTGGGGTACTGTTTTACTCGGGACAAACTGCTCTACAAATGTTGTGGTGCTTTTTCTCTTTTAGTCCTTGTGGAAATGAAAAAAAATGAGCTAAACCTACGTTTTATTGGGAAAAATGTAGATTTTCATTTTCACATCCTACTTCCAATAATTTCTGCAAAAAATTTGTGGGGTCAAAATGCTCACTATACCCCTAGATAATTTCCTCAAGGGGTGTAGTTTCCAAAATGGGGTCACTTGTTGGGGGTTTCCACTGTTTTGTGCCCTCAGGGGCTTTGCAAATGCGACATGGCATCCGCAAACCATTCCTGCTAAATTTGAGCTCCAAAAGCCAAATGGGGTTCCTTCACTTCTAAGCCCTGCCGTGTGTCCAAACAGCAGTCTATGATCAAATGTGGGGTACTGTTTTACTCGGGACAAACTGCTCTACAAATGTTGTGGTGCTTTTTCTCTTTTAGACCTTGTGAAAATGAAAAAAAATTAGCTAAACCTACGTTTTATTGGGAAAAATGTAGATTTTCATTTTTCACATCCTACTTCCAATAATTTCTGCAAAAAATCTGTGGGGTCAAAATGCTCACTATACCCCTAGATAATTTCCTCAAGGGGTGTAGTTTCCAAAATGGGGTCACTTGTGGGGGGTTTCCACTGTTTTGGCACCGCAAGAGTCCTTCAAACCGGATATGGTGCCTAAAATATATTGTAATAAAAACAAGGCCCCAAAATCCTCAAGGTGCTCCTTTGCTTCGGAGGCCTGTGTTTCAGTCCATAAGCACGCTAGGGCGACATGTGGGATATTTCTAAAAACTGCAGAATCTGGGCAATAAATATTTAGTTGCATTTTTCTGGTGAAACTTTCTGTGTTACACAAAAAATGGATTCAAAATGAATTTCTGCAAAAAAAAACGAAATTTATAAATTTCCCCTCTATATTGCTTTCATTCCTGTGAAACGTCTAAAGGGTTAAAACACTTTCTGAATGCTGTTTTGAATACTTTGAGGGGTGCAGTTTTTAAAATGGGGTGACTTTTTGGGGGTTTCTAATATATAAGGCCCTCAAAGCCACTTCAGAACTGAACTGGCCCCTGTAAAAATAGCCTTTTGAAATTTTCTTGAAAATGTGAGAAATTGCTGCTAAAGTTCTAAGCCTTGTAACGTCCTAGAAAAATAAAAGGATGTTCAAAAAACGATGCCAAACTAAAGTAGACACATGGGGGATGTTAATTAGCAACAATTTTGTGTGTTATAACTGCCTGTCTTACAAGCAGATACATTTAAATTGATAAAAATGCTATTTTTTGCAATTTTTCACTATATTTTGGTGTTTTTCACAATTAAATACTGAATGTATCGGGCAAATTTTGCCAGTAACATAAAGTCCAATGTGTCACGAGAAAACAATCTCAGAATCGCTTGGATAGGTACAAGCATTCCGACGTTATTACCACATAAAGTGAAACATGTCAGATTTGAAAAATGAGGCTTGGTCAGGAAGGTCAAAAGTGGCTAAAGAGGGAAGGGGTTAAAGTGAAATTGGTAGACTATCTTCTATCCTATTGCCATCTTATCATTGTGATACATAAGATTGAAGTCAATCTGTAAGAAAAGTATGACACAACCATTTTGCAAAACTTAAACTGCGTTAATGTAGGGGGCATTGCTCACATTAGAATTTGTAAGGGGAGAGAAATGGGGGAAAAAAATGGCTACTTACAGGAACAATGTTGTCTTTTGCATACCTTCTATTAGCGAGACAATCGGTGTATAGATATCAGTTGGCTAGTGGTGCACTCTGGGGCTCATTACAATTATTCTCTTCTGTTGCAATAATATGTGGCATTATTTAAGATTGACCAGTGACTTGTCAATGTGGATTTATGTTTGTTCTTCAACTTGCTCCAATTTCTTAAAGTGGTGAAAAGTAACCATCCCTGCTAATAGTTGAGCATTACTTGGTTTGACTTTCCAGGTGGATTTTTTTTTTCTTTCTTCTGTCAATTAGTCCTGTGTTGAAATTTTGGTCTCCACATATGTTTCGCAAATCCCACCAAAGACGCTGCTGACCTTTTATGAATGGCATAATGAAGAGTTGTTGAGACATTAGGATTATAGATGTGGAAAGTATGTCTGAATTTATAAAACACAAGATAAAGACTGCTGAAAACGCCTGCTTACTGCAGATATCTGCAGGGGGATGATTTAATCAAGGAAATCATGGGTTTTGCAGTTCCCAAACATGTATGTGAAAGATTCTGG
Source organism: Rhinoderma darwinii (assembly GCF_050947455.1). Taxonomy (NCBI): domain Eukaryota; kingdom Metazoa; phylum Chordata; class Amphibia; order Anura; family Rhinodermatidae; genus Rhinoderma; species Rhinoderma darwinii. The sequence goes on from NC_134694.1 coordinate 96,187,915, forward strand.
AGATTGACTGATTTCCAGATGTTTCCCTGTTTACCTTGGAGACCGAGTTCCTTTAAACAGCAAAAACGTTCCAGCTCTCAGGCATCCCAAAGTAGAGATTTCGCTAACTTTTTTTTAATATTTAAGAACTAACCAACAAGCTAGAAATGCTTACGCCGATCTGTTCAACCGGCTGTCTCAACAAAGACCAGGGATTAACTTTCACTTGACAATTATTTATGGATGCCATTACAAGTCTGGTATGTCCTGGCCCTTCTACATGTATCTCTGTAGGCTTCTAATGTCTGCGCTGGATATGGTCATCACCCTCTGGAGACTCCAGAGTTATGACGTTTGTTTTTTTTGTTTTTTTTTTTGTTTTTTTTTAAACTTTGTTTATTAAAGCGTAACAGAGTCTTACATCACAAAACATAGCAATATTGCAATATCAAATGATAAAGTGCATCAAAGCAACATCCTGGAATTCACAGTATACATGAGTCAGAATTAAATTAGCAGGAATACAGGTCGTACAAGTAAAGTATATTATACAGATAGCGTAGTATAATCACAAATACATTCACAATTGTGATAACAAAAAGTCACGTAGATCAGCATATATGTGTGTGTTGTATATTGTGTAAGCGGTGAATCACACCACAGGCCCCACACCTTTATACATTTCTCCACACATCCCCTATGTCTGTATACCAGTCTAACATAAGAGAGCATGGAATTTACGAAGGCTTTCCGTCGGGACAGAGTAGGAGGCCTTGGGCCCATCCATCTAAGGGCAATTGACTTGCGAGCCTTAAACCGTGCCTCCCTCAAAAATGTCTTAGTGTGACAAGTCCATATGTCCTCAGAGGTAATCCCAAACAAGCACAATGCAGGCGAGAGGGGGAGTGGAAATTGTAAAATCCTATTGCGTAAGTCTAGAACCGGCGTTTGCTTATTTTAACCAAACAGGTCCATGGCATGTCTTGTACTGGAGTGACCTCCTGCTGCTGCTGACCCTCCGAATTAGGTGCACATCTTCACAGCACAAATGGTCTTATCTGCTCCAGTTGTGGTTTATTTTTTTTTTATTTTTTTTTAAAGTCCTCCTCCCTGAATTCATTTTAGGTCTTGTTTTTGGTAAGGGCTCATATGTTTAGCACATGTGCGCCTTTATGCAATTTTTTATTTTCATGACTATAAAGCTGTTAACGTTTTTTAATTTGTTGACTTGGCCTCAATAACTTGATTTGGTAAATATGGAGTTTGAGTTTAGGGTTGTTGTGTATCGTCATTTGGAGCTATTACTCTGAAGATGAAAGGGATCAATGACGTGGCTGCCATAATTTGATCCGGAGTTTGAAATTTCCACTCCTCTACTAGTTTGGAAGAAGTATTTTTATGACTATATATGTTTTAGATTAGCACCAGTATCCGATGCTATTTTCGGTATATACTTCCTACAGATCACTCTCGCTTTTCTTTGTAGGAAGCTTGTTTTATGATCTAAGCCGTCCATGTGCGCCTTCTGCTGAAGAACAAGGGTGATAAAGCTATGGTTCCTATTTCTAAACTCCGGCATTGCTATCTTCTCAGATGTGCTAATTGTGTTTCCCAGAAAGGAGAGATCCGAGATTGTCCTATAGATAGGACGAATACCTGTTTGTGGGAACTCAACTCAATAGCTTAGCCACTGGGATCCATGACCTCACAGTTCTTTGTTCTTGGTCTGTGAAACCAATAAAGCTGTAAGCAAAGTGAAATGGAGAACTGTCAGAAGAGGTGGAGGAGTGCTTCTTAAAGGGGTATTCCCATCTTTGATGTTTATGGTTGTGATGGGGGGGGGTAGGGGGGCCCATTCGAGAGATAGGTGCCGGTCCCAGAGGTCCTATGGATATGTCATAAATGTCCAGGATGGGGGGGGGGGTGATGCAGGGTAAGGGGGACCCATTCGAAAGATAGTTGCGGGTCCCAAAGGTCCTATGGATATGTCATAAATGTCCAAGATGGGACTACCCCTTTAAACAGTCATCGTTTATTTTTTTCCCGGTTGGGGTTGAAGCGTTACTCGGGGAAGCAATTTTGTACTTCTATGAAGACTTTGAATTTTTAACAAATTGGTTGCCTATAAAGATAAAGCAACTTCATGTCTTAAAGAAATGATGTACTTCTTTTAAGTGGATTATGCATAGCTTCAAATACAGTGGCTTAGTTCGATTTGGGAGTCCATGTTTTAGCTTTTCAGTCTTTTCATGTGGATGGTTGTTTTATGTTTTGCACCATTTGACATGTATACTTTATCAATTTTCTTTTAGCTTTTATGTGAAACAGACATGTGATTCTCCAGCTGTGGCGGAAAGTGTTTATGTATTTCCTTTTAGTAGTGTCTTGCTCAACACACGCATTACATCAGAACATGTGTCATGTGTCTTATGTGCCTGTTCTTGTATCTGTTTTCGGTTGTGTATACCCCTATACCTGAAAACTAGAAACCTATGTAGGGGGGGTTCAACTTGTCTTAAGATGTTCCTCAGGCGAAGTTATTAGAAATTTTTTTTTTAAAAAAGGCTTTTTAGCGTACATTGAAAATTTTAAAAAGCGGGATTATCTGTGTACATGCGGAAATAAGATTGACTGGCATTATAGGCCAAAGCCTGAGCTGCTTATTTCCAAGGGTTACCCCTCCAATTTGATATAAAAAATGTACTCTACTCTCTGCTGCCCCCTGTTTCCTCAGGCTCTCCAACCAGGCCGCACACATACAAGGTGCCCTACCTTCTTATGCTCCAAAGAATATAGTTTTACGGCATTTTTCAAAATTGGCCCGAGCTACATAAACGGACCAAGTTGCAATTGTGACTTTTGAGCCATTTTTTCGACTTTTCTACATCGGAAAGCTGTCGTATAAAGGCTGATTAATTTGCCCATTGTGTAGATTCTTAGTGCACTTGAAAGAAATGGGAACAGGAGAATCTCTCGGCAGTTTAGTCTCGGGTTTAAGGCCTATAATTTCAAGCAATTATATCTCAGAATAGCCGTATTTACATTTTTTTTTTTTTTTTTTTTTTACATTTATCAAAGTACATTAAAGAGACACTCTGGCCAAAATGCAGCAGTTCAAATAGTAAGTACAGTATACATAAAAAGTGTAAAGTGTGGTATACAGTCAGGTGGGGAATGCAGACATGGAAAGTTGTTTCCACTGGAGGTCGGCTTCTTTAATGGGATTTTTTTGGTTTACATTTCTTCTAGTAGATATCCTTCCAAAATCTCTGTAAGGCTGTGTTCACCTCAGCGTTGCCCTTCCGTTGAGGGGTTCCGTCTGAGGTTTCCATCGGGTTAACCCCTCAATGGAAAGGAAAACGGAAACCTTAGCTTCCGTTTGCATCATCATTGATCTCGACACAAACGTAGGTTAAGGTTTCTGTTTGCCTTTCCGTTGAGGGGTTAACCTGACGGAAACCTCCGAAGGAACCCCTCAACGGAAGGGCAACGCTAGGCCCTAATCTGTGGGATAACCTGATAGTAAGTGTTCACTTTCTGTGCGGCGCCACCACAGGGGAAATTAAAGGCTATGTACAAATTTTGAGGGCATACTTTTTTTTTTTTCTTTTTTTTTTTAAATAAATAGATTAGTCAGTGTGATTTAGTGTAACTTTATTAGTCTTTATTTAATTTTTATATTTTTTTATCATTTTCGGGATAGTGTCCATTCATTTCAATGGATTGTCTGTTAAAGCAGGACAGGACAGATCCTCCAAAGTGAGAGATGCTCTTTGTAACCGCTTTCCACTCTGACCAAGTGATGAAGATCCTGAACAGGGGACCACCTCTTAACTCCTAATTCCCTAATAGGGTGTATGATAATGGTTGTTTTTTTTTTTATAAACTAGACAACCCCTTTAAGAGGAGCATGCATTTCTAGATGCCAGACACTGATTGTTGGCTGTCATGTGGACATTCCTTACTCTGCATAGAAGTGCATTTTTCTTGGTAACTATTCCAAGTAGGCACAGAAGTTACAAGCAAATGGCAGTGGGATGAACATATACCGGATTGGAGTAAGGAAGGGGGCCAGTGGAGCGGAGGTAAGAGTTTCGGTGACTGAAGCCTTGGTGACTGAGTGACTAAACTGCTCCTCCTCCAGAACTGATGTAGTAAGAACTTTGCTGGCTGAAGGGCTGTTTACACACTACTTAATTCAACATATCATTAAGCAGCAACTGTTCAGGAAGGTTTTGTAGTGAAAACACACCACTTTATTTTTTGTAATTATGCAGGAAACGTCATTTCATATTGTCCTTAAATAACTTGGCCACTTGTAAAGCCTGTCTTGTTTAAGTCTGTACTTTATTAGTTGTCTGTGGGTTTTTTATCATCGACTGTTCTATCAACATTCACGTCTTGGGACAGAGCGAATTCTTTCCATCTTGACGTTAAATGTATCAAAGGATGTATTCCTTAAGTGTATAGGATTCATAGCGCTGTATGCGGCCAGTTTTAATGTGAGAATGAGGTGCCAATCTTTAGGGACAGGGTGGGGACGTGTCTTTTGAGGTTATCTATACTCTGCATGATTGTGGGAATAGGGACCAGTTCATCTCCATTTCTGCCACGTACATATTTTAGTGGCACCATGTGGTTTGTTTCCAGCGATGGAGTCCCTTATGCTGTGGGAAATGTCAGGAGTTTAGAGGGTGTTTTTCTTACTTGTGACCCCTGCAGAAATCTGGCAAATCATTGCTTATTTGTTCCTAGTAGAGAATGACTGACTTGAGGGTCAGAATCTGCCTGTGAGCCATGGCTCTCCTATGTCTCCACTATTCTCATAAATCTGTTTGTAATCGGTCTCATACGAAAGGCTTTATTTAATTTATTTTTGTAGTTGCATCGTGGAGCCTATTTGGGCTTTGCCTGTTGTACATGAAAGTTGAGCAGCAATAGTGTCGGTATACATTTAATGTGCATGAGTAAATAATGGAATTCACATGTTTAGTATATAGAAGATGCTGACAGGACTATAAAGATGCTTTTTTAGTGTCCGCATGTCAAATAGGAAATGTATAGACTGCTTACCAAAGGCCTGTGTACACAGAGCAAGTATTGGTCCAGTGCAAACCATAAATAACATCATGACAATGATCCTTTTTAAGTAAGTTAACAATATAATTTTATCGTCTGGAAAGTTTATAGTGTATAAATAAAAAAACAAAATAGTAACTAGGCCAGTTATGTGAGACTGCTGCGATTAGTACACTTTCTCAATACACATGGGTCGTGTTCAGACGTGTGTGTGTATAAATAAACTGCAGCAGCATGGAGGAGATTACACAGCAGTAATGAGCAGTGTAGCTATGAATCCAGCACTGAAGTAACATATAAATCTTACCAGCAATCTGTCTTCTCTCTGCTCCCTCCTCTTGCTTCCCCTAGCCTTGCTATGATGTTCTGTGTGTCTCTCTCCTCTTCTCTCCTATGAACTTCTATGGGCAGTGTGTTTGTGTCCTTCTCTCCCTGCAACCCCCCCTCTCATCCATAAGCTTCTATAGGCAGCGTGTCTCTCTCCCCTCTCCAAAGATTTCTAGAGGCAGGCAGTGAAGACAATGGAGTGTGCTTTAGCAGAGACCCCCCCCCCTCACTTCCTGCAGTCAGTCTCCTTTGCTCTGTAATTGGAGACTGATTTTGCTTGACAGCAGATTACAGGAAGGGAGACACCTAGTGGCAGTAGCCTCACACAGAATTTGCATGGCTAAGGCTTCGATCACATCTGCTCTAGGACTCCGTTCCGACGGAAAGCTCTGACAGACACAAACGGAAACCATAGGTTTCAATGGTGACTGATCCAGTGCCAATGGTTTCCGTTTGTCTCCGTTGTGCAAGGGTTCCGTCGTTTTGACAGAATCCATACCGTAGTCTGCTACGCTATTGATTGTCAAAACTACGGAACCCTTGCCCAACGGAGACAAACGGAAACCATTGGCACTGGATCAGTCACCATTGAAATCAATGGTGATGGAAACGGAAACCCATGGCTACCGTTTGTCTCTGTCAGGGCTCCGTTCCGATGGAAAGCTCCGTCGGAACGGAGCATTAGCGCAAATGTGAACGAAGCCTTAAACAGCTAAATTTAAACCGTGCGTTAAGGGCCTTTTACACCTGTCAATATTCGGCCAGTGCAGCGAGCGCCGATGAACGAGACATAGTTGATCGGCGCTTGTTTGCTCCTGTTATACGGAGCTATGGATGGGGACGGGCGGTCGTTACTCCGATTGCTCGTCCCCATACATTATCATCATGTCAGCAGCACGTCTCCCTGTTTACACAGGGAGACGTGCTGGTGACAATTATAATAATTTACTTTTTCAAAATAATACGACCAGCAGATGATCAAGCGTTTGCTCGTTCATCTGCTGATCGCTGCCCTTTTTACACATGGCAATTATCGTCAACGAGCATTATATGAACGCTCGTCTTCACGATAATCGACACGTGTAAATCCCCCTTAAATGACAAAGTTGATTATATATCGGGTATTGTATTAGATTAGCATAAGTTGTTTAAAAGTTATTGTCCAGTAATAAAAAATAAAAATAAAATCCTATTGCAGTGATTGCATAAATAAATCAGCGGTTCAGTTTAAGTATTTTTCAGGAGATCTGTAATTTTTAATAGCATTCACTGACCATCTAAAGCTGGCCATACACATGAGAGCAGTCGGCTGAACTCGACAGATATCGACAGTCTCAAAGTTGATCCCATCGGCGCTGTAATGTAGGTAACAGTGGTTTTTATTTTCAAAAACGATCATTTTTGAGCAAGTTATGAGCAATTTTAGATTTATGCTAATTCGTTTCTTAATCGACAACTGGGCGTATTTTACCTTTTTTTTTTACCAAGTGGACGTTGTAAAGAGGTGTATGACGCTGACCAATAAGTGTCATTAACTTCTCTCCATTCATGTCCATTTGTACTCGGCACAGCGTGATCTCGCAAGATCACGCTGTGTTGTCACATACACGCACATTAACTTTACTGAAGTGTCTTGAGAGTGAATAGACATTGCCTCCAGCCAGGACCCGATTTCTATTCACACTCCTGACACTTTGGTAAAGTTTGTGTGGGACTTAATCACAGCACAGCGTGATCTCGTGAGATCACGCTCTACTGTGCGGTGAAGTTTTTGTGTGAATAGACATTGCGTCCTGGCTGAAGGTAATGTCTATTCACTCTCAAGACACTTCAGTAAAGTTAATGTCGGTGTATGTGACAACAGGAATGGAGAGAAGTGTATGACGCTTATTGGTCAGCGTCATACACTTCTCCTTACAACATCCACTTGGTAAAAAACGGCCAGTTGTCGATTTAAGAAAGTAATTAACATAAATCTAAAATCTGTTCTTTACATTACAGCGCCGATCAGATTATGTAGGCAATAGGGCAACATAATTTGATGACCGAGCCTCTTTAAACACTAAGGAGCGCCAAAGATGTATATCACTTATACCCCTTCCTCTCCAATTGACTTAATATTCATATTTGGTCAAATTGAATGTTTATGGGCGAGTCGGGTAACGTTTTAGGAATGGTATATAATTTTTGAAAAGAAAACATGGCTGATAGAAAAACAGCCAAATCGTACGCTTTTACTTTACCTACATGGAAGTGTTTTCTCTTTCTACACAGCTTATAAGTAGGTATGTCCCTAAAGTAAGACTGATCCATTGTGAGGCTTCCTCCTGCCTTTCATCAAGCTTTTATTGCTTCAGAATCCCATGAGGATGTGTAAGATACTTCTAAACATTCCTTACTTGCGAATCTAAAATGACCAAATATTTCGTTTTTACGTTTTTTGTTCCTTGTCGGCAAAACAAAGTGTTTTCAATAAATGTTCATTGGTGACTCTGACCACTCGGTTATTGGGCTCGTTCTGACCTGGCCTTCGAGTTTTCTGTATGCGCAGGACCACAAAAGGAATAAAGGAATTTCTGTGTCATAGCTAATTAAGTATGCTTGGATCTCCGATCATTTTTCTGCTCTGCTTCACAAAGTAATTAGACTTCCCTTCTGCTGTGAGCTCGCTTTTCAAATACTGTGATCTAGAAAGAACATCTCTCCTGGTCAGTGCTCCAGCGGAATTCCATTCTCAATGTAAAACGAGATCTAGAATTGTTTCTCGTTTTACAGAGTGTGTAATTGTGTCAAGGGGCTTTTTGTGAGTTTCCCGAATTTAAAATAGATTGTTTCTTAAGAAGCAGTGTATAAGGAAGTAAGCACTAGTTCAGACGACTGTCATGTCAAAGTAGAAAATTGTGTTTTATATTTTTTTCAACGTCAATTGACCGAAAACAAATGCAATAAAATTGCCAAATGGGAATAAAATATTTCACCCATCTGAAGGTTAGAGTCCTGGAAATGTCCTGGTTAGATTTCCTTCATAGTCTTCTCTGTTAAATCCAGGGCTTTCGCCGATGGAGACAACACGCGTAGAAGATTGGCATCTGACAACACCTGTGCGACGTTTCGGGGGACCGCCCCCTTTCTCAAGCATACCCGTCGGACATTCTGTGCTCATTTTTAAATGGTGATGAATTAACACCTAGGCGCACCACGACACAACTGTATGTCCTGGTGGCAAGTGTCTTAGCGCACGAGGACATACAGTTACTGCGCGGTTCCCGTTGCACACTGTCTGTGACCGTGTGAACCGGGAGGCCAGTTGACAATCCACTGTTAACAATCAGCGACTCATTGCCGCTGATTTAGGCAACTCCTTAAATGCGGCGATTGATTGCAATGGCATTTTAGGGGTTTCTAGCACATCGGCAGATCTCACAATGAAATCGCGAGGTTTGCCGATGGTTAGCATGGCGACCGGAGTCCAAACAATGGCCTCTGTGTCTGCCATGTACGGAAGCCTATCAGGACCAGCCTCCTGATAGGCTTCCTGTCAAGAGTGACAGAAAGTTACTGTGTCGTTCCCCATGCACACTGTCTGTGACAGTAGGCATCGGGTTCCGGGAGGTCAGCTGTCCACTGACTATCAACGGCTCATCGCCGCTGGTTTTGGCAATTAACTCATTAAATGCGGCGATCGATTGCGATCACCGCATTTAGGGGGTTTGTAGCACATCAGCAGTCCCCGTGCAATTGTGGGGTTTGCCGATAGTTGTGATGGCATACGGAGCCTCTGGCTGGTCCTCATAGGCTCACTGTCAGAGTGACTGTGACGTGTCACTGACATTTGGAATACGTTACACTACCTAGGTAGTGTAATGTATTCTAGCAGCGATCAGTGCTGCAGATAAAAAAAAGTGTAGTAATGTGAGGAGATGGAATTCTTGGACTCATTCAAAATATTTTGTTTAATTATGATCTTTAACCCCTTAATGACCGGGCATGTTTGTACCTTAATGACCAAGCCAGATTTGTCAAATCTGGTATGTCTGACTTTATCAGAGAATAACTCTGTGAAAGTTTTGAATATCCAAGTAATTCTGACATTGTTTTTTCGTCACATGTTGTACTTTATTTTAGTGGTAAAAGTAGACTGATACGATTTGCGGAAATTAATTAAAAAATAGAAAAATTGAAGAAATTTTGTAAAAATTACCATTTTCCCCTATTTTTAACTGCAATATGTCACATATGTACACACATACTGTACAATTTTTTTAATTAAATATATATTTCTATCTCTTTACTCCATTTTGGCAGCACTTTTGAAAAAATAAAATAAATTTTCAGCAATTTAGAGGACTTACAAATTGAATAATAATTTTATACATTTTGAAGTACATTTTGTTTTCCGGCACCAAGCCAGGTTTTCAGAGGCTCATAGGTCTGAGTGATGGAAACCCCCACAAATGACCCCATTTAGAAAACTAGACCCCTTAAGGTATTTACCTAAGGGTATAGTAAGTATTTTGACGCCACAGTTTTTTGCTAAATTTAATACATAGCAGGTGAAAAAAAAAATATTTCACTTTTTTCATAAAAGTATCAGTTTGAAGACCAATTTCTTTGTAAAGCGACCATGAGAATGAAGAAACACACCACAAAATCTATCACCCTGTTTCTCCTGTTTTCAAAAATACCAACATTGTGGCCCTAATGCGCTGCCTGGACACACGGCAGGACCCAAAATGAAGGGAGCACCCGGAGGCTTTCAGGACTCATATTTTGCTTGAAAATGTTTTAGGCCCCACTGTACATTTGGAGAGGCTTTGAGCTGCCAAAACGATAGAAACTCCCCATAAACGACCCCATTTAGAAAACTAGACCCCATAAGGTATTTATTTAGGGGTATAGTAATTATTTTGACCCCACAGTTCTTTGCTAAATTTAATGCATAGCAGGTGAAAAAAATAATAATTTCACTTTTTTCATAAAAGTATCAGTTTGAAGACCGATTTCTTTGTAAAGCGACCATGAAAATGAAGAAACACACCCCAAAATCTATCACCCTCTTTCTCCTGTTTTCAAAAATACCCACATTGTGGCCCTAATGCGTTGTTTGGACACACGGCAGGGCCCCAAAGGAAGGGAACACCCGGAGGCTTTCAGGACTCATATTTTGCTTGAAAATGTTTTAGGCCCCAATGTACATTTGGAGAAGCTTTGAGCTGCCAGAATGATAGAAACTCCCCATAAACGACCCCATTTCGAAAACTAGACCCCTTAAGGTATTTATCTAGGGGTATAGTTAGCATTTTGACCACACAGGTTTTTCGCTAAATATATTGAAATTAGTCTGTAAGAATTAAAATGTACTTTTTTTCTGAAACATAGAAATTTTTATTATTTACAAGGAATAACGAAGAAAATGCACTCCAACATTTGTAAAGCAATGTCTCCCGATTACGACAATACCCCATATGTGGTAATAAACTGCTGTTTGGACCCACAGCAGGGCTCAGAATAGAAGGAGCGCCATTTGGATTCATGATTTTGCTGGAATGGTTTTCGGTGCCATGTCGCATTTGCAATGCACTGGAGGGACCAAAACAGTGGAAACCCACCAAAAGTGACCCCATTTTGGAAAAACCTTCAAGGAATTTTTCTAGGGGTATAGTGAGCATTTAGACCCCACGGGTCTTTTGCAGAGTTTATTAGAATTAGGGCGCGAAAATTAATATCAAAATTTTTTCCACTAAAATGTTGCATTTTCTCATTTTCACAAGGGATAAAGGAGGAAAAAAACAACCATTTTTTTATAAAGCAATTTCTCCCGAGTACGGAAATACCCCACATGTGGTCATACGTTTTTTTCATTAGAAATGAATTAACCCTTTCAGGACTGATCCATTTTTTGCTTTCATATTTTAGATTTTCACTCCCCGCTTTCCAAGAGCCATAACTTTTTTATTTTTCCATCAATAGAGTGGTGTGAGGGCTTATTTGTTGCGGGACAATCTGTAGTTTTCATTGGTACCATTTTGGGGTACATGCGATTTTTTTTGATCACTTTTTATTCAATTTTTTTGCAATCCTGAGCAAAAAACAGGAATTCTGACACCGTTTTTTTAGGTTTTTTTTTTTGCGGCGCTCACCGTACGCAATAAATTACATTTTTAATTTATTCTGCGGGTTGGTACGATTACGGCGATACCATATGTATATAGGTTTGGTCATTTTATTGCGCAAACGCAAAAAAAAAGGACTTATTTATAAAAAAAAAAAATTTCTGTCACCATATTCTGAGAGCCATAATTTTTTAATTTTTTAGTCAAAAAAGCTGTGTAAGGACTTGTTTTTTGCGGGACGGATAGAAGTTTTTATTGGTACTATTTTCGGGTACATGCGACTTTTTGATCACTTTTTATTCTTTATTTAGGGAGCGGTGGTGACCCAAAAAATTGCGATTCTGTCGTAGTTTTTTATTGATTTTTTTTGGGGTGTTCATCGTGCGGGAAAAATAACATTATAGTTTTATAGTTGGGTTCGTTACGAACGCGGTGATACCAAATATGTGTACTTTTTTAACGTGTTCATTTTTTTTCTATAATAAAAGTCTTATTATAGGGAAAAAAAGCATTTAGTGTTTATAGAACTTATAACTTTTATTTTTACACTTTTTTTAAAACATTTTTATTACTTTTTTTTACTTTTTTAACTTGTCCCACTAGGGGACACTTAGTCTTGCAGCTTTGATCGCTGCTAGAGTACATTACACTACACACGTAGTGTAATGTACTCTAACTGTCATTGTGACGTGACTGTCACACTGACAGGAAGCAGAGGAGGAACGGCCGGAGGCTGTTCCTCCGAGGCTTCCGTGCATGGCAACCCGGAGGTCATTATCTGACCTCCGATTGCCGTGACAAGCATCGGTAGCCCCCACGATCACTTCGTGGGGGCTGCTGATGTGCTTCAAACCACTTAAATGCGGCGACGGCAATCCGTCGCCGCACTTAAGGGGTTAACTGCCGAAATCAGCGGCGATGGTCCGCTGTCCGGCAAGACTGATGTCTCAGCTGTCGGGGACAGCTGTCAGCGCGGGTCTGTCACTCTGTGTTTACACAGAGTGACAGTTTGAAATGCGGACGAAAATGTACGTCATGGTGCCGGAACTAGCAGCCGACCATGACGTACATTTTCGTCCTTGGTCGTTAAGGGGTTAATAGATAATTTGAGATGTGTTTTACTTGTCTGGAATGTCAATCTAACACAAACAGTATTTTGTGTTTTTCTGTTTATCTGATTGATGTAATGCTTAAACTGGACTCTGGTTCTTTATGTGTATTTTTTTGTATTGTATAACATCTTTCAATAAAAATAGATTTAAACAAAAAGTGTAAAGCATAAAAAAAAGTAATAAAAACGTTTTACAAAAGTCTAAAAAGAAGTTTTTGTTTTTTTTATTATAGTAAAAAAAACAAAACTTTAAACAGTACACATATTAGTTATAACCGCGTCCGTAACGACCCAAACTATAAAACTATAATGTTGTTTTCCCCGCACGGTGAACACCGCAAAAAACAAAACGATAAACAATGCCAGAATCACTTTTTTGGTCACCATCCCTCCCAAAATATAAAATAAAAAGTGATCAAAAAGTCCCATGTACCGCAAAATAGTGCCAATAAAAACGACAACCCGTCCTGCAAAAAACAAGCCCTTACACAGCTTTTTTGACTGCAAAAATTTTTTTTTAAGGCTCTCATAATATGGGGACACAAAAAAAAAATTTTATAGAAAAGTGACTATTGCGCAAATGCAGCAGAACATGAGAAAACTATATTCATATGGTATTGCCGTAATCGTATCAACCCACAGAATAAAGTAAAATTGTCATGTATAGCGCATGAACGACGTAAGAAATAAAGAATTTAAAACGCCAAGATCACTGTTTTTTTTTTTTTTGTCATCTTCGCTCTAAATAAAATGTAATAAAAAAAATGGTACCGATAAAAACTACAGCTTGTCCCGACAAAAATAAGCCACCCACACCGCTCAATTGACCAAAAAATAAGTTATAGCTCTCAATGTGATTCAAAATATATATATTTTTTTTAACAAATAGTTTTTTCTTTGTAAAAGTAGTAAAATATATATATATATATATATATATATATATCTATATATCACCGTAATCGTATGGAGAAGCAAAATAAAGTGAAGTTGTTCGTTTTTTTACCGTACGGTGAAAGTGGTAAAAACGAAACCCAAAAAAAACAATGGAGGAATCAAATATTTTTTCTCCAATCTTACCCCGCAAAGAAGTTTTTTTTTTTGTATTTAAAATTTTTATTCAGTTTTACAAAGAAAAAGTTGGATAGGGACACAATACATTCCTCATGTCGGAACACACAAGAATTTATGACAACCGTATAAGGCAGTTAGTCAAATACAGCCATCTTGTGTGAATACTATATACTCACAGTGGAAATCCGGAGAGAAAAATATGAACACATACCTATTAGCATACATCCACATGACCTTTTACCCCCACTAACTGGACCCTGAAAAGAATTTTATTTTCGGTTTCCCAGTACATTATATGGTACTTTAAATGGTGTCAATAGAAACTACAACTCCTCCCACAAAAAATAAGCCCTCACACCGCTCTACTGATGGAAAAATAAAAAAGTTATGCCGTTTGGAAGGCGGGGAGAGAATTACTAAAATGGAAAAGCAAAAAGATCAGTCCTGTAAAGGGTAATTAATTTGTAATAAAAACAATTACCGTATGTGGGGTATTGTCGTACTCTGGAGAGATTGTGTTATAAATGTTGGGGTGCTTTTTTTCTCCTTTATTCCTTGTGAAAATGAAAAAATGCAACATTTTAGTGGACAAAAATATTGATGTTCATTTTGACGGCCTAATTCCACTAAATTCTGCAAAAAACCTGTGGGGTCAAAATACTCGCTATACCCCATTAGAGGTGTAGTTTCCAAAATGGTGTAAATGGGGTCACTTTTGGGGTGTTTCCACTGTTTTGGTCCCTCCAGTGCATTGCAAACGTGACAAGGCACTGAAAACTATTCCAGCAAAATCAGCGCTCCAAAATCCAAATGGCGCTCCTTCCCTTCTGAGCCCTGCTGTGGATCCTAACGGCAGTTTATGACCACATATGGGGTATTTCCGTAATCAGGAGAAGATGCTTTACAAATGTTGTGGTGCATTTTCTTCTTTATTCCTTGTAAATATTAATGTCTGTTTTTCAGAAAAAAAGTTTTTCTTTTTCTCAAACTAACTACAATAAATATAGCTAAATATCTGTGGGGTCTAAATGCTAACTATACCCCTAGATAAATTCCTTGGGGGGGGTGGGGGTTTCCACTGTTTTGGCACCACAAGACCTCTTCAAACCTGACATGGTGCTAAAATATAATCTAAAAAAAGGAGGGCCCCAAAATCCACTAGGTGCTCCTTTTGCTTCTGAGGCCTGTATTTCAGTCCGTTAGCACACCAGGGCCACATGTGGGATATTACTATATGGCTATACAGTGGCAAATGTCGGGGAATACTCCTGACGTATACCTTCAACATATAACCCCCAGCGTGATGTGAACAGATCCGTAGAACTTTAAAATTGGGGAATTTTCAAATGATAAAAAAAAAAATTAATTCTGTTTGTGCTTTGCTTTTGTTTTTTGTGGCAAGCACGAAATAATGTGTTCTACGAAACCAAAATATTTTCTCAAGTTCCTTTCCAGTTGGGAACCATTTCTCTGAAAGCTTTTCTTGTGTGTCGGAGAAGAACGGTGCTTGTGGTAATCGTGCAAATCACTTCTAATGGTTTGACTAAATGCTGCTTTGGACCATCGCTTTTTCTAAAGTGTTTGTATTGGCTCCTTATTAACGAAATATGGATGATACAGCATTAAGCAGAGGGTGTTACTGGTAATGTCCAGCTGACATATCACTTTATTAAACAGTAATTCAGCCAAAATATACATCCCATTTTTTTTTTGGAGTGCTTCTATTATTGTAGCGCTCTGAAAATAATCTGTCTGGTGGTTTTTAATGCATTCTTCTTTGGCTTTCCCTTGGAAAATGAGAAATTCTAAATCCTTCAGAACACGTTGCTGCTCAAGTTACCGGCCCATGAGAAAAGCTTTTCCCAAAGAGTCGGGTTTCTTTGAACAGTGTCATTTTGTATCAGACAATTAATATTGTAATTGCCTTGGGAGTTGATTGGACATATGAAGCTATTGCCTTTTTAGAAAATGGGTTGCTGAAGTTGAGGGAAGAAGCTTAACACCATAAACTTGTGGTTGTTCTACACATTTGCACAGCTGTGAGATCAGGTTAATAGTTATTCACTTGCCCAAGAGTCGAGTGTCTCGAGAACAAAGCTGAGCAACTATATGCTATTAACAAGTACAAATTGCACTTGTCTATGATGCCTTTTTAAAAGATTTTGTTTGATAGATAGCCAGTGACATGCCTCGGTAACAGGATTGACTTACTTGTGACCCACTAAGACACACTTTTTTGTTCTTTGTGGCCCAAAAGATGGCATATAACAATATTGCATTTTTACTTGCATATTGAATATTTTGACTATTAAGGTACCGCTATGGGGATCTTGTGCACCTCCAACGTGTACTTGTATTTTTTGCCAAATTTTGTTGTAGAGATGCGATACTCATGCCACATTTAGGCCCCGTGCACACCTTGTTCATGACCTACGTTTAGCGTATGTTGGGAAAGCCCCCAGCAAAAAAATTAAATTAACTTTTTTTTTATTTTTTTTTTAATTTTTTTTTTTTAAATAAAGGATATTAGAGCGTAGTTGACTAGGCTATAACATCCCACGGGATCCTGCAATAAGCATATACTGCGAGGTAGATTTCTGTCATATTTATTTATGTGGGTTTATTAGAAACTGTTTGACTAGACTTTCAGATGTATGTTATCCTGGCACCCAACTCAGTACTCGCCAAATTACTTTTTGCTCATTTCAGGTTGACCCAGGCAGCTGAAGATTTCCGATTGTAAGAAAATAGTATGTCTGAGGTTTATAGGGATTTAATCTAATAATTGCGGAACATATCATCGGTTACTTGTTTTCATCCATATGTGAGGAAGGATGTTGGTATTTTCATTGTAATTAAATTTAAGTAATTCCAGATTATCAAAGCAAAAATATCCTATTGCAGCCTTATGTGACCTCTACGCTACTGGTTTAAATGAGGATGTTTCTGTACATTGTTTCTAGTAATGTTAATACACTGATTTTGCAGCTGCAGCCAAATCTGTGGTGTATAAATACAGCGTGTATGAATTAAGCCATAGGCCTCATGCACAGGACCGTAGTGGTATGCACAGCCCGTGATTTGCGGCTCGGACGGCCGCAGAGTCATCCGCGAGCCGTCCGCAAAGTCATCCGCGAGCCGTCCGCAAGTCACGGGCCGTGCACATTCATTTCAATGAGCCCGGACCGCAAAATGCGTCCCATATAGGACATGTCCTACTTTTTTGTAGTCCAGGCTACCACACAATGCACGGACCGTGCAAACCACAGTAGAGTGCATGGGCCCATAGAAATGACTGGGATCGCAATTCACCCGCAGATTTGCGGGTGAATTGCGGCCGCAAAAAGACTTTCGTGTGCAGTCTAGTCTACTAAAACCTTTACGGCTGAACTTGAGCTGTAATGCCATATTTACGATAGGGAAAGTCAGTATAGCTTTCCAGATTGGCAAACCACGAGGGAATAAAGTTTTAATAAGGGGTTGTCCCAAAGTGAACAACCCCCTTAAAGCTTAAAATGCAGATCTTCAATAGTAGCTAATAAGATTTTAATTTGACGGTGTCCGTCTTTGAACAGTGAATCTTCCAATTACCAATACAAATGATCCTTTTGAGAGCCCTATACAGCTGAGTGAGGATTTCTGATTCTGCCCCCTAACCAGGAGACGCGACTTTAAAAATGTGCTTGCTGTCTTTTTATTTTTTATTGAATGAACCTTTGCCCTGACACACCGAAACTGGATCAGACTGAGTCTCTTTCACAGTTCTCTCGTAGACCTAATAAAGAGCCTTTTTTTCCTTTCTAGCATACAGCAGTTTTATTAGAGCACATGGGGTTAACCAGCTTATAATCATTTTTTGTACCTAATCCAGTCATCCTCAGTGTTTCTGCTATAATAAGGGAAGCGTGAATTAAACGTGAGCCGTCTTTAACTGGCCATGCATGGTTTAATATTTCGGCCTGATGCGACAATACTAGAACAACGTAGCGTCATAAAAAAAATTCTGTTGATCAAAAGCACTTTATGGAAACACTAATCCTTTTTTTTAATTTATATTTTCAGGTGACCATCTCAAGGTCTGTTCACAAGGACACACGTGTTGCTCTCAAGCAATGGAAGAGAAATACAGCCAGCAGAGTAAACATGATTTCAAGGCTGCGGTAACTGAGCCATGTAGTACTTTGCAGAATATTTTTTCTTCCAGATACAGCAAATTTGACGGTACGTGAATAAATATCTATATATTTTATTTTTTTTAGCAAAAATGTGCCATAGGAGACCACTTCCTATTATTATATGTTCACACAAAAGCACGACGACACTGAACCTTGTGCATGACTAGGTGCCCGTCTTTGTGACCTTTCCCACCACCAGGTGGAAATCGGATTTTGAAAAGGGAGCACCCCAATTTCATATGCGTGTGGGTATTTAGTCCAGCCGTATGTGCACCATGATGAACATTAGCATGCGATGTTCCGGACGAACACCGAGGCGGTTATGTGCTCGTTGGTTAAAAAAAAAAATAAAAAAAAAATGGTGTCTCCTGTGCTAGCCCAAAACGTTGCATTTTAATGTATGCCGTGATGCAAACCTTGAAAAATCCAGCCGCTTGTGCTATTCGAAAAGTCTTAACTTTCTTTTACGGGGAGAGATTTCTGTTCCTTAACCAGAACTAAAGCTACTGCCATTTGTGTCAGAACTGGTCCTTCGATAAATTCTATAGCCTCAGTCTGGCCACATTTTGGCTGATTAGTGTCCAGTAGATCAGTGGCAGGCCAACCATTCCACCTTAAATTAAAGAACTATAGAATAGGTGGGCATTAAGCCTTCCAGACAGGGAGGTCTGATAACAATACATTGCGACTTTACAATATTGCAAAAGCACATGCTTACTGATTCTTATGAAAGTTCTTTGCTTAGGAGGAGGAGCATGACTTTTCTGTCTCTGAAGGGTGCCTCTATTTCCGTGATCTATAGGGGCATCTTAATGTTGGCACACTGAGCACCTTGGTAGCTTGCTCTGAGGAACATTTAAACCCTATTCACACGACAGGGATTCCCGGCCTCAGTAAGAACAATAGACTGGGCCAAATGGGGCTATTCACACAGTAAATTTTTTGACGGCTCTGTAAACCGGGCCATCAAAAAATGGAGCATGCCCTATTTTCGGCCGTTCTCCTGGCCGCACGGCTCCCATAGAAGCCGTGCTTTACATGTCCCCACAGACTGTCACTCGGATGTGATCTGAGTGACGGCTGTGCTTTCTGACGCTCGTTCGCTCTCCTTCTCATAGTGCGAAGTGCATGTGAGGAGGAGGGTATTTTTTTTTTGCTCCCTGTAGGAGCGCAATCTTCGGCCACAGCGTTGCCAAAGCTGTGGCCGGCAATTCCACTCCAAGAGAAGTCCCTAACTTCACTGTCTATATATGGACAGTCACTTCAGGGACTTCTCCTGGCACGGTGCTCTACTCCTGAAACGGAAATCCCTGGCGCTGTGGCCGGTGTTTCCGCTCCAGGAGAAGTCCCTGACTTCACTCTCACTCTCCATATATGGACATTGAAGTTAGATTTCTACTGGAACTGTCCCTTACAATGGCGCTATCTACAGGAAGGTAGGGTGGTGCTATCTATGGGGGGGGGGTGTAAAAGGGGTGTAAAAGGGGGAAGTGGGGCATTACCTACAAGGGGGGTGTGTGTAGCATTACCTCCGGGGGGGGCTGTGTGGCATTACCTATGGGGGGGGCTGCGTGGCACTACCCACAAGGGGGGGGGGCTGCGTGGCACTACCCACAAGGGGGGGGGCTTCGTGGCACTACCCACAAGGGGACGGGCTGCGTGGCACTACCCACAAGGGGACGGGGCTGCGTGGCACTACCCACAAGGGGAGGGGGCTGCGTGGCACTACCCACAAGGGGACAGGGCTGCGTGGCACTACCCACAAGGGGACAGGGCTGCGTGGCACTACCCACAAGGGGACAGGGCTGCGTGGCACTACCCACAAGGGGACAGGGCTGCGTGGCACTACCCACAAGGGGACAGGGCTGCGTGGCACTACCCACAAGGGGACAGGGCTGCGTGGCACTACCCACAAGGGGACAGGGCTGCGTGGCACTACAGAGGGCAATGTGTGGCAAAAAATTACACCCATTTTTTAAACGAACAGGGGAAAAAATCGGGTGAAAATCGTCCCGAAACGGCCTAGAAAAACTGACCAAAACAGCCGTTTTTATCGGCCGACACTCGGACCCTGTCATGTGAATTGAATAGAGCCTTAGGCCTATAATGAGGCCCTGCGCACAGCATAATGCCCAGCAATTTATTGCAAATTACTTCTCCCTTTCATGCCAAGAACGCTAGCCCTTTTCGGTGTTTAGAGATCACTTGGCTCCGGCTCGACAAGAAATATAGCTTGCTTACCAGAAAAGTCTGCCCTCTGGGTTTTTCTAGTGGCTGGTACATCAAATGCCTATACCTTCCATCACTAAAGGTGTCAGTGTTTGCATTCCAAGTAGCCTTAATTAAGATGTTTCTGTTTTGATACCTGTTAGATAAAGAGTTCTGTCCTAAGGCCCTATTCACACGACAGGGTTTCCTGGCCATGTGACGGCCGTTCACAAAACGGCTGGCACACGACCGCAGTAGGAAAAATAGATCCCAAATGGGGCTATTCACACGGCCGATTTTTTTTGGACGGACCGGGAAGCCCAGCCGTCAAAAAATTGGACATGCCCTGTTTTCCGCCGTTCTCTCGGCCGCCCGGCTCCCATAGAAATGTGTTCCGAGTGACGGCAGTGTCTTCCAGCGCTCGCTCTCCTCCTCCTCACAGTGCGAAGTACATGGGAGGAGGGTATTTTTTTGTTCACCGTAGGAGCGGAATCCCCAATCCCTGGCCTGTGTGGCATTGCCTACGGGGGGGCCTGTGTGGCATTGCCTACGGGGGGGCCTGTGTGGCATTGCCTACGGGGGGGCCTGTGTGGCATTGCCTACGGGGGGGCCTGTGTGGCATTGCCTACGGGGGGGCTTGTGTGGCATTGCCTACGGGGGGGCCTGTGTGGCATTGCCTACGGGGGGGCCTGTGTGGCATTGCCTACGGGGGGTGGCCTGTGTGGCATTGCCTACGGGGGGGCACACGGCCCCCTTGCAGCTAGTGCCGCACACGGCCCCGTTGCATCTAGTGCCGCCCCCTAACTTCCTATAGGGGACTGCTCAAGGAGAAGTCCCTGACTTCCCTGTCCATAGATGGGCAACGCTGATGTGAACATGCCTTAATACTGATCACATCTAAGTTCATTAACTTAGATGTGATATTAGTTGGATCCTGTGTGTCTGAGACACACAGAACTAGCTTTCAGCCGAGCAGTCAGTCCAGCTGACCTGACGGAATCGGCTGTGACGGGAATAAACCGCATCTATGTATACAGGATATATAGAAGCTGACCTCTTCCCGACATCTGCCATATATATACGATGCACGTCAGGTGGGGGAACATGAAGCGGGCTCATGTCCATAGAACGAGTGTGTCGGCTGTGTTACAGCCAACACTTCAGGTTAAAGAGCGCAATCCTGCACGTTTAACTCGGTTAAACGCAATGGTCACTATTTAAACTACTAGAAACGGGGGTGACCCCCTGTAACGTTGCAACGGCCACCTGCTACGCAATTGCAAGGTGCTGTTGGTTGGCATGGCAGCCTGAGGGCCTGATGAAGGTCCCCAGATCTGTCATCTTCATACTATGAAGGAGTGTGTCTGTATCACAATATATTGCCATACATTAGTGTTGGTGGTTCAAGTCCCCAAAGGGGACAAAAAAAAAAGTTTAAAAAAACACTTATTTTTTTTTTTAAATACATTTTACAAAAAAAAATTGTATTCAAAAATAAAAAATTAACATAACTGGTATCACCGTGTCGGTAAAAGTCTGAACTACTACAATATGTAATTTAGGCCGCACGGAGAACGGCGTAAAAAATTTAAACCGCCAGAATCTCTTTTTTTGATTACTTTACCTCCTACAAAAAAATTGAATAAAAAGTGATCAAAAAGTCTCATGTACCCAAAATGGTATCATTTGAAACTACAGCTCGCCCCACAAAAAATAAGCCCCCATGCCGCTCAATAGATGGAAAAATATAAGAAAGTTATGGCTCTCAGAATATGGCGACAAAACTCAAATTTTATTTTTAACAATCGTTTTTTCCTTGTAAAAGTAGAACAAAAAACGATATAAATTTGCTATCACCGTATTTGTATTGACCCGAAGAATAAAGTCAACATGCCGTTTTTACTGCACAGTAGACACCATAAAAACAAAACCCCCCCAAAAAAATGTAAATTTTATTTTTTTTCTTCCACCCCACAAATATTTATTTTCCAGTTTCCCACTACATTATACGGTACAAAATGGTGCCGTGAAAATCTCCAACTCGTCCTGCAAATAAAAAGCCCTCATATGGTAATATTGATGGAAAAATAAAAAAATGTATGGCTTTTGGAACGTTGGGAGAAAAAAAAAACCCACGAAAAAACTAGTAAAAATCCAGAAAATGGCTGCGGCGGAAAAGAGTTAAAACGGGGGGGGGGGGGGGGGAGCGAATTAGTCCATTGAAAAATCACCTAAGATATTGTTTGAACTCCTTTTATAAAATAGAAATTAAAAAAAGGTGTGCATAGCTTTTAGGCTATATGAAAACTTGAGTTGAATATTGCCTGGTTCCGTTGCTAGTTGAATATACCTTAAATTGGTTGTCTACTTTACACAATTCCTTTTCGCTAGCACGGTCCTTCGATGGTAAACTATTCGCATGGTGTCACGCTGTTGGACCCCTACCAGTCAGCCATAATCTATGAAGGAACCTGGTGGAAAATTTAAAATTAAGAATTCAACAGTTTCTCCAGAGCAAGTGACACTCTTCGTAGCAGTTCTTCACTCGGACTAATAGATTAGGGTCCTGAACAAGAAGCCCCCTCCTCTATTTACTCATAATTCACTGAAAGGGTATTTGTAAAAGGATCGCTTTAAAAAGACAACCCCTTAACTTGTGTTTTTTCATGTTTATAATGGGTAACCGTATCTAGTGCGCACACTTCATAATGTACTGTCGCTTTTTATGGAATTCTGTTTTTCCTTTTGATTTTCTGCACCAACCACTTCAGGAAATGTAATAAAACATTAATTGTAATTTATTTTTAATGCAGCATGTTTAATTGACATACTTGGCGTATCATCAGAAAACCCTTGACTGAACACTAATAAATCAAATTAATTTAGTGGATCCCAAAATATTGTACTGTTGAATCGCTATAGATTTTTAATGGTTTAGTCTACATATGTGTGCATTAGTGGTTTGCTAGATTCACGCAGGACGGAAATGCCAGAGATTTTCTGCATGGATTACAGCCCCAGCCTTGTGAATAAGATTTGAACAAATCTCATTCACATGCTGCGGAAAGTTTTTGGGACGAAAATCGGAGAATGCTGTGGAAATCCGCAGCATGCTCATTGGATTTCGGTTAGGCACTGCAGATTGTTAAAGGGGTGAAATCCGCCGCAAAATCCACAAGTAGCATGCGGATACGCTGCAGAGAATCGTGAGCTTTTCTGGCCTGTGGGAATTAAGCCGTAGGCAATGTTCACACGTTGGCCAATTTGGTGCGTAAAATCTGTATAAAAACCACAGATAAATGCAGGTAAATTCCGCACATAATATTGTGGGTTTCTTTTGTATGCGTTTTTATTTGCAGATTTTACATTTTGATGTGGGAACAGGTGCAGATTATCTGCTGTGGATTTTGGAGGATTTTTTTTAAAATAAACTTTTTAGATACAATTCTAAGACGGAAATGCGAGAGAGATTGACATGTTGCAGAATTGAGAATCCACAACACAGGTTAAATTACATGCAGAAAAATTTTGCAACATGTAGAGGAGATTACTTAAAATTCCTTTATTTTTCTAGCACTGGATAACACTAGGGAAAATCGGCACCGTAGTATGTTGCTTAAATGTGTTTTTTTATCCCGTTTCTACTGCCTTTTTTTTTTTTTTTTTATTAGGTTCCAAATCTGTCAGAGGTCTAGTAGCCCCAAGCTTCCTTTATATGAAGGGCTTATTTTCTTTTTTTTTTTTTTTTTACTTCTAGACGTCTGGTGTAGCAATTGAGCTTTTCATGTGCGGCCTGCTGACCTTTCCCCCTCTGCCACCAAATCTTAAGTGCCCTTAATTGCTATTTAACCAAATCAAATTCAGCTTCCAACCAAAGAGCATTTATTTTAGGATAGGGCTACATCTAGACTTTCAGTCGCTGATTACAAAAATCGCTCTGAAATCGCTGTCTACATATGGCTTAGTAGGTAATTTTGTAGTAGTAGGTACTTTTTTCATCCATAGAGTAACCTGAAAATTACTTGGAGATTTCCTGCAAACTGCTCGTTACAGTTTGGATTACACTATGGGTCGAAGGCCCCCTGAAAATCAGTGCCATTCTTCTGAATGGGGTTATTTCTGCAGCAAGCTCAAAATCTGCCGTGTGTACTGTGACACATGCCCTTTTGATGCAGTTTTTTTATTCTGTTTTTTTTTAAGCCACAACCAGTAGAGTATATAAAAAAAAAAAAAAAAAAGATATATATTTTTTTTTTCTATGTACTTTCTCTCTTTACTATCCACACGTAGCATTGACTTAAAGGGAATGTGTCACTAGAAAAATGTTTTAGTTTTTTTTAGTTAAACTGTTAGTATATAAATGATAACACATTGTTCTAATTTTTTTTACCTTTTTTCACAAGTCAGGAAATATTATTATAAATTAGATTCTAATTTATAACATTTCCATGTGCTGGTCACTAGAGGGAGCAATTCCAAAAATTGCAGCATTGGCATGTGGTAGTGCAACCTCATTGCTTTATGCTGCAAAATTGGAGAAGGCACATTCGCTCTAGTGTCCTCAAACAATCCCCCCTCCTTTATCCTGGCTAGTGCCCGGAGAAAGGAGGGGGTTGAATGTTCAAACCTCCTACACTGTGTGTCGCCATTTTTTTGAGCGAATGCACAGTTTTAGGAGGATTAGATACAGTGGTAATCAGACAGTATAACACGAATATATACACACATCACCTACACAAACATAACTTATCTGCTCCTGCTGCTGCCTCCACTCCTAGTCCTTGCTTCTGAATATATGGACGGAAGCCGCGACCGGAAGTAGTTATTTTACTGTCCGGCCGCAGCTTCCGGTCCACGTGAAAATATATATATAAAATTCCCATCAAAACTGCATAGGTGAACCCATTTTAAGGCCTCCATCACACACAGAATTTTTCTAGCAAAACTGCATCAAAAAGTGCTTAAAAAAATGCTAAGGTTATTTAAATGTGACCTACGTTTTCTATGGCGTCTGTAGCGGTGTTTTTTTTTCTGGCGGTTTTAAAAGTCCTATAGCGAAGCCTATGTAAAAAAACGCCATTGATCACAAAATTGCCACATACTAAAACGAAGTTGTATGTAATGTTTTTTATATTTTACTATAGACTGTAATATAACATCTGGCTGCGCTAAAAACACTATTGAAAATGCACAAAAACTTATCAAAATGATGTGTAATGACCAGCCTTAGGCCTCATGCACACGACCGTATTTTTTCCCACCCGTAAATACTGGCGTAAATACGGGTCCGGTGTCACACGTATTCCACCCGTTTTGCACCAGTATTTACGAACCCGTGCTCGTAAATATGGGTCCGGTGTCACACGTATTCCACCCGTATTTACGAGCACGTTTTTGGCGGCAAAATAGCACTGCACTAATCGGCAGCCCCTTCTCTCTATCAGTGCAGGATAGAGAGAAGGGACAGCCCTTTCTGTAATAAAAGTTAAAGAAATTCATACTTACCCGGCCGTTGTCTTGGTGACGCGTCCCTCTCTTCACATCCAGCCCGACATCCCTGGATGACGCGGCAGTCCATGTGACCGCTGCAGCGATCACATGGCCTGAAACGTCATCCAGGACGTCGGGCCGGATGTCGAGAGGGACGCGTCACCAAGGCAACGGGCGGGAGACCGGACTGGAGGAAGCAGGAAGTTGCCGGTAAGTATGAACGTCTTTTATTTTTATTTTTTACAGGTTTATACTGATCGGTAGTCACTGTCCAGGGTGCTGAAAGAGTTACTGCCGATCAGTTAACTCTTTCAGCTCCCTGGACAGTGACTATTTACTGACGTCGCTTAGCAACGCTGCCGTAATGACGGGTGCACACATGTAGCCACCCGTTATTACGAGAGCTCCATAGACTTCTATGGACTGTCCGTGCCGTTATTACGGCCAGAAATAGGACATGTTCTATCTTTTTTAACGGAAAGGGCACCTTCCCGTGAGAAAACGGGAAGGCACCCGTCGCCAATAGAAGTCTATGAGCCCGTTATTACGGGTCGTGATTACGACCCGTAATAACGGGAGTTTTTACGGTCGTGTGCATGAGGCCTTAGGCGAACATGTTTTTACACACACACACACACACACACACACACACACGACCGTGGTTTACACGGACTGTGTGGGGGCCGCAATTTCGGACCACAAAAACTCAGGACGAGTCATTTTACAGTCCACTAATGAAGTCTGGCACCATTGAAATTAATGCACGTCTTTTGTGTGCAGTGTCAGTATCTGCGGATGAGACTCCACATGTGCAATGAGGCCTTAGGCTTAAATTCACACATAGCAGTTGAGGTACAGTTAAAAACTATATTAAAAACGCATCGGAAAAACTGTGTCTTTACTGCGTTTGGTGCACATGTTTTTTAAAATTTTGTTCTTTTTATGTATTTTTTTTCAACCACACCTAAACCGTAGTTTCTACAAAAAATGTAGATGTAGCCCCAGCTTTGGGCTGGAATCACACATGCAGGTTTTTTGGCAATTTTGAGACTAAAAAAACCCCACCAACAACTGCCAGGAAAACGGCATGTGTAAATCCAGCCTAAAAATGGATTTGTCCTAATCATAGACCTCCAAAATCTGAACATGTCAGGGGAGTATAATGGACATCTGTGTAGATGTGACCTTGGCAGCTGGTGGGAGTTACTTCTAGAGGTATTGTACTGCGTGGGGAGGGGGTTATATGTACATATTTAGAGCACATTCGTATTCCAGAGTTACTACTGCATTCTGCGGCAATATTTAGATCACTATATACGACTCTACTGCGCAGTTATTTTAGAGTTTCTATTGATGTGTATGTGTTCACACTTTTATCTTACCTTTTTATACTTTTTTTTTTTTTTTCATACTCTTATGCCCCCTCCTGAAATCATACACAAGTTTATAAGCCGTACAAGTCTCATGGTTTTTTCTGTTCTGCAGTGTGGTTTGTAATCGGGATCTCACTCCCCCCTAGAGAGAAACTTTCAGCATACTGTGTATACAATGACTGACTCTCCCTGCCTTTCAGATATCAGCATACGCATGTGTTGCAGGTTGTATAACTGCAATATGAAACTGAAAACCCCCAATGCTGGTGTCTAGTTACCTTCTTCCCTTCAAGTTTTCCTTTAATCTGCCCAGTTCAAGCTGCTAGTCCATGTTTTATTGTGTAGCGCCAGCTGTGGGGTGGAGTGAAGTTCTCATACACCTTGTCTCTTGGGAAAGCCGGGGCAGCACACGCACACACATACACCCCAAAGAATTTAAATATGGATGCTACAATTTGTATTATGTCTGCTCGGACTTAAACTAGCAGCCACGCCTTGAAGGTATTAATTCAGGGAGTGCGTACATGTGTCTCCCTTAAACTGACCATACATTATGGATTTTGGATGTCAGTTTTCTGAATGACTTGTAGTTCATGGTTGCTCTGTGAAGGTTGCCGTGCTGGATGACCACTAAGTTAAAACGACAAATCAACAATTGTTATCTGCCTTGATCTGTGGCCTGGTCTGGGCTTCCATTGATTGGATGCAGATCTGTACTTTGGGATGAAACCGACAATGACCCAACAAGGCAGATCAACTTTTGTACAGTTATCGGTCTTCATTCACGCTCGTTCGTGTCACAAAAAGTCCCTGATGGTTTGCCAAAAATTGTCTAAATTCTCCATTTCAACCAACAAAAATCTTGTGTATGGTTACCTTTATTAGGCACCAAAACTGTCCATCACACAATCGATGTGTTAACTTTACATATGTTGAAGTTCATAAAATTAAAATGTAATATTATCTATATATCAGCATTTTTATACCTACAACATATCGGTCCCAAATTTGAGCTTAAGGAGGCTCTGTCACCAGATTATCAAATCCCTATCTCGTATTGCATGTGATAGGCGCTGCAATGTAGATAACAGTAATGTTTTGTTTTTTTAAAACGATCATTTTTGGCCAAGTTATGAGCAATTTTATATTTATGCAAATGAGCCTTTCTAATGGACAACTGGGCGTGTTTTCTCTTATTTCCAACTGGGCGTGTATTGTGTTTGTAACATCTGGGCGTGTTTACTTGTTTTACTAGCTGGGCATTGTGAATAGAAGTGTATAATGCTGACGAATCAGCATCATTCACTTCTCATCGTTACCACCCAGCTTCTGGCAGTGCACAGACACAGCGTGTTCTCGCGAGATCACGCTGTGACGTCACTTCCTCCTACAGGAACTTCATTGCGTCGGACGAGCGAGGACACGCTGTGCATTGCCAGAAGCTGGGTGGTAATGATGAGACGTGTATGATGCTGATTCGTCAGCATCATACACTTCTATTCACAATGCCCAGCTAGTAAAACAAGTAAACACGCCCAGATTTTACAAACACAATACACGCCCAGTTGGAAATAAGAGAAAACACGCCCAGTTGTCCATTAGGCTCATTTGCATAAATATAAAATTGCTCATAACTTGGCCAAAAATTATCGTTTTAAAAAAAACAAAAAACTTTACTGTTATCTACATTGCAGCGCCGATCACATGCAATAGGAGATAGCGATTTGATAATCTGGTGACACAGCCTCTTTAAAGCTTAATTTGCATGCCAGAGGTGTATTTTTATTCAGGACATCATTTTATAGCAAGCCTCGTGTTTATAAAGGCCATACACTGGAAGATACAGATCTAGCCCTAAGGACGTACAGCTTCCACAAGGGAACTTACTCTCACCCATCAAACTCCCCTGATCCTGGATGTCCTCTTTAAAGACCACCATTTCTGATTGTATAGCTTTACTACACCTACTTTTCTGGTAAAACAGGAAAAGTGCAGGATCCCTTTCTATCTGCTGTAAAGCACTAATGTCTGCCCATTGTTTATGCCATATGCTTCCTCCAAACCGCACAGTAGCCGATCAGTGAGGTTTCCAGGTTGTTGTAGATCTTGGTTGACCTCTCGCAGGTCATATGTGGACCTACAGCTCATCGATAGTGGTATAGAGCCTATGATCTAGGTACTTGCACCCCCATGGGATACATGCCCGGTCTCTATTAAACCTATTAAAAGCACAGTGGAACAGTGTATGATCATAGCCGTGGACGTTTTTTTATGTAAGTTGTTTGATTAGGGGGTACCTGGCTTAGAAATGTTGAGAAACGCTTGTATGTATATAGGACATCTGCCTCATAAAGGGCATTATAATAGAGTTAAGTTTAGAAGACGACTTGTATGGTTTCCTAGTTTCTGGAGATGTCTTACAGCCTTAGACTATTGAAAAGCATGGAAAGGACACGTAGTCATGTAGTCTCTTATGATGTGAATCCTGATTTAGTTCGAGTGTGCATGTCTATTTCAATGGGGAGAGTGGTAGAAGCCACTGCCAGACGCCTCTGGTAGGTAGAGGCTCTTCCCCAGCATGAACATATCCAACGTGCTCAGTTCTTCTTACTACTGGCAGGTCATTGATGGGCAGTCCGGAGACCACTGTACACATTACATCATTCACTGATACTGACCAAAGCTGAGGGTATGGCCGACTTTGCCACTATATATATATAAATTAGGGCTGGGCAATTATGTCCTAAATCAAAATCGCGATTAATCGAACATGAAACCTTGATTACGATTATTTAGTCCACGCCCCCTTTTTGCATGCTACGCCATTGAATTAATATTTATCCCCTGAGCCTGCTGTATATCATCTACACCCTGACACTGCCCCCATACCGTATATTGCCCCCATGGTGCTACCCACACAGTATAATGCCCCATAGTTGCCTCCACACCGTATAATGTCCCCAGAACTGCCTCTACATAGTATAATGCCCCCATAACTGACTTCCACACAGTATAATGCCCCCAATAGTGCCTGATAAAAATAATTATATACATACTCTCCTAACCCTGCTTCTTAGGGTCCCCTGCTCTACCATTGGATTCAACTGTATCTGCGTCCTGAAGGTGCAGATACCGTTTAAACCAGGAGAAAATAATTTATAAAACCGAAATTCCCAAGATGACGTTGATTGATTGTGCTGAATTTCGATTTAGATTATTTTTTGATTAATTGCCCAGCCCTAATAAATGAAAAAAATAAATATATCTATATATAATATTAATATCTATCTATTCAGAAGACAGGCAGCACTCCACACATTTATCCGGTAAAAATAATTTTATTCCCCTATAATACATATATATTATTTTGTAACTTTATTTTCCGACAATAATGTATTGTAGCATTGTAAGTTTTTTATTTATGTCCCGAGAGTGCAGAAAGGTATGATTTGTCTGTCTTGAGTACTTTGTGTGACAGTCATACATTGAACTTGTGTTGATGTAGTGATTTAATGAGTGTAGTGTATTTGTCGTGCTGCTATAAAACATGTTTATACAGCACGGCTAAATAGAAAAGTAATCCTGTGTGTTTGTGTGTAGGACTTTGTTCAACTGACTTACAGCAGAGGTGTTAATTTATGGAACTATAAAGTCCAGACGGAGAAAAACCTACATCTTTTTCTCTTTTCAAACAAAGCAGTGGAACTTCTAGCTTGTTTTCGTGCCTTTTCTTTATGACACTGACAATATATATAGTAGTGGTAACTATATCACAGAATATTAGATTTGTAGAACACTTACTATTTTTTATATTTGTATTGCTGTGTTGATTTTTTATAATATAATTTTATGCTTTTGCGGTCTTGTTTGTTGTTTTTTTTTTTGTTTAATTACCTGCGCACATTGAGGTGTACAATGAAGGACTTCAGTGCTCTTCAATTTATCGTCTACTTTTATTTTTAAAAGTCCTATTTGCAAAGCATAGGATGTGGCCTGATGCATCGCCCACTGTTCATACTTGGGATGTAGATTTCTCCTAGATCTGTATTCAGGAATTCAATTTCCGAAACCACAATGGTCTTCTCAGTGAAAATAAAAGCCCTTTCAGCGGTTTGTCTTCCAAGATGCACCCTCCACCCTTTCACATTTGACAGGGCAAAGGTGGTAGTACAAAATTACATACATGTATGATAGAAATATTTTTGTCAAGCCACACAGCCCTGTATTTAATGGTTAGCCAGGAAGGATGTGGCTGGTATAAATAATTTCCAGATTATTAAGTTATTCGTTGCCACACAAATTCTAGACATTCAATAAGAAACCCCAAATTCCTCATTCAGACAGGAAATACTGCTCATTATTGGGACTTGATTTTATTGGAGCTTCGTGTGTGTGTGTGTTTGTTTTTTTTTAGATTGTGTTACGTTTATATAGACAGGGATATAAATGATGATTTACTTGAATGGGCATGCACATTTTATCAGAGTTTTCTAGTTTTTACAAATAAGTTTATTGTATAGTGAAGTTATACATTTTTCTAATATACGTTATCAATTCTTCATCATTTTCAAGAGCTCTACTTGCTGTCAGTGAATAGAAACCTTAATTGTTTGCTTCCAGTGCTTTAGGTTGTGCCTGCCTAATCAAATTCTGTACAGTGCTCGGTTCACATTGGCATCTTTGCCTGTTCATTAGGCTTTTGATGGCACCAATGGCGTAGACCTTGCCGTCAAAAATACTGGATCACTCTAAAAAGCCTGACTATTTTAAAAGGCAATGAGGATTCCTAGTGTTTGCAAGCAGATACAGCCTAGCTGTCATGGGTACTTTATAAAGAGAAGTAATGATACTAATGTGAACAGAGCCTTAATGGCACATATCTTAGGGTGCGCATTCTACTTGCTGGCAGGGTACTGCTTTTATTTGCCTTGGGTCATCACAATTTATTCTTGTGCAAGTAAAAACAAAGCATTGTCTGACTATGTACGAGTCTCTTCTTCTCCATTCTCATTTTCTATACTTTTTTGTTTTCCTAGAATTTTTTAAAGAACTTCTGAAGAATGCAGAACGATCACTGAATGACATGTTTGTGAGGACTTATGGACGGTTGTACATGCAGAATTCAGAACTTTTTAAAGACTTCTTTATGGAGCTGAGAAAATACTACGTCAGCGGGAATGTCAACTTGGAAGAAATGCTCAATGACTTCTGGGCTCGGCTGCTGGAGCGCATGTTCCCGCTGTTAAACCCAAATTTTCACTTCACTGATGAGTATCTGGAGTGTGTGAGCAAGTACATTGACCAGCTTAAACCGTTTGGAGATTTACCACGTAAACTTAAGCTTCAAGTTACCCGTGCCTTTGTGGCAGCCCGCACCTTTGCACAAGGCCTAGCTATGGCCAGAGATGTCATCAACAAAGTGTCCATGGTAAGAGAATTTACTTTTCAGCTGTGGCCGTCTTTTGATACCCTTGGCATTCATTTCATGTGTCTGTAAAGGACTTTTTATCGTGACCGTCTGAATGCTGCTCTGTGCTCAAATTGTCAGGTTAATTAAATTGGCCTGGCACGAAGACCACACACATTTACCACCTGTATATATGCCAGTTTCAAGAAAAGGGGAACTTTATGCCCGTAGGCAGGTTCCGTCCTGTTTAATACTGATGGGTTCTTATAAGACTTGGCAGCAAAACCATTAGCACTTTATTTTTTTCCTCGCAGCTCATAGCTTAAACTATTTTATTCATATAGGTTATGCAATGGAACCGAGGAGGCATAATGGCCTGCTTCTTATAGGTAACATCTATAGATTGGGGGAGGGACCATAGGCACAAACCATGTATGGCCTTATTAAACGGTAGCTGTCACTTGTTTATATAGTGCCAATATATCCAGTATTGCTGTATTGAGAATCCACTGCCATGAGTCCCTGTCCCCAGTGGACGGGTCCGTTTTATTTCCCTACTATAGGCACAAAAGCGCACCCCTTCCCATATACACTAGAGATGCTATCGTAGGATCCCAATAAGGTTATCGCTATGCTTTTTGAATTTTGTATGCATTACCTTTGGAGATATGGATTGTTTAAGGGCCCAAAGCTGGTCATACACACTTGATGGGACCCAACTGAGATGGTAAATTTGACCGATTTTATAAATATATAACCATGCAAAAATGATTAGCTCCAAATATGAACATCCAGCGGACTACAGACTACCAAGGTACCCAACACAGCGCGTCATTCTAACCGCACCTCAACCGCAGCGTGTGAATGGAACCTTCATCAGAATGGAATTGAACATCTAAGCCAACCGTTATCTCCTATATTTGGGCTAACTATTGTTTCGTTTGACCACAGGGACATGGCTGGTCAAAAACCGAAAAGAAAAAAAATAAGTTCTGACATATTTACCTTACTGTTACTAGTAGCCTGAGCATGTTCATCTCTATATGTTCAGGCCCAGGATAGACGATGATATTGCATACATGTTCTTTCTTGAAAACTGAGGTTTTGTTCCTTTTCACTTGCAGTAGATCATATAAATCTTGAAGTTGCCCAAGGCCAGGATCACACAGAGTTTTAATGCGTTTTTTGGCTCAGTTTTTTTTCAGCTAAAGCCAGATGTAGATCCAAACGGAAGGAAGAGCATAAAGAAAAGACTGATACGTCTCCTTTATTTTGTGCCCACTTTTGTGTTTGGCTCAAACAGCATCGAAACTGTGTGTGTGATCCTGGCCTAGATTTAGTTAACTCCTATGCAGCATGACCATAACCTGCATTCTTCACACTCCAATGGAAGTCAAAGAAAATCTAAGTGTATGTTCACACACTAAACAAAAAACGGCTGTAAAATACGGAGCTGTTTCAAGGGAAAACAGCCTCTTATTTTCAGCAGTTTTTTAAGCATGCTGCGTCGTTGGATGCATTTTTTAACGCCGTTTTCTGAGCGGTTTTTCTATTGACCCAATGAAAAACTGCTCCAATAACCGCTCCAGAAGTGAAATGCACTTTTTTTTTTATTTTATTTTTTTCAAACGGACGCATAAAAGAGAACGACCCGTCGGAACGAAATGCAGTTTTTTCCCCATTGAAATCAATGGACAGATGTTTGGAGGCGTTCAGCTTCAGTATTTTCAGCCGTTTTTCGGCAGTGTGAACATACCCTTATAGGACAACTACAGCATGACATTTACATAGACATCTGTTACAATGCCTGGCATTAAAGGGTTATTGCATGTCAGAAATGGCATCTTAGCTTGGATAGTTGTGTACTGCTGTCTGAACTGGTTATGGCTTACATTTTTAGCAGCTCAGTCCCGGCTCTGATTTTAATATATTTTTATTCTTTTTTTAAAATTTCCAAAACTGCATGGTTCATGTTTTTATTATTGCACTTGAACATTGGAAATGAACCGCAGTTGGGCACTTGTGTACTGTAATTGTCTTATGATTCCTTTTGATTTATATGGCCCCCATAGACACCCACCTACGTCATCAGCGTTCTGAGGAACATGGACCGTACTTTGCTAATTAAACATTGCTGAAGTCTTGAAGAGATTCCAAGCCTGCTTGCCGCTTAAGGGCACATGTGCAGGATGTATCGGACTACAAAGATATTCTCTATTTCCGTCGTGTGCAGATGTTTTTTTTTTAATATAGCAGTAATGCAAACATTGAGCAATGCGGTATAATACTATAAGTTATAAACTGTTCCCTAGAAGAGTAGTACAGTAACATTTCTTCAGGGAAATCTTATAGGTCATAGGATTCACTTTGTCCATAGAAAACATAGCTTAAAAGGGTTTTCTTAGGGATACACATAGTTGGCCTATCGTTATGATAGACCTTCAATGTGTGATCACTGGGAGTCCAACCCTTGGGACCCTCATGGGTTATTGAAATGGAGTCCCTGCTCTCTCGGCATTAGTGTTTTTCCAGAAGACCCCTTTAACGTGGTTCTGTCAGGTCCCCTATGCGGGGATTCTGAGCTGGCAAATGTATAGTTTAAGTTTGCTTTATATCTGATGTGTTCCATGCAAATTTTTTGGCCGGACTCGTAGATTGTCAGGCCAACTATAATATTAACATGACACCAAAATACAGTATAAAATAATATAAAACAATATATTACCCAGCTCAACCGCTCCCATCCTATCCTACGATTAGATCCTAAAAGAGGAAATGTTGTTGGTTAGTATGATCAACTCTGGAAACAGGTTCTAAAATGAATGTTTTTATCTATGTAAGCGCAGTTGTAACGTGCCATTCATATTTGAATACCAAATATTTCTATGAATTTTTGGAACGTTTTTTAGTACTGAGTTTGTACTGCAGAACATCTGCTGAGTAAATTGATTTCAGCCCTCCCATTTGTCATTCTGAATGTTCCATAAATTGATGTTACATGAGTATATCGAGTATAGAGATTTGTATTTATAATGATATATTTTTAATATGAGTCTGCTGATCCTTAGAAGTTGAAAAAGGGTAGACTTCATGTCTGCTGTTGTCTTTGGAGACCGTTACCATGTATGTATAGGTCTGTAAATACTTTATTTAACATGCTCTTATTTCATGCAATG
The DNA here is from genome assembly GCF_050947455.1 of Rhinoderma darwinii. NCBI lineage: Eukaryota > Metazoa > Chordata > Amphibia > Anura > Rhinodermatidae > Rhinoderma > Rhinoderma darwinii. The sequence goes on from NC_134694.1 coordinate 96,223,424, forward strand.
TCATTTTATTAAAATTTTCTCTACTTTTTATTAGTTCATATTGAGTTTCATGTTCATTTTAAAGGGGTTGTTTTACCTTAGACCAGTTCTTAATCTCGGAGGCAGTACTTACTAGTGCGGCGCCCCCTAGTTGCAGGTGAGATACACCTGGGGAGACCGTTTTGACAAGTTCTTATATGCTGCACAGGCTTTTCTATGGTTGCACCAATCTCTGGTTTAGCAACATAATGGACTTCTTTTGTGCTTTATTTTGTATGTGTGATATTGTTTTTACTGGCACTGAATTTTATCACTGGTTTAAGGATGCAAAGCAGTCATTGATGGAGACCTAGTAGATAGACAGTAATACAGTGAATGGGTGGACTACAGTATAGTGAGGAGTGACCTAATAACTATGTATAAATATATCAAGGGTCAATACAGAGATCTCTCATGAGCTATTTATATCCAGGATTGGAACTATAACAAGGGGGCATCCTCCACAACTTGGGGAAAGAAGGATTCTACACCAACATATGAGGATTCTTTACAGTAAGAGCAGTGAGACTATGGAACTCTGCCAGAGGAAGTTATGGTAAATTCCATGAAATAATTCTAAAGAGGCCTGGATGCCTTTCTTGACTTTTAATAATATTACAAATTATGGTTACCAGATTTCTGGAGATGGGTCGTTGATCCAAGGAACTTTTCCCTAAGATGAGGAAATCTGGTATTTGCCTCATGGAGTTTTGCCTTCCTCTGGATCAGCACTGCAGAGTAATAGGCTGAGCTGGATGGACGTATGTCTTTTCTTTTCTTGTCCTTACAAACTATGAAACCCCCGTCCTTCATAAACTTCTATCTGTACAACGAAAAAAGACACCGCTTTCAAAAAAGCGATGGTAAAAACAAAAAAGTTAGTATTTTTCACCCATAGACGAAACATTACATATGGATGACAGACTTTTTTTTTTTTTTAACAATGTTTAAAACCATGTTTCAATGATTGGATTGTGGAGCCACTTCTATTAGGATTATTTAGCAGGAGTGGATCTGCACACCAAGATCTTCTGGGATCAGACAGGAAACACTGATAAGGTTGAAGGGATTCTTGTCTTTATAACTTGTGATGGACTAACTTCTGTGCAATGTATTTGAGATGCCGAGACCAGATAGCAGTTGGTGGAACAAGCCATGTGTATGGCCATCCTAAGGGTATGTTCACACGCAAACTCAAAAACGTCTGAAAATACGGAACTGTTTTCAAGGGAAAACAGCTCCTGAATTTCAGAAGTTTTTTATTCAAGGTCGTGTTTTTAATGTCTGTTTTTGGAGCTGTTTTTCTATAGTCTGAAAAACGGCTCCAAAAAGTGACATGCACTTCTTTTTCGTGGGCGTACTGTTACGCAACCCTTTTTCAAAAGGCCGTGTAAAAAAACGGCCCGTCAGAACAGAACGCCATAATTCCCATTGAAGTCAATGGGCAGATGTTTGGAGGCGTTCTGCTTCCGATTTTTCGGCTGTTAACTGAAAATCAGTTCTATTCATCTGAACGTGGTAGTTTCTGCTGCAGGTGCATGGATTTCTGCAAATTTACATTCAGGTGTATATAAGTGATTTTCAATCACAGTAAATTCCTGCAACAATATATGGTGCCTGTGGCTGCACTCTTAAAGAGGCTCTGTCACCACATTATAAGTGCCCTATCTCCTATATAAGGAGATCGGTGCTATAATGTGGGTGACAGTAATGCTTTTAATTTGGATAAACTATCTATTTTAGACCACTTTATTAGCGATTTTTAGCTTTATGCTAATGAGTTTCTTAATGCCCAAGTGGGCGTGTTTTACTTTACACCAAGTGGGCGTTGTACAGAGGAGTACTGGACGTGATGTTTATTCAGAATCCTGACACTTCTGAATCTTTTCTGTGAGATTCCAGCAAGGCAAGCGTAATCTCGTGAAATTACGATGTAACCTGTCATTTCAAACGAGATTACGCTTGCCTTGCTGGAATCTCACAGAAAGATTCAGAAGTGTCAGGATTCTGAATAAACATCACGTCCAGGCTGGTAGTGATGTATATTCATTATCAGGACACTACAGTAATGTTAGTGTTTGTGTATGTGGCTGCACATAACTATATAACTATATCGCTAGTGCAGTGTAAATGAATGGAGCGAAGTGTATGACACTGATTGGTCAGCGTCATACACTCCTCTGTACAACACCCACTTGGTCTAAAGTAAAACACGCCCACTTCGGCATTAAGAAACTCATTAGCATAAAGCAAAAAATCGCTCCATAAAGTGGTTTAAAATAGTTTTTCTAAATAACAAGCATTACTGTCACCTACATTACAGCGCCGATCTCCTTATGTAAGAGATAGGGCACTTATAATGTGCTGACAGTCTCTTTAAAAAGGCTCTGTCACTAGTCTAGTAATGCTCCATCTCCTAACTAATTTAATAGGCGCTGTCACACTGATAATTCTAGTGAAAATTGTGTCCCAAAAAGTTAATTATCTTAAGAGTTATGAGCTTTTATCTAAATATGCAAATCGGCCTATACTAGAACAAGTGTGAGGTAACAGCAGCGATTCTCTTGAGGTGGAGCCTCCTCACAGCCTCTGATGCTGTCCTATCAGCATGAAGCTGCTTCACACAGTGTGAGAGACTGAGGCTGGAGGGAAGGGGGATCAATTCAAATAGCCACATCTCCTGCTGTGGACCACCAAGAACAGTGGTTCTCGTGGCATATGAAAGATGAGATTCTGTGTTGCTGTAGCTGTGAAGCAACCGGAGGTATCACCAGTTAAATATAGTCGGGGATGGAAGCTGTTTACAATATGATTATGCTGTCTTGCTGGGCTGGGAAGAGGAGAACTGTATGAGCTAATTGGGCAGCGCCATACAGAAAACATTACACCGCCCAGAGTCAAAAGAAAGAGTAACCAAATGAACAAATTTAGAAAATGCACACAACTTTGCGTATAATTAACGTTTTTGGAGAAAAATCACTGGTTATCAGCATCATAGCGCCTATTAGATTAGTTAGGAGATAGGGCATTAATAAACCAGTCACAGATCCTCTTTAAAGATGTTGTACAGAACTAGAAAAATGGCAGCTTTCTTCCAAAAACGGCAGCACACCTGTTGGTGTGACCTTAAATTGGTTGGATCTTAAATTGCAGCTCAGCTCCATTGACATGAAGGGGGCTGAGCTGCAATACAATACACAATCTGTGGACAGGTATGGCACTATTTCTAGAATAGAGCAGCCGTGTTTTTCTGATTCTGTACAACTCCTTTAGGCTTACTTTTCGCACACTTTTTGTGTGGCTTTTTTCGGCCCAAAAAAAACAAACCTTTTTTTTTTTTTTTTTTTTTTTTTTTTTGCTAATAGTGTTAACTACCGGCGTGGTTTTTATTTTTTTGATGTGTTCCACATTGTCACATTAACATTGTGATGCAATGATTCCTCTTTGCAAAACATTTGAGAAAATGGCATTAAACAAACTCACCACACATTGACACACAAAAACCTACAAGGGTCTGTGGGAAAAAACAGTCACTAAATGTTGAAAAAAATTCTACTGACCCCAAAAACACAAGACAAAATACATATAAAAAAAAAAAAGACACCTAAAAAAAAATGCCATGATTGAGGCATGTTTTACATTTACTGATTGACTTCATGCGAACATCTGTCCGCAGCATTTTTTTGCTACATAAAAAGTAGGGTTTTTCCGAAAGCCACTCTAATACCATCCATGTTTTATTTACCACCCTGGAGGCAGGATAACTGTCAAAAGCATGCTCTATTTTAATGTAAAATTGGCTTTTCGTACTATAAAACTAGATTGTTGGAAAACCAAGTCAACATAGGAGACCAAATTTTAACAGAATGTAGTAAATTTCTTTTGGGTGAATTAAATGCTCTTTGGATGAATCGGTCTACATCATCCATGTCACCCAGCAACTATAGTCTATGGCCTGATTTACTTTTATTAGGGTATATAATGGGCTCTCTTTAAGGGCTCATCCAGAATCGCATGTATTACGTTTGTGTGACGGCCGTTAAAACAGCGGCCGTCACACGGACTCATGTATTTTAATGGGGTCGTTCACACACCCCTCCATAGACTAGTCTATGGGGGACGCGTGATAACACATCCCGCACCGGTGCTCCTTGGAAATGAAATATGGCCGTACCTCACGTCCGAGGTTGGACACGTTCATGTGGATGTAGCCTTAATGAGTGAATATTGTACAACTTTTGAAATAGTTAAATTTTTTTTATTTTAGCATTTATTAAGTACATTTAAGTCCACAACATATAGTCATAGTTTTCTTTGGTGACCTGTTAATTGTAGCTACTTAAAGCCATATTTTATGAATTCTGTGAATTTAATTAAATAGTCTTACTTAAGAAGGGGAAATGATATTTAAAAAAAATGACTTTAAAACCGTTTTAGGAAGAAATTAGTCATTGACTTTACAGATGTTAATTATCCTTACATAAAATAAAGACAGGTATTATAACGACCTGGTTATTTTTACAAAGTTTGTAAAACGCCATATATATATTTTTCCTTTAAATCTTTCAGTGCTTTTACACATGGGCTCTGTAGTGTTGTAATTTGGGAAGTGAAGGAGTTAATGATTATGCCTCCTGTTGCTCCAAGTAATAATTAGTCAATTCCCTTTATTCCCACTTGTAGACCAGTCATGGCGCTAGGTGTTGAAATTCTGAACGGTGTGACTCAGACCAATGAGTCACCAGGGAAACATCCTGTGTAAATCCACACTAAATTGCCTTCCCTAATACCCCCCTCGCTAAAAGTCTGACACCTTCTGGCTTCAAACTCCAACCACTGAGAATTAAGGGGTTCCTGTCGTCCTTGGGATGTATGAGTTTACTGTAAAATATTTTGCAATGGAACAAAGTTAGAGCAAACGGTGTATCATTTTTAGTATTTTGTAGTATTTGAGCACCTTTGCAAATCTGTTTTAGTCTAGATTTTCTCGAAGTGTTTCAGAAGTTGGGTGGGGGTTCTCCATAGAAAGTCACGTGTGTTTCACCGTAATGTACATACTGTAGACTTAGGAGCCAGTCTGCCCACTACAGGAGCCATTTTTACTTTAGTGGCCAAAAAAACAAAAAAAAAAACTTCAATAAACAATGTGAAATAGCGTGACATTTTTTTTCTGCAGGGAGCATGTATAAAATTGAGAACTGCGTTTTAGGGACTGAATTTTAGCAAGTGATAGTGTTCCTCCCACCTACTAATATAAGTTCTCAACGCGCTTCTTCTATAACCCCCGAGAAAAATGTATCACAATGTGACAATGAGTAATTTCATCTTGACAGCGGGATATGTCTATTATTTATTACCCATTCTTTATAGCATGTTTCTTCGTTACTTTAAAGTCTATAGTGAGTTCTCGAAAAGGCTACATAAGTATTTGGTTTGTGGCGTATGGGTTTTCGCTTTTTTCTCATAGGCTTCTCTATAGGACTTGAAAATTGCCAGAAAATAAAAACATGTATAGAATGACACAAAATAAAAAAACAAAAACCCCATAAAAACACATTTTTTATTAAAAAATACATTTTTTTTTTAAAAACTGGCGTTTTTCTCGGCAGTAAAAAAACACCATACAAACAGCCTGTGTGAAGGACGCCTTACGCCTTTGCCATTTTCAAGGTCACCTTGACATCCTTACCTGAATTAGAGGCTCTATAAATTAAGTGTGCACAGAATTGAAACTGGTTTCTGAGCTTTCTAATCCCCAAAACCTGCTGGGCCGGGCTGGAAAGTCCAGACTCCTTTTTGTCTAGACTGGATGCGTTCCCTGAACTTGTCCCATGGCAGGGAAGCCGAGTACTTGGCAGTACAAGTAAATGGGATATATGTTAAGTTGCACGTCACAGAAAGCATAGAGAACTGAGACACTCTCGCCTGGGGACTCGGACAGCTCAAGGTCTGCTTAGCCGACATTCACCATATATTTGGCCTGGCAGGGGAAGAGTTAATGTTCTAAATTCCAGGGCGCACAAATTCCACTTAATGATCATTCTTGAATTCTTTGTGTTTCTGGCTCTCCCCCCCCCCCCCTCTTTAGTTTCCTAGCAAAACAAGCGTTCTGTAATGACGAAAGTGCCGAAGAGGCTAAATCAACTCCATATGTAGGCATTCTCCTATGGAACGTTGAATGTGTCTTTGGACTAGTTGCGGATAAAAATTACGGTCGTGTGCATGAGGCCTTACACGTCACATATAGCCTGCCGTTGGCTATACAGACCGCATGTCTTTGCAATAAAACAGAAGTAAAATCGTAATTGTTTCCCTTTTATGTATAATTGGTAGTTACGCAAATCCGAGAATTACGTAATTATATACCTATAATATTATCCGGTTCTATCACTTAATACATAGTCCCTGCATATAAGGGGACGTATAGAAAATGTCAGGATTCCTGTGGTTGCCCAGCAGGAGCAGTCGGCAGAATATAGGAGGCATTTATGTTCTTTGAATGTGTATTAAACACTCCGGTATGATCCAAGTCTTGTCAACATCAGTGCAAATAGACCACTTATTAGTGAACTTCTGTCCCGAATGAATAGTCCTCTGATAAGGTCTGAGGTCACATGCTTGAGACTATTAATATGCATGTCGAAAAAGCAAAAATGCACATTTAGGGTTCATGTTACGATCAAAATAGATGTTGGCATTAAGGTGTCAAATGTGTTCTTGCAAGTAAAGACACAATCGTAATGACGGTTCAGCCATAAATTGCAATTAAGTGAAGGTTCACTTTAAAAAAAAAAAAAAAAAAAAAAAAAGTTTGGTTACTCAGCAGTCTGACAGTGTAGTCTAATGGCCTTGTGACAGCTGCGAGGGAGCAGTCCAGACTACAAGGGCACACTACTGTGCAACAAATGGATGATTTGTATTTATTTTTACTTCAACTTTGACCAGGAGGTGAAAGTTTTTATTACATATTTGTTTATTCTTAGGTTTACCATCAATTAATGAAAAGTATTTTTAAAATGACTCCACACTTTAAAGAGGCTCTGTCACCAGATTATCAAATCCCTATCTCCTATTGAATGTGATCGGCGCTGCAATGTAGATAACAGTAAAGTTTTTTTTGTGTTTTTTTTTTTTGTTTTTTAAAAACGATCATTTTTGCCCAAGTTATGAGCAATTTTATATTTATGCAAATGAGCTTTTCAATGGACAACTGGGTGTGTTTTCTCGTTTTACCAACTGGGCGTTGTGAATAGAAGTGTATGGCGCTGACAAATCCGCATCATACACTCCTCATCGTTCCCACCCAGCTTCTTTCACTGCAGACACACAGCGTGACGTCACCCACAGGTCCTTCAACTTTGGCGTCGGACAGAGAAGATACATCGGCTCCAAGCGTCCAAAAGGTTAATATGCTCATCTCTAGGGAGTTTACTATGCTTACCTGCATATGGTGATGCTGCTGCGCTTGCTCCCTTCCCCTGCTTGTTTTAACTGGTTCCCGACCGCTGGCTGTATTTTTACGACCAGCCGTCAGGGTCCTTAAAACCCGAGCCATAGACATTTTACGGCTCAGGTTTTAACTTGCTGCCCGCGCGATCGGGCAGCTGAATGTCGGGTCTCCGGCTGTCAGTGACTGCCGGGGACCCTGAGGAGAAGATAGAAGCAGCTTTCAATGAACGCTGTGTATAGGAATAGAGACGGGAGCAGCGGCGCTGTCTCTCTTCCTCCCGGTGATCATGTGACTGGTCACATGATCGCCGGGTGCCGTTAGTAGCAGACTGCTGCTGGGTCTTACAAGACCCAGCACAGCCCTATTAGTGACAATCGTCACTATGCGAGGGCTGATTTCCCCTGTAACTGGGGCTGCTGTGCAGCTCCAGTTAGTTGAAAAGCATGGTGTAAAAGAAAGAAAAAAAAATAAAAGTTCCCCAAAGGTCTTTTTTGACCTTTTGAGGGACTGACCATAGTAATAAAAAAATAGTAAAGTGCAAAAAAAAAAAAAAATAATAAATACACACAAAATACCCACCACAAAAAAAAACGTTCGTCCCCCGCCAATCATTGTTGTAACGCTAGCGCTGACCCAATTACCCTAATATAGATATAATGGTGGTTTCTCTTGGCTCAAATACCCACAAAATCTCTCTCAGACCGGAGCAGGCAAAACTAAATTGGGTATGATCCAACAAATACCCTAAATAGCATATATAAAGTACAGTGAAGTTTACCGCTCAGACGGCACTGGTAACAGTCCAATATCATTCAGTATAGACACTCTCTCCCAGAAAAATGCAGTGGACAGTCCGCAATCCAATTAGGGTGTGGATGGTAATTCTTATCCTTGTAGTTCCACCAAGCTCCTTATCGTCTCCCTCCACATTCAAAGAACTCCTGGTAGGAAAAGGATCTTATGTCTCTAATAGATGGAAAAAGGAAGACACATAGTGCAACACCCTCTGAAAAAAGATTGCTCCACGCCAAGTTTAATCCATACTCTCAGAAGTAACAAGAAATAAAAGCATCAAGGTAAGTAAAAATCTTAAAAATTCCTAGGCGGCACGCCAAACACTCTCGCCCGACCCTGGGTTTCGCCCTTCCGGCTTCCTCTGGGGCATGTGTGACGTGTCTAATTAACAGGTTTATATAGCCGCATATCATTTAAATTTACATAAATTTACATACATAAAAAATGGTTAAAAAAAAAAACATATACACCCACAATGATCTCTGCAATATATAGAGATAATCTGATCTTACCATCATAATCGTATACATATATATACACTTTTATTATTATTATATAAATGCCTAATCTCTTTAAAAAGTAAAAAAATATATATAATATATTATGCTAAACAAGCCTATTTGCCACCTTTATAGTTGGTTAGATTCCACATATCATCCCATATCCATTATATTGATTTTTATTTATATTTTATCAGTTGTTTTATATTTTTTCTGTCTCTAATTTTCCACTTAGTCTGAACTGTGGCCAATCTCTAAAGCTTCCAGAGCTTCAGTGAGCTGCATCTAATCAGAACAATTAAGTTCTGCTGAGACAAGATCCCTTGGTCATAATGCTATGTGTGAACAAGTCTCTTACTAATACTATACATAGGGCATTTTTTGGCATAATTGTTTTCATAACATGGAACTACAAATATGGACCAGAATATCTATCAGATGGTATCTCACCAATATTAATAAATACTTGTATAAACAAAACAAAAAAAACAAAAAAACATTTTTATAAAAAACACTTCAATTCGAAGTCTGAATTGAGTCCTAAGGGCTGAAGCGTTTTTAATTGATAGATCCAAAAACTTTCTTGCTTGCTCATTTTTTTAATAAAATCCTCCCCCCTCCAATGATTATCAATTGTCTCAATAGCAAAGAATTTAGTGTCCTTAGGATCTTTATGGTGGAATTTACAATAGTGTGCTGATACACTATGGTCCATCTTGCCTTTTCTGATGTTATTACAGTGTTCTGCTATTCGAGTTTTCAATTTGCGGGCTGTACGTCCTACATATAACTGCCCACAGGGACACTGCAATAAGTATATAACCCCTTTAGTATTACACGTTGTAAAATGTTTGATCTCATATTTTCTTTTATTTTCGGCATCCATGAAAAAGGTAACATTCCCCTTTCTTTTATTATACCCCACTTCTTTACAAGCTTTACACTTGTTACAGGAAAAAAATCCTTTTGTCGCAATAATTGGTTTTGTAGGAGCTTTTATAAAACTATGAGTAATTTTATCCTTTATATTAGGTGCCCTACGATGTACAATACTAGGATTTTTGGGCAACCTAGATCCTATAACGGGATCGTTCCTTACAATATGCCAATTTTTTCTAATAATATTTCGTATCAATGAAGAACTTGTGGAATATGTGGTAATGAACGGAACCCTTAATGTTTTATCATTATCATCAATTCTCTTTGTATGAAAATTATCAATTTTTTTGATGTTATCGCCAGAATGGACTGCGATTTCTTCTCTAACCTCCAATGCTGACGACACCCTCTGTTCCTCATAATTCCTTTCTATCAAACGAGATTTAATAACTTGTGACTGTACATCTAAGTCCTCTATTTTTGTACAGTTTTTCTTTATCCTTTTAAACTGCCCTTTTGGGATATTCCGAAGCCAAGGTTTAAAATGGCAACTTGAACATTCAATATAACTATTACAGTCAGTAGGTTTGAAATAATTTTTGGTGTATAGTACATTGTTTTCTATAAAAATTTCCAAATCCAGAAAGCTAACTCTATTTTTATCATACTCTGAAGTAAAGGTCAGATTACATTTATTGTTATTAATATAATCTATGAAAGTTAATAAATTCTGTTGTTCCTTCCCAATATAGACATGTAATATATTAAAATTTACGGTAGACAATGACTATCACAAATAAAAGGTCTATTTTAGGGTAAAACTATGTTATTACCACAAAAAAATTGCTGAAACTTAAAAAAGCTTATTTTTTTTACTATTTTCAAACTTTATGAATAAAAATTCTAAAATAGCAAAAAAGGTGTGTATAAAAACGATAAAAAAAGAAACCTGCATTGTCTACGGAAAAAACTTCGCAAAAATCACGTAGTTAGCCCAACAAATAAAGTTAAATGGCTATAACTAACACGTGCTAAAAAGGGCTAAACGGTGTCTGGTCCTGAAGGCGCAAAATAGCCCGGTCCTGAACTGGTTAAAAGCGCCCTGGCCCAGCGACACCTTCGATGGCGCCGCTAGCAGCTGCTGCAGCTGCTACTATTGCAGCGACGCCACTATAGCAGAGCAGGGAGGTATCTCCCCGCTCTATGTGCTAGCCCCACTTTAGCTCCCTGAAGGAGCGGAATCCCCGTGTGTTCGGGGATTCCGCTCCTGGACAGAGCGCTTGATATCTCTATCCATATATGGACAGTGACATTAGGGGAAACTCCTGAAGCGGAATCACCGGCCACATGGAGATTCCACTTCAGGAGTTGCCCCTGATGTCCCTATCCAGATATGGACAGAGACATCAAACGCTCTGTCCAGGGGGACATACAAAAGAATGTTGAAAATTAATGAAGTAAAGAATGAACATTATTAGTAATGTGAAGATAATATAAAAAAATTCATCCAATTAAAAAACGGTCATGGAAAAAAACGGATGCAAATCGGCCGGTAAAAACGGCAACACGGAACAGAATCGGAACGGATGCAAACCGGCCCGGAAAATCGTCCAAAAACGGCCGATTTTCCCGGCCGACACTCGGACCCCGTCGTGTGAATGAGGCCTAACTAATCTAGTTGGTACTATGATGCTGATAACTACAGTGTGATTTGTTTCCAAAAACCTTTATTTGCAAAGTTATAGCAACTTCTAAATATGCTAATGTGGCTCGTAATAGCCAAATAGGTTACGCTTTCTTTTACTCTGTGCGGTGTAATGTTTTCTGTATGACGCTGTCCAATCATCATACAGCTTCTCCCCCTTCCCTGCCCAGCAACACAGCGTGATCATATAGTATACAGCTTCCATTCCTGACTGTGTATTCAACTGGCGATATGTCCGGTTGTGTCACGGCTAGACACGGCGATCCTGGTGTCGTATAAAAAATTAGAATCTCATCTTTCATATGACACCAGAACTGTTCTAGGTGGTCCACAGCCGGAGATGTGGCTGTTTTAAGTGATCCCCCTTCCCTCCAACCTCAGTCTCACACTGTGCGAAGCAGCTTCATGCTGATAGGACAGCGTCAGAGGCTGTGAGGAGGCTCAACATCAGGAGAATCGCTGGTGTTTCCTCCAACTTGTCTAGTATAGGCTCATTAACATATTTAGAAAAAAACTCCTAACTTTTAAAATCGTTTTGGGACACACTTTTCACTAGCATTATCAGTGTGACAGCGCCTATTAGATTAGCTAGGAGATGGGGCATTACTAATCTAGTGACAGATCCTCTTTAAGGCTTCATTCATATCTGCGCCAGGGCTCAGTTTCGTCTGAGCTTTCCGTCGGAACGGAGCCGTGACAGACGCAAACGGAAACCGTAGGTTTCGGTTTCCATCACCATTGATTTCAATGGTGTCGGATCCGGTGCAAATGGTTTCAGTTTGTGTCAGTTGTGCAAAGGTTCCGTCGTTTGTCTGTGAACGAAACCTTAGCTACACCACTTAGATTTAAACTTATGAAGTTATCTTCGTTTTATGGTGTCTCGCACACGGGTGGTTATATCACTGCTGGGCTGTACAAATTTGTGCCTTATCCTAAGATGGCATGACTATTGTAATGGGTTGGGGTTAAAGTCATAGATTTTGGCTAGATGTTCACCTATCGCTAACACCCCCCTTCCCTACCCTAAATCCAGACAAGTCTCAAGTTCTGTTTTAACCTGGTAAATCTGTTTTACTCCCGTGTTAAGGTCCTCTTACATGGGCAGATATTCTGCCCGTTAAACGACGCCAATCGACAGTACAGAATGTTGATGGGCGCACGTGTGCTCCGTTCAAACAGAGCAATGATTGCAAGTATGGGGCAATGAAACGTTAATACGATCATTCGTCCCCATACATTTTATAGATTGGTGGAAATGTATCCCCTAAAGGGATGTGCTACTGACAAGAAACCGGATAAAACATGCGATCAGCCGATGTTTGTCAGCTGGTCGCTGCCCTGTTCACACAGTATGTACGATAGAGCGGTTCGTTGCTCGTCGCTCGTTCACACGGCCCACGTTGGGCCATGTCATAGGGACCTTAGTGGTCAGGACAGCACTTGCTACCCCCTCACACCACGTCCCCCACCTTGTAGGAAATATCTAGTTTTGATAAGGGAAAGTATGGTTAGCCAAACCATTAACAATGTGTCGTGTAAATGGCTTGTGTGAATTTATTTTTGGTCTAGAAACACATTTTGCAATCTAGTTATCGATTCGTCTGACACTACCGGTAAAACAATCAACCCGCTTGTTTGTCTACATCACAATATGGAGTGTTGGGCAGGCGCGGCTTCCTTAATGACCCGAAGTAAGTCGTTTGGCGAAGGACACATTTATGCTTTTCTTTAGTTTGTCAGAATAGATAAGATTAACTGATTGGTCCATTCAAATAAAAGATGTTTCATTGTGCCAGACTACAATCTGCACTGTTTTATGACCCTTCACTTGTGTTTGCTGCTCTGGCTAATTGTTAACTTGACTCTTTCTGCTGCTCAGATTGTAAATGTTCAAATACAATTTGAGTAATATGTAAAATCCGGATACAGAATGGATGTTCAGAATACCCCATTTACCATTTTTATTCCTTTATAGCCTTGTAAAAGCGTTCCTCCATTCCTGCACCAAGATTTTAGTGTTTGAAGGACTGATCTTTTATGTAGTCTAGTACTTTCATGGGCAGACATACCATTGGTCGAGCTGCACAGGGGCCCAATAGGTAAGGGGCCCACTGTCTCCTTATTAGCAACCTTGTTCTATTAGTTTGCATGTAAATGCCCGAGCTAATGAGTTTTATGGCTAACAATTACTGATGGATTGTTAGAGACCTGTTACGGGGCGATCTATGATGAGATATTGGAGAGCAAGGGGGTCCATAGACTGTTCTTGCACAGGGGCCCGCAGCTGTCAGTGTCCACCACTGAATACAGAGAAACCTCTCCAAAAAGCTGCATCTTTGAGAAGACCCCTCCCATCTAGACAAGATTTTTCTGTGCCAAATTTTTTATACCCCTATCTTTTGTGTATGCCTCTTCTTTGGGTAGGCCACCTAAAATAAATATATATATATATATATATATATATATATATATATATATCATTTTTTACTGTAAATTTGGGTGGCGGTCTCAGGTTTCATTGTATTTGTTTGCTAGTATAGTCACCCATGTATATCATACTGGTTAATTTGTTTATTGTTCCAAAAAATAAACTTTTTTGATGTTTAAGGCCTCAATCTTTAATATGTATAAGCGTCATGGACACAGAGCATGGTTCCTATGGGGGTGTATTTTGGAGCCATAGGCACATGTGTATCACCATAAGGGGCCTCCACATGACACCACATTCCCCCCCTAGAAGAAATTATTCTGGGGGAGAATACCTCTGAAATGGTTTGCGATAGCACCATATGGGCCCATGCATTTCCATGAGGTCTGTTTTACAGATCCATACTGCAGCTGTAGGAGCCCTAAAGTTACTGTAGTCTTTTTGAATTAAGAGAGTATGGCTGAGCAATTCTGACCTAAATGAAAATCATGATTAATTGAACATGTAACCTCGATAACGATTATTTAGTCCACACCCCTTTTTGCATGCCACGCCCCCTATTTGCATGCTGCACCATTGAATTAATGTGTATTGACTGAGCCTGCTGTATACTACTGTATATAATATACCCCCTGACAAAGCCCCCACACAGTGTAATACCTCATAGATGCCCTCACACATTATAATGCCCCCATAGCTGCCACCACAGAGTATAATGCCCCCGCAACTGTCCTCCACATCGTATAATGCACCCATAACTGTCCTCCATACCGTATAATGCCCCACATAACTACCCTCCCCACAGTATAATGCCCCCATAGCTGACTTCCACGCAGTATAATGCCCCTATAGCTGCCCTCACACAGTATAATGCCCCCATAACTGTACTCAAGTCTCCCATAGCTGCCCCCAATAGTACCTGATAAAAAATAATATACATACTCCCCTAACCCAGTTCCAATGACGAGTGGAGGAGATCCCTCTGTTCCTCTGGTTTGTGCAGCTTGGCGCAGACATGCACGATGACGTCACTGCCTCGCGTCCAGCGATACATAGTGAATGGTAGAGCAGGGACATTATGGTACCCTGCTCTACCGTTGGCTTCAACTGTATCTGCGTCCTAAAGACGCAGATACAGTTTAAATCGGGAGAAAATAAATGCGAATACAGAAATTTGCAAGATGACGTCTATTAATTGCGCTTAATTTCGATTTCTATTTTTCAGTTGATTGCCCAGACCTATAAGATAGCAGTTACTTCAAAAAAGTACAGCGTACGTGTCCTTGCGTTGTGCACTTCTGGTACTGCGTATAATTCCCTCATGGTTTTCAAGAACTCTGCTTGATCTAATTGGTTCTATGTCTAATACTTTGTAAAGCAAAATTTTGTTTTCCCGTCCATGTTGTTTTCGCCCATTGATAAGAATTAATTAAAAAATCCTTTCATAACATGCCTGCTGCAATAAGCTACCACAGCAGCCAGAAAGCAATACTCACAACACATGAGGGGAACCTATGTGTAACAATAGCTTTACTGTTTGTATAGCCTCAGTTAATGCCAAATTATTGAAAGGGGCTATTTAATGGTGGTATCGGCCATTGTGGGATATTTGCCGTCCTGACACAATGTTGTCGATAGCAGAAATGGGTTTCTATTTGCCTTCCCCCTAAATCAACATGATAAAGGTTGAACCTGCTGTATCTGTGTCCTTTTAATTAACTTTTGTAACTAGGTAACCAGTGTATCTGGTTTAAGGTGCCCAAAATCTAGTGGTGTTTTTGTTTTTTCATTTTTTTTTTTGTTCGTGGCCAGCAAAAGAAAAAGAATGTGTGAAATAGCTGTATTTTTATCTAATTTTCCAATGTAAATTCTCTGTGTAGCTTAGCTGACCATAGAAATGTAATAGTCGGCTGCCAAGAATAACTAGTCGGCACTTTTTTTTTTTTTGTGGTCATGTTCATTTGTCCCTCGTGCCAACAGATCTATTAAATTGTATCCGCCATGTTGGTTTTGTTTGTAAAATGGTGTGTATTGAACAACATAAAAATTGCCAGGCAATCGGATGTTATAATAGAGCATGTTTGACACTTGACCCACCAGCTTGGATTTGTTTGAAGTGGTATTGGGCAGAACTGGGTATATACATTAATCTACAGATTTATATTGGCACTTTATCATTTTAATCAGAGCGTTTTATTCTACATTTTCTTAAGACGTGTATGCGTATTAACAAAAATTGACCAGTTTTAAACTTTCGCGCTTTTTTTTCCCCCCTTCTTTTAAATGGGGCACTATTAAGCCCTCTAAAATAACCTCGATCTCCAGTAAGTATCTCCTAACCTTTCAAGCTTGCCCTATTTTTATCTTTTGTGGCATAGCCCCATTTAAACTACTTTGGCAGCAGATTTAGTGGTATCTCAGAGTTTCTGAATTGCCCAACGCTCAGTAGCTATGGGTTCTCCTTTGTCCTGTCACAGTCTTGTCATGCTTTCCGAAGTCAAATTCCTGGTAAGCATACAGATGAAGTATGGCATGATAATCTGATCGGTAAATATGTTAATCTATTCCTGTGTCGCGCAATGCTGTTTTCTGCTGCCCCTGGTTACTGCAACTCTATCGAGTAAAATGCATTGTCCTCTTGAACAGTTCCAGATCTCGGAAGACTATATACAAATGAGAACTGTTGCCATGGTGAAGGGTGATCTACTGTACATTACAGGCGTGTAAGCCGTCAGCCCTCCAGCTGCGGGATAGAATACAGATCAATGATCGGCATTGCGGTGAACCCATCATTATATGCAATTTATTAGTATACTATTTGCTATAGTGCTATCACAAATCATTCGTAACACATTTTGGGTTTATTAACTCTTACATATTTTATTATATATTTTTTTACTTTTTACCCTGTTTAAAATCTTTGTTCTCTTCTGTTGTAGGTGAACCCCACACCTCAGTGTGTACGGGCAATGATGAAAATGACGTACTGTCCTTACTGCCGAGGACTTGTAACAATCAAGCCTTGTAACAAATATTGTCTGAATGTATTGGGGGGCTGCCTGGCCAATCCCGGTGATCTTGATACTGATTGGAACAACTTTATAGGTGAGTGAGAAGTTGTTTAGAAAGTGAAGAGAAATCCTTTATTTTCAGTCGTTTTTAAGGGCGACAACATCTTGGGGATGAAAAAAAAAATTCTTGATGTATGCTGTACAGCCTTCACTGGTGCATTGCTATCGGTTGTTCTTAATAGGGGCAAATAGTCATTGGAATAGCGATTTCAGGGTTGTAGTGATGATGTTTAAAGGGGTGGTACGGGATAAGAAAAACATGGTTACAATCTTCCAAATAGAGTGCCACACCTATCCTGAGTGCTACACCAAATTGTTCCAAAGGAAGCAGGCCAGGAGATACCTTGAGATCATTACAGGATCCTAGGAAGATCAGATTTGGGGTGATGACCAATCAACCCAAATTCTAGCAAGCCGAAATTTTCAATTTACCTAAACTGACACTAGAAATGCCTTTTTATCCCGACATCCCATATAGCATAAATACAGAAAGTAATAATCATTTGAACTATGCCAAGACTAGAAATTCTTTTGATAGTAGCAGATTTTGTGTTTTCATTTTATTTTGAGCTCTCAAAGATCTTCCACCATTATGTGAGTTTTATATACATTTATATGCCCGTCCGATAATCCAGAATGTTTGATAATCTTGCAATTGTTTGGTTCCATTGATTCCAGATTAAAGTTTTTTTTACTGCACTGTAATTGTATTTAATTAGTTTAAAGTTTTTTTATGTTGCGTGCTAGTTTTAGCTTAAATTTAGGGATTTGGTGTTATGTCTTTGAATATGGAATTGTTTTAAGTAACACTATAAAATGTAA
Organism: Rhinoderma darwinii; assembly: GCF_050947455.1. Classification (NCBI taxonomy): domain Eukaryota; kingdom Metazoa; phylum Chordata; class Amphibia; order Anura; family Rhinodermatidae; genus Rhinoderma; species Rhinoderma darwinii. The sequence goes on from NC_134694.1 coordinate 96,241,092, forward strand.
GTAGCGCTTATTTAGTAACCGTTTCAGCTTTAATATCTTTTTGGAAATGCCTTTTATTGAGGCTTAATAGGTTGATTTTATTTCATTATATTCCCTTTGTACTTTAAGGGTATGTTCACACGGCCGTTTTTCGGGCCGTAAACGCCCGAAAAATCCGAAGCAGAACGCCTCCAAACATCTGCCCATTGATTTCAATGGGAAAACAGCATTCAAAATATACGCGTAAAAAAACTGCCGCGAGTAAGAAGTGCAGGACATTTATTGGGACATTTTTGGAGCTGTTTTCCATAGACTCTATTGAAAAAATCTCCAAAAACGGCCGTAAAAAAACGCCGAAAATTTCGCCAGTGGCACAAAAAAGGTCTGAAAATCAGGAGCGGTCTTCTCTTGAAAACAGCTCCGTATTTTGAGACGTTTGTGTGTGAACATACCCTAACTGTGAAGAGTTTCTACGAGACCTCGGCTGTTCGAGCTGAATATTGCAGTGCGTGAGAGTATGAAGAGATAATGCAGATATTTACTGAGGATCAGGAAATGTTCTGCTCCTTTATCTGCTTTTTTCCACTGTACAGAACATTATCGCCCTCAGGTGGAATATCTGTTGCCTATTTAGTATGAATGACGAGATCCCAACAGTGAAGGAAATTGTAATGCAAAAGTGTTTTAAGATTTTTAAATGAGGTTCATAGCCGGATTGATGTGCTCTTGAGGTTTATGGGTTCTTCTTCAGTGCCAATACAAGTCTATGGAGGGAGGAGCAGGCGCGCGCGCGCGCACACGCACCCCCCCCCAATAGAAGTCTATATAGAGGGGAGAGAGACACAGATACGGTCTATGAAAATTATTTACCCCCTCTGACTTGTTTTTTTTTTTTAGGTTTTATATTGGCATTGAACGGATGTTGGATTTAATAAGGTATTTGTGGACACTGATAAATGGTTAGACTTGTCACCACTCTGAACTTGTGTCTGTTTTGGCAAATAATTTTATTCCTCATGAAAAATTCTGGTACGCCTCTTCTTAGAACTCTACATTGTGCCATTCTTCTTTTTTTTTTTTTTTTCCTCCTAGAAATTTAGGAAGAAATTGACAACTGGGTGTAACCAGTTGGGGGTGTGTCCCTACATATTCTGATTATCAAATCAGTGCTGACCTAGTCAGTGTGTATAGGGACACACTTCTTTGAAAAGTGAAATGGTAACACCCAGTTAATTAATACATACATTTTTAGGAGGAACAATCGAGGAACAGCGCAACACAAAGTGCTAAGAAACAATGCTCCAGAATTGTTATTTTATGGAGAATACATTTATTTACTAAAATAAACATGTGAGGAGAGTTCCTCTTTTGGGTTTTTTTCAAATCTCTGGAAACGCTAAGTTCTTCAAACATTAAGTTCTGCCTAAAATGCAAAAATAAACTACTCAATATACTTCCCTTTTAGGTTCCCCTCATCACATCTGTTTACATGTCAGTGTGATCCCTAGCCAGGCCACTGTAGTGACGTCACTTTGTTTGACCTGTTACTGCAGCCGCCATCCCATCTGGCAGTTATCATACAGGTTTTTAAAAAGATGTGACTGGGGACCTGAACAGTGGCAGCGACAGAATAGATATTCTGAAGGTAAGTATATTATTTTAGCATTTTGGGCAAAATTCAATTTATTTTTTTCTTATCCACAGTAAAATTACTTTTTAATGTGAAAATGAACACATTACTACAAAGGAAACTATATTTATAGGTACTAAACAGAAAATAGTTTATTATGTAGCACTATAACCCATTGACCTCAATAAGGAAAATGCTGTACTTTTACCACTGCCACATTCGTAGATCTTGTCTGATAAATTGAGGTTATTAAGTGGACACTAAGTTTTCAAACAATTTCTGCTCATCTAATAGTATACCTGCTATGTATCAACTTTGTAATTTACTTACTGTTCAAATTTACTTGTTATATTCATGTAAATTGTGTGTAAAGTTACTGCCACTAGGTGTCTCCCTTCCTGTAATATGCTGTCGACCTCCTGTTGTCAAGCAAAATTAGTCCCCAGTTACAGACTGACTGCAGAAGGTGGGATGGGTGTCCTCACTGCCGGCCAATACAAGTCTATGGAGGAAGGCGCAGGGAGAGAAAGACACGCATACACACACTCTGCCCATATAAGTCCATAGAGAAGGGGAGGGAGCAGGGAAAGAGACACACAGATGCTGTGCCTATAGAAGTCTATGGAAAGGGGAGGAGGGAGCAGAGTGAAAGAAACTGACACACAGACGTGCAACAGCTACTGGTAAGATTTAGGGTATGTTCACACGTAGTCAACAAAAACGTCTGAAAATCCAGAGCTGTTTTCAAGAGAAAACAGACCCTGCTTTTCAGAAGTTTTTTTACCAACTCGCATTTTTCGCGCCGTTTTCGCACCGTTTTTTACGTCCGTTTTTGGAGCTGTTTTCATTGGAGTCTATGAGAAAACAGCTCCAAAAACGTCCAAAGAAGTGTCCTGCACTTCTTTTGACGAGGCTGTATTTTTACGCGTCGTCGTTTGACAGCTGTCAAACGACGACGCGTAAATAACAGGTCGTCTGCACAGTACGTCGGCAAACCCATTCAAATGAATGGGCAGATGTTTGCCGACGTATTGGAGCCGTATTTTCAGACGTAAAACGAGGCATAATACGCCTCGTATACGTCTGAAATTTGGCCGTGTGAACATACCCTTATATGTCACCCTAGTGCTGGATCTCGACTACACCCAATTTATACTTTTAAATTACATCAGCTCATGATTAAAATCCAGTAAATCACATCATCCTACGTGACTGTTGCTCTTTTTCAATGTCTGAAACTAAAGATTCAAAAAAGTAGAGGCTTTTTAAAGTAGAGGGTTTTTAGCAATATTCAGCACCAAATTAGAGGCTCTGTCACCACATAAGTGGCCTATATTGTACATGATTTGATCGGCGCTGTAATGTAGATTACAGCAGTGGTTTTTTTTTGGGGAAAAAAATCATTTTTGACAGAGTTATGACCTATATTAGCTTTATGCTAATGAGTTTCTCAATGGACAACTGGGCGTATTTTACTTTTTGACCAAGTGGGCGTTGTGGAGAGAAGTGTATAACGATGACCAATCAGCGTCCTACACTTCTCTCCATTCATTTACTCTGCAGATAGCGATATAGCTATATCGCTATCTGCAGCCTCATACACACACTATAACATTACTGCAGTGTCCTAACAATGAATATACATTACCTCCAGCCCAGACGTGATGTGTATTCATAATCCTGACCACTTCTGTAGCGTCTGTGATTTACAGCATACCAGGTGTAGTCTCGCGAGATTACGCTGTAAACTGTCATTAACAGCGAAATCTTGCTGTGCTGTAGTCTCACAGAGACGCTACAGAAGTGGTCAGGATTCTGAATACACATCACGTCCTGGCTGGAGGTAATGTATATTCATTGTCAGGACACTGCAGTAACATTAGTGTGTTTATGTGGCTGCACATAGCGATATAGCTATATCGCTATGTGGTGTATAAATGAATGGAGAGAAGTGTATGACGCCGATTGGCCACTGATTGGTCACTGATTGGTCAGCGTCATACACTCCTCTGTACAACGCCCACTTGGTTATATAGTAAAATACGCCCAGTTGTCCATTGAGAAACTCATTAGCATAAAGCTAATATAGGTCATAACTCCGTCAAAAATGATTGTTTTTCTAAATAAAAACACTGCTGTAATCTACATTACAGCGCCGATCACATCATGTACAATATAGGCCACTTCTAATGTGGTGACAGCTTCTTTGAATGTGCTACACAAAACAATATATTTTGTGTTGAGCAAGGTGATATATTTTAAAGCAAAAACTTTAGTAACTCTGAGGTTAATTATTAGATATTCAAACAAAGATATAGAAAGATATTCAATCGACCAAGTGTCTGTTCCATACTAAATTTCTTCTACAGCCACAAGGTCTTACAAATAAACCTAGTTATACTAGAAAATATTCTTACACCGTCAAGTTTCTGTGCTGAAATCATTCACAAGTATCTTGCCTGCCCTGCGTTTTTGAACAGTGATTCCAGAGTTTAAAGCTACGTAAAATGGAGAGTAAGGACATGTTTACATGAGTCGTTTTTTGGCGCAATCTCAGTAATCACGTCAAAATAGACATGTCTGCTGTGAAAACCGCCACAAAAATTATTCGTGAACATACAGTAGTCCCGTCCATACTCATGAGATGGATGTCAGGCAAATGCACGTTTGGCCAACACTCTTTCACCCGAGAGTGCATGTCTTTCGATGGCCGAGCTTGTCTGACTATTACCTGTATGGTCTGCTTAACTGTGTAAACATGTTGTGTAGATTTTGACTCCTCTTATGCCTAAAGCTAAATCCAGAATTCAGATGATTTCCTCACATTATGGGAGCTCAGATAACCCAGTCAGAACTAAGCGGTATATATACATAAATACATACTCACACAGGTTTAGGTGACATTAGTGTTTGCAGCGTGCTGTTGCCGTTTTTTGTTTGCTGTATAAATTTGCAGTCACAGGTGTTCTTGCACTTGTATACACGTTTTGTTTCATTTTGCTGGAATGTGCTGTTCAAACTTTTGTGTTTGTTATTCCTATATGTGGGGTTAGTGACTGCCTCCATTTTTTTGGTCTTGCACTCCCCCCGTTCTTCCCTGGTGATTTTTTAATTAGTTTAATGCTGTTTCCTACCATCCCCAGATATATGTAGGCTTAGTCCCAATTCTGGGTGTATGTGCAGCGTAGGTTCCCACCTCAGGTGTCGCCTTGTCATGGCAGGTGGGCCCACACAATTTGATCAAAATGTGCGCGAAGAACCTCCCTATTGTAAGTAAATTCAGCAGTAATGCAGTTTTTTTTTATATTAAGTTTAGGTTTGTACACTTTTTAAAGTAGTGTCCGAAAATGATTATCTGCTTTTTGCCAAGATTTTCAGCCAGGGAGGAAGATTTTATCTGTTTTTATTATTTTTTTTACCGTATGCATTGGAGAATACTGTAATCGTAAATCAGTTCTGATGTGCACTATAATCCCATAGCCAACTGGCTGTTTCTATTAGGCGTTTCTTTTAGATGATGTCTGTGGAAGTATTTTTGCAGTCTTGCTGGTATATACGGTACTCTTGTTACTTAATACACGTCGGGTTTCTGACGCCCAGGGCAAAGAACAATGCTCTAATCCCCAGAACCATGTCATGAATTTAACAAAATGCTTTAATTAATCAGTGCTCTGCTTGCGGAGTTCTGCCCTTTTTGCTTTGTTTCAGATTATTTCTTTGCCTTTTTGTCTTTTTTTTTTTTTTTTGTAGATTTTTTTTTTTTTTAAACTAATTAAATACATTTTCAAGGAATGTGACATACTTCCTGAGGAGTGCACATATTAACCGGTTTGTAGTCAACAGATTGCAGAACTTGTTTAACTGTGGTTTAACTCTTTCCGTGTCTTAGACTTGAATCCGTAAGAAACAAACATCTCATAGGGAATACAGTTCAATATCTTTAGTTTTGGGGACAGGGCCTTACAGACCGTTTGGGGGGTTTCATTATTGATGTATGTACATTGCACTGCCCCTCTTCTTTCTATTTTCAGAATATATCAGCTGTACATGGTGTCTAATCTTCTGGCAGTACCAGGCAGAGCAGTCACCGATATAGTTCTTCCTCTACAATTCCTTTTCGAAATATATTAAAGAGGCTCTGTCACTACATTATAAGTGGCCTATATTGTACATGATGTGATCTGCGCTGTAATGTAGATTACAGCAGTGTTTTTTTATTTAGAAAAACATTTTTGATGGAGTTATGACCTAGATTAGCTTTATGCTAATGAGTTTCTCAATGGACAACTGGGTGTGATTTACTATATGGCCAAGTGGGCGTTGTGGAGAGAAGTGTATGACGCTGACCAATCAGCGTCATACACTTCTCTCCATTCATTTATACAGCACATAGCGATATAGCTATATCGCTATGTGCAGCCACATAAGCACACTATAATGTTACTGCAGTGTCATGACAATGAATATACATTACCTCCAGCCAGGACGTGATGTTTATTCAGAATCCTGACCACTTCTCTGCACTTCTCTGTGATTTACAGCATAGCAGGCATAGTCTCGCGAGCTTACGATGTAAGCTGTCATTTACAGCAAGATCTCGTTGTGCTGTGCTGTAGTCTCACACAGACGCTACAGAAGTGGTCAGGATTCTGAATACATATCACATCCTGGCTGGAGGTAATGTATATTCATTGTCATGACACTGCAGTAACGTTAGTGTGTATGTGGCTGCAAATAGCGATATAGCTATATCGCTATGTGCTGTATAAATGAATGGAGAGAAGTGTATGACGCTGATTGGTCAGCGTCATACACGCCTCTGTACAACACCCACTTGGCCAAAAAGTAAAACACGCCCAGTTGTCCATTGAGAAACTTATTAGCATAAAGCTAATATAGGTCATAACTCCGTCAAAAATGATAGTTTTTCTAAATAAAAAACTGCTGTAATCTACATTACAGCGCCGATCACATCATGTACATTATAGGCCACTTATAATGTGGTGACAGATCCTCTTTAAACATTTGCTATTTTTCTTCAGTTCCCTAATATACTAGTAAACTTTTATTTGGACGTAAATCTCCAGTCTCATACATTGGAGATCAACCCTATTTATTTTAATACAGAACACTATTAAATTAACTTCCATAGTAAACGCACTGCGTCTCCTCTGCTGGTGTTCAGTTCTATGGGACGCTCGAGCAGACCCATATTTGACGTTCGATAAATCTTCCTGTCTTCTCCATTCACTCCTCTGCATTAGACTTTGCTTATGCACTCCTGTGCTATTCAGAATAGCATATTTAGCTATTTTTTCCCAAGTGAAATTATATTTATTAGATATAATGTACAGCTTTTGTACTATGGTGCTATTTTCAGTAGTATTTTATTTGCCAGATTGGAATCCTAGCCCCGATATGTAAACCACTGTATCCTAGGTGCATACTCTCTCCTTTTGCACTCTATCAATGTCTATCTGCTACAGTTGACTATCATTTTGTGAGCCAATTCTTATTATACTTATCTATTATAACTTACTCTTTAGAAGCTCAGCTGGAGGCCAAATGCATTTGCTATATCAACAATCAAAAGGAAGAAAAAGAGATCTTTGCATTCTTTAGCTGTGATACATGTACTGCCATGGCATCAGGAATAACAAAAGAGCCAGTTCATACACAATTCCCATGCTCTTGTGTATGGCCTGGATAACTGGGAATTCACAAAGACGCCAAACAGCCAGAAGAATCGGGGGTTTGTGTTTCCTTTCAGGCTCTCCTTAACACATTATTAATCTGGGGCCTTTTGTGGCCCCTAAGGGAATACAAAGTTACCAGATTAAATAATTTGCTCTTCTAGTTCACATAGGAGGTGGAAAAAAAAAAAAAAAAACTATTTGTACCTGCCACTTTTATGGTGATAGATTTTTATTTATTTTAAAATAATTTTTTTTTGCAATGTCTCAGATTGTCAAATACCAAATATTTTTTTATTTTTTTTTAAGTATTGTGTTGGGGGGGGGGGGGGGGACACTGACAACAGCCAGCTAGCTTGGCATGCGTGTTTCTATTTACCAAGTCTTGTTTGCTGACACATCAAAGGGATTTTTCTCCTCCTGTGTCACAATGGTATATTCATGCCATTGGTCTTTGCTCCATGATTTGAAGCAACTTTTTTTTATTATTGAGGCCATCACAAATATGTCTGATTTACTTTTGTTTTATTGTGTTTTTCTTGCCTTTCACTAAATATGCGTTTAGCCAGATTCCTGTCTCCAGGTTGAGTCAATTAAATACCATAGTGAGAGGCGTTGTCATTCCTATAAATATTTGGGGATATATTGGATAACAGGAGCATTTTGTTTTTTAAATCTATTTAAGGAAATTGTCCACCTAAAGAAAAAAACCTTGTGCTTTTTACTTTTGAATTTTTGGTATTTCTTTTAAAAAATAAGTTCTTAGAAAGATTTAAGTCCGTTCTTGGGCATTGTGCACTATGGAATGAATTTCGATCTGATGGTTTTTACATAGGTTACCAGTTTAAAGAAAGAGAACAATATTTGTAGTACTCTGGTTTCTGCGCAAACATTTTTTTTTAAAGGAACATTGTCACGAAAAAAAAATTATTAACATCAGTTTGATTTTAGTCTTTTATTAAAAACTTTTATATTTGTGTGTTTGTGTTTTACTTTTTTTTATTTTTACACTTTTTCTTCCATATGGGGGCTGCCATTTTTTACTCCATTTCTGTATGTGTCGATTAACGACACATACAGACATGGAATACGGCAGCTTACAGTCCCATAGTGAATGCGAATAGGGCCCGTTCCATCCACTATGGTGTACGCCGTCTGTGTGGGAACGGCGCATGCGCCGCTCCCACACAGTCCAAGTTGAACTGAGCGCCGTCCGGCGCCATTTTCCTGTAGACCGGAAGTCGCTGCCGGACAGTAAGATTACTACTTCCGGACGCGGCTTCCGGACTTGTGCACTTGGAGCAGCGGAGGGAGCTGCGGCGGCAGGAGCAGGTAAGTGATTTCTATGTATGTTCGTGTTTCAGTGTGTGTTTACTAGTGTATGTAAACCTACTACACTGTGTGTTAGCTCAAAAAATGGCGACACACAGTGTAGGAGGTTTGACCGTTCAATCCCCTCGTTTCTCCCGGCACTAGCCAGGATAAAGGAGGGGGGGATTCTGAGAGCTCTCTAGAGCGAGGGATTTTTTTTCCAATTTTGCAGCATAAAGCAATGTGGTTGCTTTACCACATGCAATGCTGCAATTATGGGAATTGCTCCATCTAGTGACCAGTGCTGGGAAATATTATAAATTCTAATCTAATTTATAATATTTCCTGACTCGTGAAAAAAAAAAAAAAAATTAGAACAATGTTTAATCACCTACACACTAATTGTTTTTACTAAAAAAAAAAATTTTTTTTACTAACACATTCCCTTTAAATCAATTCTCCGTAAAAGTGACTACATGTTGGGCTTGAAGTAATGCTTCTAGGTTAGAAAAGCTCCAAAATACGCAATGAAATAGGGCATGCCACAATTTTTCTTGTGGATTCTTACAGGATCCTCTATCTAAAATTGGAGGTATACTACTTGCAAATATTAGGCTATAGGTGACTTCTAGATCTGTACAATATGGAACTGTAATGCGGCTGTGATGAAATTTACAAAGTGTAACCACCGTGATCAAAAGATTGCGACCATAACACATTTATTATAACATCCATGTAAAATAACTATTTTTCTTAATCGTAGCCTATGATCTGAAAAACGCCCAGGCATCATTTACAGGGATCTATTGAAAAGAAACCGAAAAAATGTGATCTTCTCTCGCTAGTTTTACCTTGGACATGTTGTTACATTAAACTTCTGGTTAGTTGTAATAGCCCAGTATTTTGTAAGTCCAGCTTTCTTCCTCTGACATAAAGACCAGCATTGCATGGTTTGGTACAAAATACGTACTGCTCAAATTTCTTTCGAAAAATGTCCAAACGTTTCTCTTAAATACTTTAGTAATTTAGATTGGTTAATGTGTTTGACCTTTTTGTTTCTGGTAAATTCCAACAAACCTTCATGGTCTTGGCTGTATTAATGGCTGACATTCTGCCAGTGTAGATTTCCTGCTTTAACAAAATGTACAGTTTATATTGAAATACTAGTAAAAAAACTTCACAAAGTGTTCTTTCAGTAAAAATATTCACTGATCAGCCTTAGTTAAAGATAAATTGTTAAAAAAAAAAAAATGGTTTTAAAATTTGTAATAAAAATTATAACATTAATGATCATTCTGTTGTTAAAAATGTCAGGTCGACTAAGTATAAAGTTGAGCCTGTGCTGTGAGCTTGATTTTGAAAAATGCTTTACATGCTGCTGCCAGGCATTAATTTTTGTTTTTCTTCTATTTTAGATTCCATGTTAATGGTAGCCGAACGACTGGAGGGCCCATTCAACATTGAAACGGTTATGGATCCCATTGATGTTAAAATTTCAGAAGCCATAATGAACATGCAGGAAAACAGCAATCAAGTGTCTCAGAAGGTTTGTTTCCAGGCTACAATCTGCAATCCCCATTATATTTTTATTCTACTAACAAACCCGCTTCCACCTCGTCTTTATCCTTTTGTTTGCTCTTCTTTGGACTTTAATGCTCTTTTAGGGTATCTTGCAAATACCCATCTGCAATCATTTAGTGCACCTAAAACAATCTCCCCTTGTACATGTAAATAAAAGTGGTCTCCGCACAAACCACCCCTTTAATATCAGAGCACGGTGGCGATAATCTGTTTGCCTCTGGTCCGATCTTCTAAAGTAACGGTAAGTTATGTTTCCCATGATGCTGTTGAGTCCACTAAAGCGAGACACTGTTAGCGGCTTTCCACTCTGGCTCATAGAGGGGGGTCCCAAGCACAGGACCCCTTTTATATCCTTATGCGCCTTATATGGAATATGCCAGATGGGACAACCCCCTTGGGCTGTTTCTGGGTTTGCAGAGTAGTGCTGTTTCAGGGTTAACTAGTAGACACTTATTGCTAATCTGATGCTAACCTTTTACTTTGTTGTCAAGATACTACGCTATTGTATTAAAGGGATTTTTCCACTAGAAACATTGAAGGCATATCCCAGAGGTTACCACATGTGTACGGGTACTCTTGTTATAGTGAATGGGAGACACTGATCACCCACGGAGCTGTCAATTGTAGCATATCAAATTGCATTAGATATCCCTAGAGGAAAACCTGACTTAATTCCCCCTAAAAACTTTAAAAGGAATCTTCGTGCACCCTTAAGATGTATGTCTCTTGGTTCTGCCTCATGGTACCCACATATGTTAAGCCTCTTGGGGGCTTTGACTCTAATCTTACCATCACATCACTCAAGCCAACTTTTCTCAACCATATCATTTTTCTATCTTTTTAATAGGTTTTTCAAGGTTGTGGACAGCCCAAGCCACTCCCCCCTACAAGGGGATCCCGATCTATATCAGACAGTAACATCAATCATCGATTCAGATCCTACAGCCCAGAAGAACGGCCAACTACTGCTGCTGGAACAAGTTTGGATAGACTAGTGAGTTTTATTTTTATTTACAAGTTACCGTATTTTTTGGCCTAGAAGACGCACCCAGGTTTTAGACAACAGAATATAGGAAAAAATGATTTCATATTTTACTACTTTTACAACGAAAAAACAATGTGTTAAAAAATAAATTGCTTTTCACTACATTCTGAGAGCCATAACTTTTATATTTATTTTTATCGATTGAGCGGTGTGAGGACTTATTTTTTTGCGGGACGAGCTGTAGTTTTTATTGGCAGCAATTTTTGTTACATATGATTTTTTTGATCTTTTTTTTTTTTTTTTTTATTTCATATTTTTTTTTTTTTTGTCCGAATGTGACCAAAAAACAACGCTTTACATTGTGCTTGGGAAAAAATGGGGAAAGTTTTTTTTTTTTTTTTTTTTAACACGTTTTATTCGTTCCACTAGGGGACTTGAACCAGTGATCGTTAGATGGCTGGTACAATACACTGCAGTACATGCATGAGTTACGGAAACCGCGTAACTCGCTGACTTACGCTGTTTCCGTAACTCCCATAGTAGTGAATGGCATTTACAGAAGCCGCGTAGCATGCGAGCTACGCTGTTTCCGTAACTACTATTCAGTTTTATGGGGTTTACAGGGACCGCATAGCTCAGTGAGTTACGATGTTTCTGTAACTTTACATGTAATCGGTAAGTGGCCGGGAGAGCACAAAAATCTAGAACAGAGTTTAGGGGGCCCCGTTTTAGAGATGGGTACGAGTCCCAGAGTTGGGACCCGCATCTATCTTACGTTTATGACAGATCCACATCCTGTGGATCTGTCATAAATGTACTTCATGGGAAGACCCCTATAAATGCCACAGTCGCTATTGACCGCGGCATTTAACTAATTAAACAGCCAGGAACAGCGCGATCACTGTTCCTGGCTGTTAGAGCAGCCTGTCCGCTATAAAACACAGCTGATACCTGAGGTGTATTGAGCAGGCTCAGCGCGTGAGCCCGCTCCAAACGTAGTCATGTTTCGCTCCAAACATAGTCATGGGTCAGGAAGGGGGTTAAGTAAGGAGCGGTCAGGGGGCCAGCGCAGCTGGGTCCCTCGACTGCCGACTATAAGACGCAGGGACTTTTTAGCAAGATTTATAGTCCGAAAAATACGGTAATTCCTTTTTTTTTTAAATTATATTTGATCACATTTTCAAAGGAGCTGGCCATACACATAAGATAAATGTTGACTTCGATGGGATTGACCAGTGATCTAATGTCTATGCGGGTCTCTCATCCGCCCCCTAGCGGCATATGTTGGGTAAAGATGAACGGGCATGTTTGATTTCAACATGCCTGAGATAAGCTGCTGATAGGTGTCTGACAGCAGCTTATATGCCTCTGCCTATTAAAACTAGTTGGGTGAAGTAACTATAAGCAGAGTTCTTTCTTGTGTATGGCCATTTTCACAATAGGCAGCAGGACAGCTGGATCGCATTACATAGTAAACTAACAGATACGGACACCCTGAAGTGCGCCCCGCTCCAGCACTGCGGTCCCGTTCGCCACTGCTCTGATCCCCCGAAGCTCCTGCAGAGCTTACGTGCCATTGCCAATCACTGGACTCTGCAGTCATGTGCCGTTCATGGCAGCATCACCACTGAGGCCAGCGGTTGGCTGCAGTGGCACGCGACTGCTGCAAGAGCTTCCGGGACACTGGTGGCATAAACAGGACCTCCGCACTGGAGCGGGGGACACTTCAGAGCTCCTGTCAATTTATAAGGTAATGCCACACCCTGCCCTGTTGCGAATTATGAAAGTATCCCATAACCCCTTTAAGTTTTGTAGAGCTACAGGGTGGTCCGGTGTTGCAGCCATAGTAAAGACCCGGCTGTGTGAAACTAGCCTTAAAATGATTTTGTAGATCGTTAAATCTGGGTACAGACTGTACCCAGATTTAAAACCAATTTAAATAGAGATCTTGCCATTTTTTTGTCCAATGTATGTCTCTTCACCAAATGTGCTATCAATCAGGTTTGTATTAATCAAATAAGTCCTTTGAGTCAAGATTTGTTTGTCCATTCAAAAATAGTTCTGCCATCGCTGTGCTGTCATGGCTCTGTTATGAACATGCAAGCCATGATGCTAATGTGTACAAAGCTGCTTACGACCAGCAAAACCCTAGGGAAAAAAAAACATGTTCTTTTGGTTTTGAAGTTTAGACTACGAATTAAGAAATGTTCCCTTATTTTCAAAATATTCTCTTTACAGGTGTCTGATGTGAAACAAAAGCTGAAGGCTGCCAAAAAGTTTTGGTCTGCTCTGCCCAATAACATTTGCAAAAACAACTGGACGTCAGGAATTAATGAAGATGACTGCTGGAATGGGAGCGATAAAAGCAGGTTTGTGTTTTATTCCTGTTCTTGGGAAAGCTGGTATCGGCTAATTGACTATCTTCCAAGTGGCCATTTCAAGTCTTCAAAGTCTTCATTGCAGAGGAGAAAGGCTAGACCTAGCTACGCCCCTATTCTATAATGTAAAACAACTGTTGTGCTATACCGGTATCCACGGCAAACAAAGGGGTGTGGAAGCCAAGTCCTTCATTCTGTTCCAGGAATAAATGGCAGTCCCTGCTGGCAGTAAAATGGCCTGGCATTTTAAGTCTAATAGGAGCTTCCTACAGCAAAGCTCTCAAAACATGGATTTAAAATCAGCATTTCAAACATTTTTGAGTTGTTGTCCGACAAAAATAAAAACCCTTTTATTATTTTTCTTTTCTGAAATGAATTAACTTTGTAATATTCTTTCTTTCCCAAACCTGCATGGATTGCGGGTGGACCCAGAAAATCAGAGCGGCCGTTCTTATGGTGACATGCTGAAACAGGCTCCGGGGGAAGGAGCTCCCACATCCTCTCTGTGTGTCTCTGACATTGATGAAGGGGCTTGCTGCCTGGCTCAATTCATCAGTTAAACCAGCCTCTTCTCGATCTTTGTCAGCTGTGACGAAGGAGGAGGCTGGCATAGTTGATGAATTGATCCAGACAGCCAGCTCCTTCATCCACGTCTTCAACACACAGAGAAGAGGGGGAAGCTCCTTCCCCCCCTGGAGCCTATGTTGGCGCGTCGCCACATAAATGGCCCCTCCAAACTTCGGGTCCACGTGACCGGGACTGAAAGCATGCGATCTGTGCAGGTTTGGATAAGGAAGTATATTACAAAGTTTTATTCATTTCTGGAAAAGAAAAAAAATTTTTTTTTTTATTTTCATTGGGCAAGCTTGTTTCAAAGCTCCACGGGGCATCACTGTTCATATTTAGACAGAGACATCAGGGCAGGGGCTCAGTTTATGAGCGAAATCCCTGGCCAGGTGGATTCTGCTCATACAGGGAGCTACAGGTGGGTTGGCGCGATCTACAGAGTGGGTTGGCGCTATCTACAGGTCTGTTTTATATGTGGGCACTGGCACTTTATATGTGGACGCTGTGGCACTATGTGGGCATTATCTGCAGTGAGCACTGTGGCACGATCTACAGGGACATTGCCGCACTATCTACATGGGCACTGTGGTCTTCAGGGGATTGGGACAAAAAAAAAACCCCAACAAATGAAATCCATCCATCCTTTCTATTTATTTATTTTAATGGCCATGAAAGACGGATGGCAAACTGATGACAAATGGTCATTAAAAACTGACAGGCGGACTGGAAATGGATGAAAATTTGGAGACACACTGATGCAAAATGACCATGAAAAACTGACTGTTGACCGGTTTTTCATGGCCATATTTTTTTCACTGTCGTGTGAATGTAGCCTACGTCTGCTTTTCTTATTCTTGATAAACTTTATTGCAGGTATATGTATGCAGTCATGGGCAATGGTCTAGAAAATCAGATCAATAATCCTGATGTGCATGTGGATACCACAAATCTGGACATTGTCATTCGTCGTCAGAAGGTGGCACTCCGTGCTATGACAAACAGAATGAAGAGTGCTTACAATGGGAATGATGTGAATTTCATTGACTCAAGTAAGTATTGTTTTTTTCAAGATTGCTGAGAAATTGTGAAAACCATAGTGCACTCCCACTACTAATTTTTTTTTATATGGATATGATTCAAAACTTATCTTTGTAAGGACATCATAGTCCTGGGACAAGTCTGCTCACCTATTAGCCCAAACAGCACAAAAAAAATATTATTTTGCGTTTGGCTAATAGTCTGCTGAAGAATTTTAGTATACTGTATTCATGACGGGAGCACTCCTTGCCCTTTCACCCCTCTGACCAGATGGGGGCTATCTTGTATCTGCATGAATACATGGCACCCATCAATAACTTCTGATAGAAGTGACCATTTCAGCATTACCTGTTCAATAATACCATTGTACCGTT
Source organism: Rhinoderma darwinii (assembly GCF_050947455.1). Taxonomy (NCBI): domain Eukaryota; kingdom Metazoa; phylum Chordata; class Amphibia; order Anura; family Rhinodermatidae; genus Rhinoderma; species Rhinoderma darwinii. Next base: position 96,256,628 of record NC_134694.1, read on the forward strand.
AGTCTTTTAAGCATCTCCACCTATTGTATAATTTTTTTTAAATGTATTTTAAGCCTTTTCTTCCTATAATTTTGTTCTATTCACAAATACTTCAGTGACGAGTCTCTGCTTTGGTTACACAGGTGATGAGATGAGTGGGGAAGGTAGCGGAAGTGGGGACTGTGAGCTACAGAAATGTACAGATGATTCGGTCATCAAATCTACAGACCATCCGGACAAAGCAATACCAAAGATCAAGACTGGTGATAAGACTGTGAAAACAGGGAGTGCCGCCCATTCCAACACTGCTTCATTTACAGTCCTTGTACCAAGTATCATACTCTTGGTGAGGCTTTGGAGATAATAGTACTTTTTCACAATCTTAGCAAAAAAAAAAAGACTTTTTAATCAAAATGGAAAATGCACCTTTTCCTCTTTCTAAATCCATCGAACAGTTTTTAACTCTTTGTACGTCAACGGACAAAGGTGTATTGTTTATTTTTAACACCGTGCCACCAAGTCAAGTGCTGGATTCATTCTTATTCCTCGCTGTGCTGGAAAATATGGACTCGTCTATCTGTCCGATATAAGATTATTGTGGCCAACAGGCTTGTATATACAGATGTGTAGGTAGCTAAGCTTTAGTGTTTTATATCACCTTTCCATGTCATTAATCCCAGTGTCACATCTAGAAATAATAGTTTGTTTTTTTTGTTTTTGTTTTTTTTAAGTGTTATCTGTACAGAAGCTAATTTTATTTATCATGTTATAATTTGGGATAAAATGACCAAGCAACCAACAAAGTTACACTTTATTTAGTGTTATACCATTGTTTTAATATATTTACAAAATAGGGTCTTTGGTTTTGTCTAATGTAGTATTACAGGCCATGTTGTATTTGGTACGTTGACCAAGTGTCAAGTTTTTTCTTCTGGATGAGCTCTCGTATGTTAAAAGCGTATTATGAACATGTATTATACAAAAGGTCTTTGCTTTCTCTACATTGGTTCACTTAACAAAATTTTTTTAAATACATCTTTTCTTTTACCACAATCACACTATTTACAGTGTTTTTTGTTTTTAATTTTTGCAATTTTTATTTCTTTACATTGGCGCTTTGTATTGGTTTGTTGTGTTAATCCACTGTGTGGCAAGAGAAAACAATGCTCATGGGAACTTGGACAATTGTGCTATAAGTGCCCTTTGGTGAGGGTTTACTGCACATTCATGCAGTATTTCATCTGGCCATTGGCGACTTATTTGACCACTGCCTCCTTGTTTCTCTAACCCATATAGCTTCAGCTTGTTGAAAGCAATTGGTGATCCCTGGAGGTTTATTGGCTCAGGAAGACAAAATCTGATCATCTAATGACATAGACCTGGAAAGCAGTTTTGACGTAAATTGGAAGTCCAAGGATTAAATGTATTTTTTTTTGTTTTTTTCATCCCTCACCCCAGGATATCATTTCCTTCTTTTTTTCTTTTTTTTTTTTTTTTTTTTTTTTTTACATTGATAGCTGTTCTATTTAAGTTTTTAGGAATATATCCATTTGTATGTTTTTTGTTTTTTTTTGTTTTTAACATCCAGATGTTCTGTGTTTGAATATAATTCTGTGACCTTATTAAGTAGGTATTAATGGTACATCTAGCAATACAAGTATTACTCGTTGGCTATGTTTGGTGAGGAAATGTTATATACTATCTTGTCTATATAAATTAAAATATTCAAATATAGTATCTGTCAATGTAAATGTGACCCACAGCAATGGGATGTAATTTTTATATATATATATATATTTTTTTGTACAAAGTTAGTTAAACCTACTGTTATACGGAGGAGTCTGAGCTTTGTAAATTTGTCTAGAATAAACATTAACAAATTTATATCGATTTCATCCATGAATAAGTACCAACTGGTTTCTTTTAGAATATTCATTGCTATGCCATCTGACGTTTTGGGATATCTTGATTAATCATAAGTTAACCCATTATTTATTAAAACCGTTTCATAGCATGGATCTTTTTAAGATTTTCTTTTTTTTCTAATTAAAAAGCAAACGATAAAGAAAAATGACCCAAAAAATATTTGGTAAAGAGGCATTGTAAATAACTTGTTTAAGATAAGGAGAATGAGAAAGTGTGCTTCTATTTAGTAATAACTACCTCAATTCTGAGGAATTTTCTTTTTCGCTCTGAGGGCTATTATTTTTAGTAGGAGTGAGCCTGGTCTCCAAAATAGATCCAGTAGAGCTACCCCTACCGGCCTAGTTAGATTTATTTTTCACATACAGCACTGAATCCTTTCCAGCTGTTCTTTAGAATTTTTATTTTTCACACTTTTTGCCTATGACTAAGTGCCAATAGCATCCCAAAATATTTGTCATCTTTGTATAGTATAAAGGTATCATACCTATTATACTTTTGTCTTTTTTGACACAAAAGTATTTAACATTTCATATTGTATAGTTTAAGAAATGTACATCGTCATTTGATCTTTTTTGGGCTTAATTTTTCTCGATGGTACAAACTAGGTTGAAGAAAGATACATTGAGTCAAGGCAAGTATTGTCACCTTCATTACACACCCTAGGCCTCTGTGAAAATTGATTAAAATTAATTGTTTATACATATAACATTTTAACTTTAGAAATAACCCAAAATTCCTTATTGCTGAAGTTAATGGATATATTTCTATGTTTGTCATGGTTTTTAACAACTTCTTACTATGAAATGGCAAAAAAAAAAAGTTTAGGTCTGCTTACCAAATGGTTACAATTATTGTTTTTGTTTTTTTTTCCTAATAAAATCTATAAGGGGGAAAATACATTCGTATCATGTAAAATAGTATATGAAAATAATTTCTAAATATAACTATCGAATATTCGTGTTTTTTTTTTTCTCTCTAATGGTAAAGATGCCCCCATATTCCCTGGAGTATTTTGTAGCCATTTGAAGATTACAGCAGGTTGGTGATCCTGGAGATGAAGGGCAGATGCGTGTCTAATATTGTCTGCATATGCTCATATTTATTTTAAGCTATGAAGGAAAGCATACGTAGGTGTATATTAATCTATGATAAATTAGGTGTGAATATAATTCTTATAAATGTAATCCAGATACACTATTACCAACTAACCTGGATATAAAACAATGTTACTCCTAGGGGGTAATCCACAATGGCAAATCTGAAAAGAAGTTGTGTATTTCAAAAGCTGCACCTTTTTTTGTTTTTTTATTTATTTTATTTTTTTATTTTTATTGGTTCTTTCACTAAAAATGTTTGGAACTATTGCCCATTATTTATATGAATGCACTTGATATTGCATTGTATAGTGTGTTTACTAGTTCATAGTGGCTCCTGTGCTGGTGGAGATAAGAACCCAATTTCCATGCTGTAGTGTAAGGCCGATTTCATAAAGCAACAATTTCTCCGTTTTTACATTGTGGGGAAAAACTTGAGCATCTAAATGAAAATACAGATTCTGCGATGTTGGAAATCAATCCAAAAACCATTTTAGAGGGAGGCAATTTTTAAAAAAAAAATGTTTTTAACCCCACTTACATCATGGCCCTCACGCATCAGCATACATATATTGTCTTCACTCCTGTGAAAATCCAAATTCTTGTATGTAGGTTTGTATATATGTATGTTCATACAATTGATCTATAAATGTTTATTATATCCTTCATTGCTCTGACTGCTTAGCTAACGGGAGGTGGTGGACACTGCTGACTCTTGTCAGTAAGTGATGCTAGTTTATCATAAATAATTGGTCTGCCTTAAATATGTTTTTTGTTAATTAAACGTGCCTTTTAAATGTATAAAATGTGCTTTTGCTGTGGCGGTCATACTATAGTAAAAAAAAAAAAAAACTTATATTTTTTTTTTTTTTTAGAAAGACGAGCCATTTTTTTTTAGATATTAAACATGTACAGAAGTTTGTGGGGCATACACATTTGTGGTTCAATATTAAAGCCATACTAATTATAGTGTCTCCTTTTCAATTTAGCATTTTCTTACAAAAATGTATGTGACTATTTTGGTCTTGAGTATTTTTTTTTTTTAATTAAATCTTATACAGATGTTGAGAACCACAAATGTGAACTGTTTGGATAAATCCAATACCCCATTTTCTTCGCCTTTTTTGAACGTGTTGTACATGCACTAAGTATGGGAAAAAAAGTTGAGTTTCCGTGTTTTTTTTTTTCAATATGTACACAGTGGAATCAACTTTTGCTGAGTTTATTTGCACAAACCAAAACATGACATAGTTACTCAGTACTCAGTAACTATAAAATAATTTAGTAAAGGAAGACTGACGGCCTTTGCAGGGTTTTGTAAGTATTTTAGGTTTATTGGAAACATTTATATATGTGCCAAGAGGTATGTGGTGTTTTGGTAAAACAGTGGTACTTTCTAAATTATTTGAACTATGTGTAAGTATATTTGGGTTGCATTATCAAATCTGGAAGTTTTTAATGTTTCCTTAATATTTCATCTATAATTCTAATTAACTTGTTGGCTACAATGTCATGTAGTTGTGAACTGGTTGAGGTCAAATGATTTTTGTCTTTTTTTTTTTTCTTTTTTTTATCCCATTATAAGTAAATTAAAATGTGTAGTGGCCTATGTCTAAATGAACAATACAAATGTATACATTGTATATTTTTATATGAGGATTAATAAATGAAAACAAAATATGCCAAGTTCTTTTCAAATCTTGGTGTATTGCCAATTGGAAGTGTTTTTTTTGTTTTTTTTTCTTATGCAAATAAGTTATTAGGGAACTTAACCAGTTGAATATCTGTATCATCTGAAATTCTACTTTAAGTTGGACAACTTCTTTATTTGGCTAATTTTTAAAGTAAACATGTTTTTTATTTGTACAGTAATTGCATATATATATATATATATATATATATATATATATATTAAAATAGGACAGATTGTTGCATATTCCCATTATCTTGTGTTTTTGTTTAGGTTGTCTCTTTCAGTTATAATGTGCATGTTGTACAATCTGTTTTTCGTGTCAAACGTTCCTGGCATTAAACACCTGGACCTTATGCTCCAAAAGATCGAATTAAATAAACGGAAATACATTTTCTTCCTGTGTGGTGATTTTCGGTCTGTTTTTCTTTTGTTGGCTTGAGAAGCTCAGTTGGGGATAGAAGCTGTGACACTACTAACATTATTATAAATGCTTTTGTTACTTTTCTGAGAATGTGAATGTAAACTGTTTATCTGATGAATCTTGGTTAATATGACTCCGTTACTATATATTTTCCAATATAATTTTACTTGCCTAATTTTGAGAAGTTTACTTCACATCAAGGCCTGCGTGAGTAACCCACATGATCTGTACTGAGACATGGATAGTTCTGTCTTAATGCATGGTCCAAAACCAAAAATAGCAGACCCCATCACAAATACCCCCATCAGACCCACTCCACTATCTCACAACCACTTACTGTTGCCACCTTTTCTGGCCGCTTGAGCCTATTACTCCTTTCTTTCAAATGGGCGCCCACCATAATGGTTTTCGTTTAACAGAAATCGTAGCTCACAAAATAAGACTATCAAAACCATTCTCTATTGAGGCTGATTTGGGTAAAAATGCATTTGTCCATAAATTCACTTTATATTGCTACATGTACTGAGTTCCATGTAATATAAGTTGGTAAATGATACCTGTTGGAGTAGAAATGCATTTGTTGTCCACCATACATTGCATAGAGCACAGCACATGTATAGGTTTTTTAGGGTCTAGGCCAGGGGTCTCAATCTCGGCCGGGTAAGTGGGCCGCATATAGAAAAAATGGGAAGTTGATGGGCCGCATTACTTTCAAATTTGATACAATACAAAATTATTCTTAATCAATTAGTTATTTGAACTACTATAACACTATATTACTAGAATAATAATACATTACTATAATAATACCGCTAGGTTTAAAATGTGAGAGATTTCTCCACGTGCTGATTTCAACAATCCAGCTTTCCAATTTAAGTGTCGCTAAATGCAGTCCGGTGGCTCAGTTAGCACACATGTCAAGATTGAGCAGCCCCTTTTTAGATAGTGCCGCAGTGCCCTCCGCGGATGCTGCCGCAGTGCCCTCCGCGGATGCTGCCGCAGTGCCCTCCGCGGATGCTGCCGCAGTGATGTCAGGGGCTTGTCCAGAGCTGGAGTCCCGGAGCACAGCTGCTTCTGGCACTCTGCCTGGGATTCCAGCTCTGCTCCGGACATCACTGTCCATATATGGACAGATGTCAGGGGCAACCCCAGAGCTGTAGTCCCGGGCAGAGCACTAGTAGGCTCTTCCAGCTGTGCTCCTGACATCACTGGGACTCCTGCTCTGGGGAAGCCCCTGACATAATTGTCGATGTATGGACAGCGATGTCAGGGAATTCCACAGAGTCCCGGAGCAGAGCCGATACAAGCGCTCTGCCCGGTCTCCGCTCTGGGCAAGACCCTGACACACCGTCCATATATGGACAGCTATGTCAGGGAATTCCAGACTCCCGGAGCAGAGCCGATACTAGCGCTCTGCCCGGGACTCCGCTTTGGGGAAGACCCTGATACACTGTCCATATATGGGCAGCGATGTCAGGGAATTCCACAGAGTCCCGGAGCAGAGCCTGTACTAGCGCTCTGCTCGGGACTCCGGCTCTGTGGAAGCCCCCAGACATCGCTGTTCATATGTGGACAGCGATGTCGGGGAATTCCAGGGTCTCGGAGCAGAGCCGATACTAGCGGCTCTGTGGGCCGCAGATGACAGCCCCAGGGGCCGCGTGCTTGAGACCCCCGGTCTAGGCTGTGTATGAAAGAATTTGCACAGACCCTATCGAGACTGTCTACAGCTTAGCATGTGCGCCAATGTAAAATAGTGGACAATAAATTCACTTGAGTAGCCCCTATAGAATCTGATAACTTCTAAACTTTTATATCATATACTATAACACTATGTAAAGACCGTAATGCCAAATAATACCACCATGCAGTGATCATATAGTGGTCAGATACCAGTTCCAACTCGCAGCTCTACATGGTAAATAAGAGAATACAGTACTGACTAAACCAAGTCACAGGCAGAATACTTAAAGATTTAAATCCAGTGACTGCAAAGTGTGTTTTTTCTGGGGTCTTTATGCTTTCTTCTTCATCATCCAGACCACCATGATGACTGCAGAGTCAGCTACTCAGACCTCTTTAGATGCCTTGCTTCTGCAGCCCATCCCCGCCCTCCTATAGGAACACAAACCTTCTCCCATCCTGCTGCTACCCCGAATTATGTGGTTGCTGCTGCCCCAGATGCCCCCTTTTGATATACCGACAGTAATCCCAAATGCCCCTAAAATAATAGCTCCTGAGGACGTGAATACAGTTGAAAGCAGGGGCCTAATAGAAAATGCTGGGCCATGTAGCAAACTTTTGAATCACTCCTCCCTCATGATTTTACCAGCTCCATGTGAAAGTTGGGTGAGGACACATTTGCTGGCCTAAAATAAAAACTAAAAAAAACACATTCTGTGAAAAGTACATATCCCAACATGACAAATAATAATGCATCAGACTTCAATTGGAGCTGCAGTTTCATAGAACAGGTATCGCAACTCTTGTGAAACAAACTTTCAGTATGACCTGACAAATAATCAGATAATGCTGTAGTTCCAAAAACAATGGTAACATACACTTTATGCCACATAAGTAGAATATTGAGATGGCAGACCCTAAAACGAATTTAGAGCCCTTAAATAAAATCAGACGAAAAAAAAAACCAAAACCCCACTCCCGCTCCTTTTCAGCTCAGAACACACGCATGATCCTGACACCATCCAGCCTCTGGACATTGCATGCATCGGCTAACCTGGTTTTGGGGGAGGACCTGTGTGCTCTCATTATAATCTGACTCTGTGCCCATGAGGTCTCCACATTTTTTAGGAAACTTTCTGGTAGATGAGGCACCTGAATTTAACTCCTAGCACTATAGAAAATATGTAACTGTAGATGATCCACTGGACTAAATTATTGCATTCCATGTAAACATACTGTACCATGTCTGTTTAGTTACAGTTACTGTGATCTAACCTTGGCACTGAGGGCCTGTTCATGTCAAGTTTGTTATATATATATATATATATAAATGTCCATCTGAGGTATACGTTGGGTGGGGTTCTTTCGTATACCTCCAATGGAAGGCACTGACCTAGCACACTGTATAGGCATACAGTGGGATGCGTCGCCTGAACTCAGGCACAGTGCTACTTTAAGCATTGAGCCCGGGCAAGCCTGGATGTCACGGTATTGGGGGCTTGATGCTCTGGCCGGGGACTTGGTAGTTGAAATCGCCTGACATCGCTATCCATACATGGACAGTGACGTCAGAGGATTCCCCAGGGCTGGAATCCCCAGGTCGAGCGCTACCTGATGCTCTTCCCGGGGATTCCGGCCCTGGGAAAGCTCCCTATGGTAAACATGTAACGTTTACCTGTGACTGATGCCATAGGGTGGCATTCGTCACACACCGGCATCTGTATAAAAAAAAAAAGAGCCTGTGAAAAGGACTATCTTTTGTACTCGGTCGGGCTACTGGAGCTCTTTGTATGCGTTTTAGCATGTACATAGGGAGGTTTCCCGATGTGCATGCAGAACGTAGGGCCAAAACACATACATAGACCCTAAGCCGGTAATAATATATCTGTGTCCATGCGTACCATGCGTTCTTCAATAAACTTGTTTAATAAAGTCCCTGAGCACCCCTTTTACCTGTAATAATGTGCCACATGGCTCCAGTAGTAAAATGTACTTTTAGCACTTTATTGCTAGCTATTGCACAGTGGTTCAGTACTTTGGGTGACAGCACATGTACCCATGTAAAATAGCATGTTTCTCAACTTGCCCTCCTTGGCAGCACCACAGGAGGTTTGGGCTCCGCCTCTAATAGGGACAGGAAACGGTAAGAGGTTATATTGACCCCACCTCCCAATCCTCAGTGTTTTCTCCTGTCCCTATTAGGGCATGCAAGAGGATTGCTACCACCTGGTAGCGTCTTCCATGGAGGTCTAGCTGGGATTCTAACCAGGGTGTTCGCTGCTACCGCCGGATTGCTGATGCAGCCTTCGGTCTCTCCTGCTTTGCTGGTAAAGTGAGACCTGAGGTGCCAGCTCTGCTTCCTCTGAGTTTCCCAGCTGTGCTGCCCCTCCCCTCTTGATGGCACCTGCATGGCAAGATCCATGTATAGATGGCTAAACCCGCTAGAGTGTCACCTACTGGAGGGCATCGGTAGAGAGGATATTGCCTCCTTCCCTCTTCTTTCTATGGAAACTGGCTTCCTGGCTGATTCTTCTGCTGAATCTATTAAAATATCTTCAAGAGCAGGTGTTTTATCTAATGCAACTAGAAGAGGATGGGATTAATAGCACTATATTTTTTTTTAGTTTTATTTTTTTGCAGATGTCCCCAAGCGATGTAGTAATGTTCAGTCTATGGAAGATGTTAATGAATTGCAAGCGGAGTTAAACAAACTAAGTGTTTGGGCGTCCACTTGGCAAATGAAGTTTAATGTAGATAAATGTAAAGTTCTGCATCTGGGTACCAACAACCTGCATGCATCATATGTCCTAGGGGGAGCTACACTGGGGGAGTCAATATGTAGCCTATCGCAAATTCAAGATGGAATCCATACAATCTACCATACCCCTAATCGGGAAAGACTGTATGATGGCAAAGTTAGACTTGCACGATGCATACTATCATGTCCCAAGGCATCCAACTTATCAAAAGCTTCTAAGGTTTGCAATTTTACAGGATCAACAGATCTTTCCTTACCAATTCAGGGCACTTGCCTTCACGAAGATAATGGCAGGAATAATGGCTTTTCTCAGGAACGAAGGGATCCATATAATCCCATACTTGGACGACCTACTCCTGGTAGCACCAACAGCCCTCTCTCTCTCTCTCGTCACATCCAGCAGGTTTCTCAGACCTAGGCCGGATTATAAACAAAAATAAATCGGATCTTTTACCTGCAAGAAGGAAAGTCTTTCTGGGGGTACTACTAGATTCACACATACAGATGTCCTTCCTACCTAAACAAAAAAAAGATTGCTCTAATAAGAGACAGATTATCTGTCCTCATTCAAAAAAAAAAAAAAAAATGCCTAAGGCTGTGTTCACACAGAGTTTTTTGACAAGTTTTTTTTATGTGGAAACCGCGCCGCAAAACTCATCAAAAACAGCCTTAAAATGCCTCCCATTGATTTCAATGGGAGGCGGGGGCGGTTTTCTCCCGCGAGCGGTAAAACAGCGGTTACGCCTCTGACCTCCCATTGACTTCAATTGGAGGCAGAGAAAGCTTATTTTGCGGCGTTTTATGCCCGCGGCGCTCAGTGCCGCGGGCGAAAAACGCCGCAAAAATCGGCGTGCAGGGAGAGGAAAATCTGCCTCAAACTTCCAAACGGAATATTTGTGCATTTTTCGCGCATCACGCACCCATTGAAGTCAATGGGTGCGTGAAAATCACACGCAGCACACGGAAGCACTTCCGTGTGTCACGCGGGATTCGCGCAACAGCAGTAAAAAGTATGAATGAAAACAGAAAAGCACCACGTGCTTTTATGTTTACAAACATACAAACAGTGTCATAATGATGGCGGCTGCGCGAAAATCACGCAGCCACACATCATACGGGGCTGACACACGGAGCTGTTAAGTACCTTTTGCGCGCGCAAAACGCACATGCTTGTGTAAATCCGGCCTCAAGTGTGGCAATGCCAATTCTGGGGTCTCTAACATCCTGCATTCAGTCAGTGGCTTGGTCTCAAAGCCACTCCAGAGATCTGCAGGCGGCAATACTTTTTCTGGGGGACAAGTGCGTTCTATCCTTGGACAAGAAATTTACCCTGTCAAAAGCAGTAAAAAGATCTCTCCTTTGGTGGCTGAAACTTCAGAATCTCGAGAGGGGAGTCACATGGCACCCCTTTCCAGTTATCACAATTATAACAGATGCAAGCATAAGAGGATGGGAGCGATTGTAGCCCAGAATTCATTTCAGGGAAATTGGCCACTGAGAATAAGCCAACACTCCTCAAATTTCAGGGAGCTCAGGGCAGCACTGGAGACATTAAGAGTTGCAAGTCACTTTCTCAGGGGTTCTCACGTCAGAGTCTACTCCAACAACACAACTATGGTAGCTTACTTAAGACATCAAGGAGGCACAAGGCAAAGAAACCTTCAGAATCTGACAACTCAGATATTTTCATGGGCAGAAATTTATCTTCTCTCAGCCATCCGCCTGAAGGGCTCAGAGAATACCCAAGCGGACTTCCTAAGTCGCAGAGACCTGAGACCAACAGTGGTGTCTAAACCAAAAATATTTTCTCCAGATTATCAAAGAATGGGGTTCCCCAGATGTGGATTTGTTTGCAACTTCGGAAAATTCAAAAGCCCCTCAATTCTTCTCCCTAGATTCAAGGGAAAATGGTCTGGGCAAAGATGCTCTAGCTCACAGCTGGAACTTCAATCTAGGGTATGCTTTTCCCCATATTCCTCTGCTTCCCAGGACGCTCCAAAAGATCAGAGAGGAAAGGGCAAAGATAATTCTAATCGCTTCATATTGGTTCGGCCTGCTAAACAGCTTAAAGATGACAGAACCTTGGGTTCTTCCAATATCTCAAGACCTTCTCTTTCAGGGACCAACTTTCTATCCAGACCCACAGAAATTAAATCTAGCAGCTTGGCTTCTGAAGCCCCCGTCATGAAAGCCAAAGGTTTATCTGAAGCTGTTAGGGCGGATTTACACGAAAGTGTAATACGTCCGTACAACGCGCGTGCTTTTCACGCGCCTCACACGGACCTATGCTAGTCTATGGGGCAGTGCAGAATGTCCATGATTTTTGTGCAGCGTGAGTCCGCTGCGTAAAACTCACGACAGGTCCTATATTTCTGCGTTTTTCGCACATCACACACCCATTGAAGTCAATGGGTGCGTGAAAATCACGCACACCACACGGAAGCACTTCCATGGGACGCGCGTTATTCGCGCAACAGCATTAAAATAATGAATGTAAACAGAAAAGCACCACGTGCTTTTCTGTTTACAAACATCCAAACGGAGTGTCATAATGATGGCGGCTGCGTGAAAAGAACGTATGAACATGACGCACGGAGCTGTTAAGTGCCTTTTGTGCACGCAAAACGCCGCGTTTTTTGCGTGCGCAAAACGCACACGCTCGTGTAAATCCACCCTTATCCTTACATTACAAAAAAGTAGGAAAGTGATAACAAATTGCAACTATAATAAGGTGTGGAAAAAGTTTCTTTCCTGTGTGGGGATAATAGTCCAGACATAGGTCACTTTAATGTGGCTCAGATTCTTGATTTTTTGCAGGCAGGTCTTGAAAAGGGTCTTAAACCCAGTACCCTAAAAGTACAGATTTCAGCTTTAAGCTCATATTTTGATAAAGACTTTGCTTCTCACAGGTGTATAAAAAGGGTTTTTGTAGCAGCTTATAGGTTATCTCTAAAAAAAAGAGATCGCTCTTTCCCACATGGGATTTGGAAGAAGTCCTTAAGGGGTTAACATTAAGTCCCTTTGTGCCAATTACAGATTGTAACATCAGGAATCTCTCCTGGAAGGCCACTCTTCTGGTAGCAATCACCACAGTTTGTAGAGTAGGTGAAATTCAGGCCTTTCCATGCGTGAACCCTACCTAAAAATATTAGAAGATAGAATAATATTTCGTCCTGATCCCACTTTTCTACCTAAAGTGGTATCAGATTTTCACATGTCCCAAGAGATAACACGTCCTTCTTTCTGTCAAACCCCAGCCAACAGGACGGAGGAGGAGTTTAATTCTCTAGGTGTGCGTAGAACTATCCTCAAGTATCTAGAAGTCACAAAGGACTTTTGGAAATATTTCAATCTTTTTGTTCAATTTTGGGGTCCAAATATGGGGAAGAAGGCCTCAAAGACCACGGTTGCAAATTGGATTAAAAAAGCTATGCATGAAAACAATAGTATTCAGAATTTAACCCCTCCAGTAAAAATCAAAGTCTGCTCTATTCGTGCGGTGTCCGTTTCCTGGGCAGAAAGAGCAGAAGCCTCTCTAGACCAGATCTGCAGGGCCGCAACCTGGTCCTCGGTACATACAGTGAAGGAAATAAGTATTTGATCCCTTGCTGATTTTGTAAGTTTGCCCACTGTCAAAGACATGAACAGTCTAGAATTTTTAGGCTAGGTTAATTTTACCAGTGAGAGATAGATTATATTAAAAAAAAAAAAAAAAATCACATTGTCAAAATTATAAATATTTATTTGCATTGTGCACAGAGAAATAAGTATTTGATCCCCTACCAACCATTAAGTGTTCAGCCTCCTCCAGACCAGTTACACGCTCCAAATCAACTTGGTGCCTGCATTAAAGACAGCGGTCTTACATGGTCACCTGTATAAAAGACTCCTGTCCACAGACTCAATGAATCAGTCTGACTCTAACCTCTACAACATGGGCAAGACCAAAGAGCTTTCTAAGGATGTCAGGGACAAGATCATAGACCTGCACAAGGCTGGAATGGGCTACAAAACCATAAGTAAGACGCTGGGTGAGAAGGAGACAACTGTTGGTGCAATAGTAAGAAAATGGAAGACATACAAAATCACTGTCAATCGACATCGATCTCTATGCACAATGCAAATAAATATATATAATTTTGACAATGTGATTTTCTGTTTTTTTTAAATATAATCTATATCTCACTGGTAAAATTAACCTAGCCTAAAAATTCTAGACAGTTCATGTCTTTGACAGTGGGCAAACGTACAAAATCAGCAAGGGATCAAATACTTATTTCCTTCACTGTACGTTTACCAAACATTACAGACTTATTTTATTGTCACGCAGTGACCTTTTCTATGGAAGAAAGTTCTTTATGCCATAGTCCCTCCCAGATAAAAAATATGCTTATTTGATAAGTCTCCTGTGGTGCTGTCATGGAGGGTAAGTTGAGAAAATAGAATTAGACTTACCGGTAATTTGATTTCTATGAAACCCTCCATGACCGCACCCTTATTCCCCTCCCTATGTTTTTTTTGTGGGTAACACGTTTATGAATTAATAGATATGTTCCCACTTTACTTTCCTAATTTGTTAGTTGAAATACACTGAGGATTGGGAGGTGGGGGCAGGCTATTTAACCTCATTTTGTTTCCTGTTCCTATTAAAGTCGAAGCCCAAACCTCGTGTGGTGCTGTCATGGAGGGTTTTGGAGAAACCGAATTACCGGTAAGTCTAATTCTATTTTTTGACCATAGGTGGTGCTTTGGGTTCAAACACCTGTCTATATGCAAATAGCCACATTAATTATGTATTTTGGAATAAACTCCCAAGTGAATGAATAAAGGTTTTGATTTAAATGTAAGCATTTGATTATAAAATTTTAATTTTGGGCTCAGCAGTTTGTAAAAAGTTGCTATTGTAACATCATAATTTGCATAATTTGTCCCTACTATGAACCACATCGTCATGATCGAAAGGTTTATCCTTATATATTGGCAGTCTGGGGCCTAAAAAAAGGCCCTTGGCACGGTCCTGTAAACATAACTTATCAATGCTAAATTATATGGTACATAAAATTAACAAAATTGTACTCCAACATAAAAATAATGTGCCACATATATGAAAATAAAACTGTTATAGTGTAATAATGTGGGGAGGCAAAAAAAATATTCCAGTCCAGGCCAAAGTTAGATTCGTCCTTAGGGAGCGAAAACAACCCAGCAAAATATTCGGCCTGTTAAGGACCAACCTCCATAAATGTATGGCGCGAGTTTATAGCTTCTGTTTGTGCAATCTAGTAGGAGCAGGTGATAAATTGTCCACTGTGAAAGAACCCATTTAACTTATATTATCCAAGTGCTGCTGCTCTGTGTCTTATTAATATATATGCACAGAGAAAAGTAAAACTAATAACATATAAAGTAATAAAATAGAAATAAAGTAAACAAATCATACACACCAACACAAATCGTAGTCAAAACTGCTCTGTCACGAAAACAATGTAAAAGTACTTTTGCTAGTCTAACAGATTAGAAAAAAAAGTCAGGGCAATAAAACCCCCACGTGTGCTAAATTGCTAAAAAGTGTCTCGTCGTTTTAGGACAAAAAAACTAGTTGTTATAGGATTAAAGACACTAGTTGTCCTTTGTTATAGTGTAGAAACAATGTGCAGCTATAGAACACACATGAATGGGAAACATAAATATGATAACTGATTTTTCATCTTTGAGTGGAGATCTTTTTCTACGGAACCATAAAAACTAGTACAACACTTAGATAGATAGATAGATAGATATAGATGGATATATATATATATATATATATATATATCTCTAATAGTACTCAAATGTATGTAAATGTGTTATTTTTAGATACTTAGCGATTTCTATGAGAAACCTGCAAATTGGGAGAATTCCAATGTCCATATAGTCTGAATATTTAATCCACAAGATGGCAATGTTAGTGTGATGACTGTTAGAAGTAAAATAGTTATAAAGCCAATAGCTCAGTTTACATATCAATTTCAGTAATAAATGTACGTCTTCCAATGAACTTGAGAATTACTTTTTGCTATTTACTATAAATCACTACTACATAAAGCATCAAACAAAGTGATAGCAAGAACATGTCCCTTTACTGGAGCTACTCCAATATACTGTACTGGTATACATGGCACTGCACCGTGGACCTGACTGTTTCAGTGTCGGCTCTGTAATCTATCACATTGATGTGATCGTTTACAGGTGGATCCTGCATGTCACCCTGCTGTTTGTTTTATTTTTTTTTAATACAAAATCAATCCCAAAAATTATTTATAAAAAAAAAAAAAAGCATTTGGACAAAGATTTACATAGCATTTACGTACTGTTTCTAGAGTAGAATACAATGACTTGCAGACGCACCATTGGGAGACAGTGTCTTTACATTCAGCATTAGTCTATACCTACAATGTAAAGTTGTATGTTATATGTCGTAAATGCTGTGGACACTTTTGACATTAAACTATTTATTTTTAAATATTTTAGTGGTTACTTGTGTATCAGCGCAGCTTTCTCTCTGTACTGATAACCTGTATGATTCCCCCTCTGCTTTCCTCCTTACCTACACTCGTACTGACAGCCTGTGTGATCTGCCCTCCCTGAAGAATTGGAAACTCCATCCCTCTCCACACTCTTATCTGCCGAGGACAAGCTCCCCCTCTCTCTGCTGCTATCTATAACACTGAGAGAAAGGAGAGCAAATTACGTCAGCCCATGAGGAGCAGTGGTCTGATGGATTTCAGTTAGGAACAGAAGCACAGCCTGTTATCTACAGGAGCTGCACAGACTCTACAGCAGCAAAATGGTAGGACATTTATAATAATGACTAATAAGAAATTTGCTTAATTTTGAGCAGTAAGGTTGAAACGTATATTTTGCCTTGTATAGAGAAGAGGGGATTGGGCACTCCTTGTCTTTACCTACTCTGGTCATTTTATGAAGTATGCGTGGTTTCAGGTATTACATTTTTTATTGCTTCATTTTGCATTTAGGAAGCATGTGAAAATAGAAAAATGTTAGTGCAAAGGTGGCAATAGCCTTTGCAAAGTGACATTTGATGCAGTCATTTTTTCTTTACCACATAAATCATGTATTTGGGAGTGTAATATAGAATATGATTTATTATTTAAAATAGTTCAAATCCCACTGTCCACTATATATTGAGATCGATCGATCGTGCCTTGTATTCACCCTCCTGGTGTTTTGCTTTCTGTTTTGTTACATTACAACCTGGAATTAAAAGTGATGTTAAATTTGATTTCTGGTCAAACCAATTAACTTCAGAAGTCACACCATTTTTTGAATAAGGGTCCCCAGTGTGCAATCAATGT
This sequence comes from Rhinoderma darwinii, assembly GCF_050947455.1. NCBI lineage: Eukaryota > Metazoa > Chordata > Amphibia > Anura > Rhinodermatidae > Rhinoderma > Rhinoderma darwinii. The sequence goes on from NC_134694.1 coordinate 96,273,534, forward strand.
GTCACATGATGTCAGTGTAAATACGCCTGTTTTGAATGGCGCCTGAGTCTGCAACACAAGTAAGCAAGCAGCATGAAGACTAAGGAGCTTTCCAAAAAGGTCAGAGACAAAGTTATGGAGTAGTATAGTTCAGGATTGTATTATAAAAAGATATCACAAACTATGAGCGTCCCACGGAGCACCATTAAATCCCTTATTAAAAAAAATGGAAAGAATATGGCAAACTACAATCCTAACAAGAAGGCCGACCACCAAATCTCACAGACCGGCCAAGGAGGGCATTAATCATAGATTCAACAAAGACAACAGAAATAACACTGAAGGAGCGCCAAAGATTCACCGGGGCGATGGAAATATCTGTCTATAGGAGGACTATAAACCGTAGACCCCACAAAGTAGTTTTTTATGGAATAGTCACTAGAAAAAAGCCATTGTTTAAAGAAAAACATCCGAAAGCACATTTTGAGTTTGTCAAACAGCATGTGGCAAACTCCCCAAACACATGGAAGAAGGTTCTCTGGTCAAATGAGACTAAAATGTAACTTTTTGGCCATCATAGGAAATGCTATGTGTGGCGCAAATGCAACTTCCTATTACCCCAGGAACGCAATTCACATAGTGAAGCATGGTGGGGGAGCATCATGTTGTGTGTATGCGTATTATTGGTAAGGACTGGAAAACTGGTCAGGAGTGAATGAGAGATGGATGGCAGTAAATACAGGGTAATTCTTGAGGAAAACATGTTTCAGTCTGTCAGAGATTTAAGACTGGGACAGAGGTTCACCTTCTAGCAAGACATAAAGCTAGAGCTACTTTGAGTGGTTGAAGGGGAAACATTTAAATGTCTTGGATTGGCCTAGTCAAGGCCCGGACCTCAATCCAATTGGGAATCTGTGGCATGACTTGCAGACTGCTGTACACCAACACAACCCATCTAACTTGGAGTTGGAGCAGTTTTGCCTGGACGAATAGGCAAATATCCCAGTACCTAGATGTGCTAAACTAATAGAGACATACACCAAGAGTCTTGCATCTGTAATTGCAGCTAAAGGTGGCTCCACAAAGTATACACTTTCAGTACTCATACTTATGTACATTATAGTTTCGGTTCTTCTCTCAAATATTGTTTGTGCCACAGTAAGAAATGGCAGCTTGAATATGGTAGGCATGTTGTGTAAATTAAACGGTACAAACCTCCCCCCCCCCCCCCCAGAAAATTCATTTTAATTTAAGGTAGTAATGCAACAAAATGGGGAAAACACCAAGTGAGGTGAATACTTTCACAAGGCACTGTATCTAGTTCTAGTCTATCATTTATTTACCCATCTATCTGAAATACAAAGATATTCAGCATTCCAAACAGTTCACTGGAAAAGTCTGGATTCTTTATTCACCCATAGGATTGAAATATCACAGATATCTCATTCATCTATCTTTTATGAAAAAAATCCAAGATAGCCAGCTGGATTGAATAAAAGGAACAAAAACATAGTTTGACTTCGAAAATGGAACATACTTTTTCCTTCCAGAGAGGTGGTGTTAATGAACCATCACTTTTGTTGTGCTTTATACAGTCTGTTCTTTGTTACCCATCCCAAGCGATGTCTTCTGAAGAAGTCTAAGGCCGGGTGGTGTTTATAAAGTCACTGTGCAGCTGCAAGACCCAGTTCTAACGTAAGTTTTATAAACACTTTCCATTCCATTGAAAACATTTCTGCACTCTCAACCTTCGACTAAGCAGATGAGATAGGTATTTATTCAGGAGTGGTGCTGAGCCTCTCAATATAGTCTATCAGTATACAGGACAACTGTAGTTAATAGTTGCAAATCATTTTCTATCAATAGCGGTTTTTAGGTTTTGATCAATGCTATAAGAAAGCTTACTACAATGTGTTTTAAATTAATCTCCACCTTTTAACACCATGTCGTTAAAACAAGAGATTCAACAGCTAATTGATGAAATTCTGGCTGCCTGCCGCAGCCAGGGAGCGTTTAGTAGCTTACTGCACACTATTATTATTGAGTTCACTGTATGAATAGTATGAACAGGTTGAGTGCTGTGCTGCTTCATTTTTGATTGGCTCCTCTCGACTTTCCTCCGAAAGCTGAGCGAGTGGTGTATGGGCTCAATAGAAAGTCAGTGAGACCATACACTGCTCGCTCGGCTTTCCAAAGAAAGGCGAGTTTAGCTGATCAGAAATAAGGCGGCACAGCACGCACCTGAGCACTTCTCCCACTTTGTTTTAGCGATCAGTCGGGGTCTCAATTCTCAGACCCTCATCCATCAAAACTTCTGACATGTTACATAGTTGATAAGGTTGAAAAAAGACACAGGTCCATCAAGTCCAACCTATAATGCTACCGTGGTAATTCAGAGGAAGACAAAACTCCTATGAAGTTGAGGCCGATTGCCATATTTCAAGTCGGGTAGGAATTTTTCTCCTAATCATGCAATCAGAATAAATCCCTGGATCAACGTCCTATCTCCAGAATCTAGTACTTGTGACTTGTAATATTATATTTTTCAAGAAAGGCATCAAGTCTCTTCTTGAACTTGTTCAGAGAATCAACCATCACAACATCCTGTGACAGAGAGTTCCATAGTCTCACTGCTCTTATAGTAAAGAATCCCCCTCTGCGATGGAGGTGAAACCTTTTCTCCTCTGGACGTAGAGGATGCCCTCTTGTCCTTGTTAAAGGTCTAGGTGTAAAAAGATCATTAGAAAGATCTCTGTACTGTCCAATTATATATTTGTACATTGTAATTAGATCGTCGCTTTTTTTATTTTATTTATTTTTTTATTATGAACATAACAATACACGAGTACAACAAATAACCCCAGAATCACCTAATCCGGGATGGACAAAAAAAGAAAGAAAAGAAAACCATCAAAGTGGAGCGTTTAGCCTTGTAGAGACGCCTTCTTACAGGGCAAATTTAACCCTACCCCAGTTTCTATATTATCCTCCCAATCCTGCCAAATCTGATGGAGTCGAGACCCTTTGGTCCATATCGTATTTTTCTGCAACAAACAGCCAGTTCATCCTAGTCACCCAGCATTTAACACTAGGAGGCTCCCCTGTTCTTCCACTCTTGGGCAATTAATCTCCTTGCAATTTGTAATCCCTTTAAACCCATCAGTCTATTTAATCTACCCCCCCTTATACCAACTTTACTACCCCATACTATATTAACTCCTTCAAAAGGAATCTCAATATGAAACGACTTTTTCAATCTCCCCATTATAAATTGCCAGTACCGATGTAGCCTTGGGCATGTCCATATCATATGAACAAAATCAGCATCGGGATCCCTACATCTCTGGCAGCAAGAGTCTACTCTAATCCCAAACATCTTTTTAGGAGACCAGTACACCATATGTATCACAAATAACTGAGACATTCTATATGACATATTCATAGTCGTCTCCACCACCATATTAAGAGCATCAATCCACTTGGGCTCAGACAGGTCGCCCAAGGCCTCTTGCCACTTGGCATACAATAACACTAAACTTGGACTCCCAGCAGCTTTCTTTAGACAGGTATAAACTTTCAAGATCGCATTTTTCCTAGTACCAGTAACATGTAAAAAATTCAGATCTTCATACTGTGCAGCTCTTAAATTCCCCCCTAACTTACAGCTTCTTAACGCGTGATATACTTGTGCATAAAAAAAAGGGACATTTTTAAACCATAATCCATCTTCAAATCCAGAAAACTCTAAATATTCTCTTTTTCAATGAATTGATAAATATACAGAATGTCCGCCTCTTAAGCCAACGGACTATTCACTAGTTTCCCACAACCAAAACGTTTATTTCCCCAAATTGGTGTAAATGTCATATAACCGCATATCCCCAATATTTTATTTTTTACTTTTTCAAAAAATGTTTGCACTATTTTTAGGGTCAGAAGCCTACTTTCTTTAAATGGCCCAGCTTCCAAACACATACAATAGTCATATCTATTATGTATAAATTCACTCGTTGATCCCTTAATGTGTCTTACTAACCATCTTCCCTCTTTTATCAGAATACACAACTGTGCCACGAAAAAATAGAATTTGAAATGTGGCACCAACAGCCCCCCCCCCTTTATCCCTATCTATCTGCAACTTCTCCAAACTTGGACCAGTTAATTAAAAACCCCAGAACATTTGCCAAATCTAATAATCCTCATTACATCCCCGATCGACTCCTGAACGTTCTCCAAAAAAATCAACACAACGTCCGCATAAAGCAGCGCTCTATCTTCCATCTCTCCTAATCGGAATCCGCAAAAGTGCCTTCTCTCTCTCTTAATTGCTGTGCCAATGTCTCAATCATTAATGCAAATAGCAGAGGCAAGGGGGGACAGCCCTGCCTAGTTCCCCGCCATAAAGAGAAAACCGGGTATGCTTCCCCATTTACACTAATCCTTGCCTTGGTTCCTGCATACAAGAGCCTAACCCACTTTATAAATTTATCCCCAAAACCGAATCTCCTAAGGACCTCCCAGATATAAGGCCACTCGATGCAAAGCTTTGACCGCATCGAGAGAAACCACCGCCAGGTCCACAAACCCTTGTCGGTCGTCCTGCAGAGCCAAGAAGCACCGTCGCATGTTACTAGACGTAGCCTTCCCAGGCATAAACCCTGCCTGATCTGGGTGAATTAACTTTTCAATCACCCCCTGCATGCAATTGGCCAATAATTTTGCTATAAATTTATAGTCAGTTGATTAGAGAAATTGGTCTATATGAGGCTACTTCCGCAGGGTCCTTCCCCTCCTTCAGGATCAATACCACCAGAGCTTCCCTCATAGAGGGGGGGGGGGCAATATCTCTTTTCTACCAGCATCATTAACCACTTCCAAAAGCAATAGGCATAATATAATTCCATACTTCCCATACTTCCCATTCCATACTTTTGGGCTATTTCTCACCACTTGCACAAGTTCCTGATGAGAAAAGGGGGAATCCAACGCGCTCCTCACTTGCTCCTCTAAAGTTGGTAATCTAATACCTTTCAAATAAAGGCATAAAGCTCCGAAAAATATCTCACCAACACCTCAGTTTTTTCCACCCTATCCCTAACAATTTTACCTTTTGGAGATTTATTCGCCCAATGAAATTTCTCTTACGTTGGGCTTTAATCACCCCTGATAAGATCTTAGGGTCCATTTCACCGAGTGCCTGGAACTTAATCTTGCTTGCCTGCGTACTAGGAATTAGATCGCCCCTAAGCCGTCTTTTTTTCTAAACTGAATAGCCGCAAATTTAATAACCTTTCTTGCTACTGCAATCCGCCTATTCTATATAAGGAGATCGGCGCTATAATGTAGGTGACAGTAATGCTTTTTATTTTGAAAAACGATCTATTTTAAACCACTTTATGAGCGATTTTTAGCTTTATGCTAATGAGTTTCTTAATGCCCAAGTGGGCGTGTTTTACTTTAGACCAAGTGGGCGTTGTAAAGAGGAGTGTATGACACTGACCAATCAGCGTCATGCACTTCTCTCCATTCATTTACACTGCACTAGCGATATACTTATATCGCTAGTGCAGTCACTTACACAAACACTAACATTACTGCAGTGTCCTGATAATGAATATACATCACTACCAGCCTGGACGTGATGTTTATTCAGAATCCGGACACTTCTGAATCTTTTCTGTGAGATTTCAGCAAGGCAAGCGTAATCTCGCTTGCCTTGCTGGAATCTCACAGAAAAGATTCAGAAGTGTCAGGATTCTGAATAGACATCACGTCCGTGCTGGTAGTGATGTATATTCATTATCAGGACACTACAGTAAGGTTAGTGTTTGTGTAAGTGACTGCACTAGCGATATAACTATATCGCTAGTGCAGTGTAAATGAATGGAGAGAAGTGTGATTGGTCACTGATTGGTCAGCGTCATACACTCCTCTGTACAATGCCCACTTGGTCTAAAGTAAAATACGCCCACTTGGGCATTAAGAAACTCTTTAGCATAAAGCTAAAAATCGCTCATAAAGTGGTTTAAAATAGATCGTTTTTTGAAATAAAAAGCATTACTGTCACCTACATTATAGTGCCGATCTTCTTATATAGGAGATAGGGCACTTATAATGTGGTGACAGAGCCTCTTTAAAACCTACCTAATTTATTTTTGGCAGGAAATAGTGGCCCTTTTTTTAGAATGCATTATGTCCCACCTCAAAGTAAGTGGACTGAAAATGCAGTGGGTCATTTTCAGGAGTGCAGTCATAAACTTTACATGGGGGGCTTTCCTTGAGCTGTTTGCTGCTGCCGCCCAAGCAGCCATGCTCACTCTTGTCCACACGGCATACGCTTCACCTTTGTAGGCTCTGATGACTGTCTACCTCTCTGTGACGTGCTGCTTCCGGGGGTCTACTTAGAAATAAAATCATGGGGGGAGTGTAAAAAACACAAACAATGGTACCATACACACTATCAGCCCCTTAAGTAGAAAATGTAGGCATCAAACCCCAGACCAGAACCCAAAATTCATACAGACCCCAGACCAGACCTTAATTTTAATGAAGATTCTACACTAGACCTCCTAAATAAATGCAGACCTCAGATCAGACACTCTAAATAAACGACACCAGATCCCTAAATTAATGGACCCCAAACCAGACCCCCTAAATAAATGGAGACCTCAGGCCAGACACTGTTTATTTTGGAGGTTTGGTCTGAGGTCTCCATTTCTTCAGAGTGTCTGGTCTGAGGTCTCCATTTATTAAAGTGGTCTGGTCTGAGGTCTCCATTTATTTAGGGGGTCTGGTGTAGGATCTTCATTAATTTAGGGTCTGGTTAGGGGTTCATTTATTTAGGAGGTTTCGTCTGAGGTCTCCATTTCTTTAGAGACTTCAGACTAAACCCCTTACATAAATGGATACCTCAGACCAGACACTCTAAATAAAATACAGACCACAGACAAGTTTGTACCATTTGCTTATCGCTCCTCAATAGCGGGTCCTCTCGAACTTCAGGCGCCAGCATCAGGACATTGAAGCACACTATGACCTGAAGCTATTAGCGTCAGGACTTATTTCGGCAGTGCCTGGAGTTGAAAGGACCTGGGAGCCAGGAGCCGTAAGTGTTATTTATTGGACGGATTTGCATCCTGTAAATCCAATCCAATAGATTACATCCGATTTAAAATAAAAAAAAAGAGGGGGGGCAGTGGATGCATTTTTAAAAGAATTTTGTAATGGTGAGGCAACCACTTAAATGGAGACTAAAGGGTGATAACTGCTGGCCATAACAACCTTTGCTTAGCAGTTACTGTATGTGTATGGCTGGCAGAAGAATACTTTGACCTAGGAAGGGTCCTGAAGATGTTTGTACCATATCTTATACTTATGGCTGGATAACCTTGAAAATCTTTTGTAACATAGCTCAAAAAATCTGAAGCATGTCTCAGACATCATCTCTATCCACTTATATTTCAAAGACTAAACCCGCTCAGAAATCTCCCTATGACTGAATGATCATGCCCTGTTTTGACTGACTTGGCACCTGAAGGTCAAGAAGACCCGGTAGTGAGGAAAGATAAGTAAATGGTACAAACTGCTCTAGGGTCTGTATTTTATTTAGAGTGGCTGGTCTGTGGTATTCATTTATTTAGGGGGTCTATTTTGAAGTCTCTAAAGAAATGGAGACCTCAGACGAAACCTCCTAAATAAACGGACCACAATCCAGACCCTAAATTAATTACTACTTGTTTGGTTGCAATGTAGGCTGCATTAGATTTGATTTACAACCAGTCCAGAGTTTGACTTGAGGGCATCATTGAAAAACATTGATTTTCCAACCGTTTACAATAATGCACCTGTAGTCACTCAGGAATTCTCACAAATCCTGGCTTGAGGCAGAGGAGTACTTAAAGACAGGATTAGAAAACAATTAATTAGAAATCTCAAGTTACAAAAAAAGTGACTGGGAAAAAGTGCATGTCATGAATTGCTATGAAAATTCTAAAATTGTACTTCAGTTTAGTCAATGAGGACTTTTAATATTTAAAAATTATACATGTATACACACCTTATATCAGAAATCCAGGGGGAACAACATCACATGTTATTGGCCTGCAGGTATTTTTTAGTTCCAATAAAAGAAGTGACATAATGCAGGCGTAAAAAAAAAAAGTTTTTCTCATGTCTGTTCAATTGTCTTGTGAAACTTTTAGTTCTATGTTAACTCTTTATGGACACAGGACATTTTTTGCTTCACTGCATAACTTTTTGTATTTTTTATGTGGCTGTATGAGGACTTTTTGCATGATGAGTTGTCACCATTTTGGGGTATATATGATTATTTTTTTGGTTGTGTGGACTAGATAAAAAAGCAATTGCATTGTTTTTCTTAATGTTGTTCACCGTCCAGTATTAATAATGTTCAATTAATTCTACGGGTTTTTATGATTACGATGATACCAAATATTTGTATTTTTTATGTTTTATTACTTTTATTTAATGGAATCTGTTTTAATGGGAAACATGAATTTATTTTTACTTTTGTATTTTATTCTTCTCAACTTTATAAAAATAAAATATTTTTTTTGGCTACGAAACTTTTACTGATCATTTAGACTTATACTATTCTATAATGCATTGCAATTTTGTTAGGTCCCCAGCTGCCATAGCAACCCACCGGCACCCCACAATCTCAGACTGCCGATGCAGCAGAATGTTAGCTCTCAATAACAGCCAGCAACCTTGTAATGTGCAGGAACAGCTCCTATTTATTATTTATTTATATCAGTTACTTATATAGTGCTGAGCTTGGGCCATCATTGTACTGTAATAGTACGTCAGTTTAATGATCCACCTACCACAACATACTATTATTGAGCAGGGCAGAAAAGGGGATAAATGTATCTGTTGCAGATCTAGGTTGTCTACTAAGCAAACTATGCAGATACCTAAGCCTTAACAAATCTCATCCACACGCTGCATAAAATTTCCAACCATAAATTTACCTGCGATGCATATTTTCGTACCGCAGCATATCAATTCCTGCTGTGGAATGTGGACTGAATTGCTGCGTTTTTAAGAGGAGATGTCACCATCTCCTAACACTGAGAATAACGCAGCAAATTCCTCACCATTTTCTGCAGTAAAACATGCAGGAAATGGTGCGGGTTTTCCGCAGCGGAAATCCTGCTGTTTCTGAAATTTTCTGCAGCAATTCCGTTACGTGTGGACAAGCCCTTAAAGAGAAATAAAAACCTGTTATTCAAATTTAATATTACCCCTCTATAAATCCTTTGTAAGGCCACATCTTGAATATGAAATTCAGCTTTGGCCTCCATATTGTAAGGCCTTATTTACATGAACGTGTGCATTTTGCGCGCATAACAAAATGCAGCATTTTGCGCGCATTGCAGTTCCGTGTGTCATCAGTGTTTGGTGCGTGTCTGCGTTATTTTCGCTTATATGGCATCCTTATGACGCGGTTTTGACGTTTACCAAATGAAATGAAGGAGGTTGTTTTCTTTTCCCCATAATTTCTTGAGCAACTGGTGCGCAAATCACGCACAGCACACGGATGTGCGTCCGTGTGCTGTCTGTGATTTTCACGTACCCATTGACTTCAATGGGTGCGTGATGCGCAAAAAAACGCTCCAGTATAGGACATGCAGTGAGTTTCACGCAGCGGACACGCGCTGCGTGAAAAACACGGAATGTCTGAATGGCCCCATTGACTCGCATAGGTCCGTGCGACTCGCGTGATTTTCACGCACGTATCACGGACGTGAAATACGCTCGTGTAAATAAGGCTTAAAAAGGCGGGAGAATAGATTATTAAATAAGATGGGACGTGTCCCTTACAATGACAGACTGGAGATATTGGGCTTGTTCAGCTTGGAAAAAAGATGCTCTAGATCAGGGGTCTCAAGCACGCGGCCCACGGCCCGCATGCGGCCCCTGGGGCTGTCATCTGCGGCCCGCGGGACACAGAGCCGCTAGACTCTGGAATTCCCTGACATCAATGTCCACATATGAACAGCGATGTCTGGGGCTTCCCCAGAGCCGGAGTCCCGTGCATAGCGCTAGTATCGGCTCTGCTCCAGGACTTTGTGGAATTCCCTGACATCGCTGTCCATATATGGACAGTGTGTCAGGGTCTTTCCCAGAGCGGAATCCCGAGCAGAGCGCTAGTACAGGCTCTGCTCCGGGACTCTGTGGAATTCCCCAGAGCAGGAGTCCCAGTGATGTCAGGGCCACAGCTGGAGTCCCAGGAAGAGCCTACTAGCGCTCTGCCCGGGACTCCAGCTCTGGTGTTGCCCCTGACATCTCTGTCCATATATGGACAGTGATGTCAGGAGCAGAGCTGGAATCCCAGGCAGAGTGCTAGAAGCGGCTCTGCTCCAGGACTCCAGCTCTGGGCAAGCCCCTGACATCACTGTGGCAGCATCTGCGGAGGGCACTGCGGCAGCATCTGCGGAGGGCACTGCGGCAGCATCTACGGAGGGCACTGTGGCAGCATCTACGGAGGGCACTGCGGCAGCATCTACGGAGGGCACTGCGGCAGCATCCACAGAAGACTCTGCGGCAGCATCCACAGAGGGCACTGCGGCAGCATCCACAGAGGGCACTGCGGCCGCATCCACAGAGGGCACTGTGGCACTATCTAAAAAGGGGCTGCCCAATCTTGACATGTGAGTTTGCCAAACGCTGCCAACTGAGCCGCCGGATTGCATTTAGTGACACTTAATCTGGAAAACTGGATTGTTGAAATAAGCACGTGGAGAAATATCTCAAATTTTAAACCTAGCAGTATTAATATAGTAATGTAGTATTAATTTTATAGTAATGTAGTATTATTATTATTATTATTATAGTAATATAGTGTTATAGTAGTTCAAATAAGTAATTTATTAACAATAATTTTGTGTTGTATCAAATTTGAAAGTAATGTGGCCCGTCAACTTCCCATTTTTTCTATATGCGGCCCACTTACCCTGCCGAGTTTGAGACCCCTGCTTTAGATGGTGATCTTATTAACACGTATAATATATGTGTGGTCAATACAAAGAACTAGCACATGATCTGTTCTTTCCAAAGACTGTACTAAGGGGCAGGGTATATACATTGTGTGTGGAAGGAAAAAGTTTCAGACATCAATATAGGAAAGGGTTCTTTACAGTTAGTGTAGTCAAACTATAGAATGACCTACCGCAAGAGGTAGTAATGGTAGATACTATGTCAGAATTAGGGGGGATTCACACGAACGTGTATTGGGTCCGTGCGGGCCTCGTGGTTTTCACGCGCCACGCACAGACCAATACAAGTCTATGGGGCAGTACAGACAGTCCGTGCTTTTTGCGCAGCGTTTGTCAGCTGCGCAAAAAGCGCGACATGCTCAATATCTCCACGTATTTCGCGCATCACGCACCCATTGAAGTCAATGGGTGAGTGAAAACCACGCAGGTCGCACGGAAGCACTTCTGTGCGAACCGACTGAAACAGAGCACCAGCTGTCAAAAGGATGAATGTAGACAGAAAAGCACCACGTGCTTTTCTGTTTCCAAACATCCAAACGGAGTGTCTTTGAGATGAGCGAACCCGGACAACCGAACCGAACTTCACCGGGTTCGGCCGAACTCGTTTTGGCCGAACCCGGCAAAAAAAATTCCGGTACGCGACGTCAGGAGAAAGTCACTGTCCAGGGTGCTGAAAGAGTTAAACTGTTTCAGTACCATGGACAGTGACTTCCGATCCCAATATACATGAACCTGTAAAAAAAAAACGAAGTTCTGACTTACCGATAACTCCCGGCTTCTTCCTCCAGTCTGACCTCCCGGGATGACAATTCAGTCCAAGTGACAGCTCCAGCCAATCACAGGCCAAGCACAGGCTGCAGCGGTCACATGGACTGCCGCGTCATCCAGGGAGGTGGGGCCCGATGTCAAGAGAGGCGCGTCACCAAGGACGCGTCACCAAGGCAACGGCCGGGAGGGAAGTTCTCGGTAAGTACGAACTTTTTCTTTTTTTTTAACAGGTTAGCTCAGTTAGCTCTTTCAGCACTTTGGACAGTGACGGGCGTCGACTAGCCTCATCTCTATGATGGCGGCTGCGAGAAAATTACACAGCCGCGCATCATACACGTATGACACACGCAGCTGTCAAGTGGTTTTTGCGCGCGCAAAACGCTGCGTTGTTTGTGCGCGCAAAAACGCAACGTTCGTCTGAATCTGCCCTTAAAAAAAAAGTCTAGATTATTATTTACTGATAAATGGCATTGAGGGTTATAACTAATCAAGCAATGAATGATGTGTAATTTTTGGGGAAAGGTTGAACTAGATGGACCTGTGTCTTTTTTCAACCTATGTAACATATTAGTGTAAAATTTTATATGTAGAAATTTTAAGAATTCAGAATGTTCATACCTTCAAACGGGCAAAATATGGTTTTATCTGAGTTCCACTGATCCACTGATTAGTCACCTACATAAAGAGTTGAATTAGATTTTGCTTGACCTCTTTCCTGAATTGTCCATGAGTCACTTGAAAAAAGAGAAGATCCCAAATCCGCAGGAAGGCTGGCAAGTTTTCCACAGTCAAAAAGTTAGGGATTGACTGAATAGATTCCCAACCACAGTACCTATGTGACTAAAAAATGCAGCGTATTTGTGCATTTCATGCCCGTGTGCCATCAGTGTGCGTTGCATATGGCATCAGTGGGCATTTCACGTCCATGCAAGCACTTATTTTTTTTTTAATTTTCTGCATTTCCTTACAACCTGATGCGTGAAACACAGACAGCACACGGATGACGTCCGTGTGCTGTCCGTGGTTTTCACGCACCCATAGACTTCAATGGGCGACAAGGTGCACAAAAACGTATCCATATAGGACATGCAGTGCGTTTCACACAACGGACACTCGCTGCATGAAAACTCATGTATGTCTGAATAGCCCCATTGAAATAAATGGATCCGTGTGCTATCAGTTATGTCAACATATCGCACACGGACAAGTATTTTGCTCTTCTGAGTGAGCCCTAAGGCCCCTATCACACGGCAGTATTTTAAAGCCAAAACAAGGAGTGGGTCCAAAACACGGAAGAAGTACAAATCTTTCCATTACACCTTTTCTGACTATTTTCAAGTCCTAGTTTTGGCTTCCAAATACTAATGCAAAATACTGAATAATTACTGTCGTGTAAAAGTGGCCTAAGAGGGTACTTTCCGATACTGAGATCTGCAAATAAGAGACATGTAAGCAGCGGCTTGTTGGCGGCACATATTTAATTTCCTTCAGTGCTGACCTATTGGCAGGCACTCTCTGTCTGGCACTGTTTATGAGGGAACTCAAAACCTTGAATACTCTTTATATAATCACTCTCTGGCTAGCTTGTATATGGCACTATTAGGGTCCTCTTACATGGTCCGTGTAAACAAGTGTCGATCAATGAGACAGCTCGTTGATTAGCGCTCGTTTCCTTCTTTCACAATACGAACGCTCGTCACCATGCATTTCCATCATTTCGGCAGCACATCTCCCTATTTACACAAGGAGATGTGCTACCGACAACGATAATATTTCATGCTGAATAAACGATACAATCAGCCGATGAACGAGTGTTTGCTCGTTCATCAGCTGATCATTGCCCTGTTAGCACAGGGCAATGATCGGGAACAAGTGTTTATATGAACGCTCGTTTTCCTGATAATTGGCCCGTGTAAAAGTGCCATTACTGGGGGTAGTCTTGTCAGGGATCATTACCATGTATATTGTTTGCAAAAATATTATCCTTACATATATATATATATATATATATATCAGTATATTACACAAAGAGATTGGATCTATGGAACACAAAGGAGCCTGCATCAGGGACACGCCTATGGAAGACACCGCCCCTGGAATGCAAGAGGAGTGTACAGAAGAACTTACAGCTGAGGAGCCAATGGGGCTTAAGCACGTTCCACATCTCTAGGGAGGGAACTTGTGATTCTTTCTTTGTTCAATAAAAAAGTTCAGTTCTTACTTCCTACTGGACTGAGGGAGGATGTGTACCATCATTTGTCTGTCTGGTGTACTTTTTCCACGCATGCTCTCAGTTTTCAATTTACAGAGGTGGCTATTCGGTGTGAAATAACAGGGAAAAGGAAGTTTTACCCTGACAATTGGCGCCCGAAGCGTGGGGCCATACTTGAGGGGATCTCGGAATCTGGACAACCGACAATCACAGGGTGCAACAGACGACCCAGGATTGCCCACTGAAGGAGCCTGATCACCTCCACAATAACACGGTAAGTCAGTTGATTTTATAAATCTTCGACTTATCTGTGTTAGTGGACGGTCTTGTGGGAATCTGTAGAACCCTGGTCGATTGCCTGGATTAGCTCAGGCGACAGGGGCGACATCCCCGCTGTGTGGTCACGAACCCGTAAGAAATTAGTCGCGCCCGACTAACCATCCTTTGGATAATTAGGGACTAGTTAGAATATATAGCCTGTTTTATACAGGGGCATGATAAGTCGTGAGTAATTTTCCAGCAAGACCTGTGAGTGGCAGACTGGGAGATTGTAATATTCCAGCTAGATTTAAGAAATTGCAGACTGGGAGATTGTAATATTCCAGCGAGATTTAATAAAATTGCAGACTGGGAGATTGTAATATTTCGGCGAGACCTAGAGAGTTGCAGACTGCGAAATTGTAATATTTCCGGCTAGACCAAGAGCGTTGTAGACCGAAAATTGTTATATAAATTACGTGTATAATATAGACTGTTAAAATGGATGGTTTACGGTCCATATTCAAATCATCAGGATCACCCGTACCCGGACGATCCTATTCGTATGATTTGGTGAAGCGAATGGAAGTTGGAAATAAGAAAGGCATTGTATGTTATATGTATTAGAAAACATAGGACCAGCCGCCGCCCTGTAATGGCGGCCGTACCTCATGTTGAGTGTGTCCTCATTGTGGGCAGCAAAACCCCCCTCACAGCTGAGCAATGTGCTTCCTGTGGGAGAGGCTGCCCCCCACCCCCTGATGAGGTCACGCCCAGCCCAATCAAATCAGTATGAAATGATAGCCTTGTTAATTTTGTCATTTCCCTGACAGTAACATATGCTGCAGTGTTTCTTCTATTCTAGATTCCGTCCCAGGGGTGCAGGACGCTGTGCACTTGTGAAAAGACACATCATCATTATATAGAGATGGTGGCCGACAGATTAGACACTGTTACAGATTATGTGTTTGATGTTTTGAACGTAGAAAATTCCTATACAATAGTGTGATGAATGATTGCAGATACGTACGTTGTTTTGCTGGCATTGAAATTGTTAAGATTGTGAGAATAGAAGCTGAGGAGTGAGTGTGTGACCCCCTCCTGTAGAATGCGATTGTGTGGGGGAGGGGGGCTGTGTGCAGTGTGTAGTGTGAAGCAGACTGACTGGTATACAGGGCGTGGACTGATGAGACAAGGGATTACAATATTGCACTGATTTTAGATCTATATTGTATGCTCTTATTTATAACAGCAGTAATGTCTAAAAACAAAAATTCTTTGTGTTTTTTGTATGAGATTAAAATCAGTTTCTTTTTTCTGTGTACAGGAAAGTTTCTTATCTTTGCGTATGCGCTGTTGTTGATAAAAGTTACGCTGCACATTTATGTGTTATGATGTGATAAGATTTAATGTGTTTTGATGTTAATTCAAATGTATTGAACTACAGATATTGTGAGACACGGGGTCTTGAAAATGTATGTTCCCCCACTGTTCCTTATTTTTATATACAGTTTATTGGTTTGCAGTAATTAATATTATCAGATATATTATTTTCCGTTTTATTGAATAACTAATTACAATTGTTTTGTTTTCACACATGAGGCACGTGCTATAGTGCTGCCTAAATGTTATTTTGGAAAATGTGAAATGTTTTACAGGTAAATGGCTGCAAGTCATTTTAAAGATAACATTTATTTTTTTTGTCAGGAGAAAGTCATTTTTGTTCCAGGCTGTTGTGTATTACAGGGGATTAAACTAGTGCCCCCCCAGATAGAGTGCCCAACCTTATTATGTTGAGATTTAGTTTTGAACCCTGCTACATTGCTTTTGCAGAGTCCAAAAAGGGGGGAATGGTGAAGGAACTGATCAGGTACAATTTTGGTTTGTTTTGAATTAATGAATTTGGTTCCAGGAGATCTACAAAATGTGTAAGAGACCATCCCCCTCAAGCAAATTTACACAAGAGGCTGAGGTCACTCACAGATGAGTCTTTACAGATTTAGGAGGGAAGGAGGTGAAAATTATCTGAACATTGTTAATTTTATGTAAAGATTTTAGTAATTTTTATTTGTTTTTGTATTAATCAAGTATTTACAGAACCTGATAAAAGTGAGATTCTCAAAGTGTTCTGGATTATCAGATGAGTGTGGAGAAGTGTATAACATTTGTTTTTATTTTTGAGAATGAAGTCGCCACCCCTTTGAAATGTTCTATCTATATGTGACATGGGTTTCCAATGTAAATTTGTAATGTAGAAATACTTGATCATATACAGTATGTACAAGACAGTATGTACAAGACAGGATATGAGGCACCAGGTAAATTATCCAGAAACCACTCTCACCTTCTCATTCATCTCAAGGAGCGGAGCTGGAGGTGCTCGCTGAGACAGTAACCTGGCAGAAGGTAAGCCGGCCGACATCTACACTGACTCTAGGTACGCTTTTGGCATCGCCCACAATTATGGGCCCATTGGTAGTAGGAACTTTATTGGATCATCGGGTAAGCCAATTGAGAGAGCAAGAGAAGACAGACCTGACAAGAGTATGTTCGGCCGGGTGTCAGTAAATTGGCTTGTCCCTGGATACAATAATGCCACCACTAGGTTTGTAGCAGCCGGCATGATGTGCGCACGGCATGACATAGGTAAAACAGCAAAGGTACCTGTGAAAAGTTCAGCCCGGCCAGATTACCCGTCCCAGCGACTGCAGAACATACAACTACCCGAGGTAGAAGTGTATGACAATGTGCTCGTATGTGTAGACCTGTTCTCAGGGTGGTCTGGAGCCCGGCCGGTATCTTCCCCACTGCAGACGTTGTGTGTAAGTGACAGGGGAACAGTGTTATCCCAAGTATTGACCTGGTGTTTGTACAATGATAAGATGTCAGCAGTTCTCCAGATATTATTCCAAAGTTAGTTTGTTTAATAACGATATTCAAAAAGGGTTGTGGGAATATTAAATACTGAGGTTAAGTTTTATGTAAAGTTCTGGACCAGCCTCAGCATTGGACTATTGGAGGCGTCAGTATTATGTTTGTGTAAGTGATAACTTCTCAGTGCAAGTAGATTCCCATTTGAAAATATTTTTGTTGTGAAAGGAAAATTTTAGAGCAAAGAATTCTGTGCAGTGTATATGTGTATGTATAGATATATATAAAGAAGTAAAATTAGTTTGTAGGTATCAGTTTTAGTTACTGCCCAGTGTGAACGTTTAACATAAATATGTAATTGTTAATGCTTTTCTTCAAATTAATTATCTGATTAAGATCAATTACTGATTATGAAAAGCTTGTTCTCCACAGGAAGAGTCCAACTGGGAGCGGAAGGCGTGAGAACCAGATTCTAACAGAATGTGGAGGGATAACGGCAGGTAAACCGGTAGCACCCAAGGCTCTCTTGATGGCACTTGCATTGATGGTGTATGACCTCACATATGCCCCAAGACTGCAAGGATCCATGTGGTAAGATCTAATTGGTATGTCCCAGGCTTTACAGCTGATGCTGCTAAATTCTGTTAGAGCTGTTTGATTTGCCTACAGAACAGTTCTGGCAGACCGGTGCCAACCTTATCATACCCGGCTCCCACAAAGAGAAGAGACCTTGAGAGGCCTTCCCAGGTAGAACGAACCAGAGAGGGGGGGGGGGGGGGGAATTGGTTTGAGACACTTGTCAGATAAACATGTGGAATCTGTGTATATTTCTGTGAATAGAAGCTGTTCCAGGTAACTAGCTGAGATCAAGGTATAAATCCTGCTGGAAAGTGTTACACCAAGTTCAAATACAGTGTACCCAGTAATTACACATCTTCTAGGTGCCCTGTCCAGTGGAACAGAGAAGTTTTTCTTACATAAAGGTGTTTGATGTAATTTAAGGGCCTGTCATTATTGTTGTATGTACTTAGAACAACCCTTATAGTGTATGCGGATGATGTTATCACCAGATTAGTATTTATTTTAACAATTGACAAGGGTTGGGGTTCCCCGGCAAGTGCCAGTAAACATGAACTAAAATACTTTTAATATGATGAACTCCATCACTGAGAAGCGGCAGGCGCAGCCGGAGCCAGTACAACGCGTTTATCATGAACTGATGGCAGTGTCACAATTCTAAGCAGCCGCCCAGAGAAGTAACTTGCCAGAGGAAGAGGATAGATAGGGAGGGTTTATGGTAGTCACAATAAAACTCCACTAATCCGTCTACGTGGGATCTCACCCCAGGCTCACAGCATGAGGTGCTATGTACAGCCCAGTGACGTATACTAAAAGAGACGGTGTCTGACAGATGAGAAGGACCAAACCAAGTCCTGATGACATCAGCAAAGATCAAAGTAAAGACCAAAGACCTGAGTGAATCCGTCAGCAGTATCAAGTGTTTTAATAAGTAAGTGACCAGGTGGAGGATAATAATAAATCCCTCACTGGACACCACTGTGCAGTCTGACTCCACAGAAGACAGAAGACAGGAGAAGAAGAGGACGATGATGTACAGGACTGGCAATGAACTGATGGAACCAAAAACCTGAGGGTGATAGCATGAGATTGGTGATAGCATTATATTATTAATTGAGGCCCTATTGTTTATATTGTCTGAGGTTTATAATTATAATGTGTATAAATATGCCGCGGCACTGAAAATTACAATCTGAGGAGTTTTATGTGGAGGTGTGAGGTGAAGGTCACTGGTTGTTGTCACTCATATGTAAGAAGTACATGGCAGCAATGAGAGCCCTGAGGTTATGTTACCCGGGTGTCTTTAGGTTTGGGGAAGATGCTGCCCATGACCTGTTATATCTGCAGGGGTAAAAGTCCCATTAGGACAGTAAGTGACAGTGCGACAATTATTACCATTAATAAAATGTAGACTGGATTAATTATATATATTACAACCAGCAGCGGTTTGTAGATTATACCAAGACAACCATCCTGTATCCTGAGGAGAATAGGGAAAGTTAGGACCACTCCGAAACCTTGGAAGTCCAGGTACAAGGGGGGGTTACTCATAAGGAGTAGCTCGTCTCAAGCTGGTGAAGAAATCCAAAACCCCTACCCGCAAATATATATATATCTCAGTATATTACACAAAGAGATTGGATCTATGGAACACAAAGGAGCCTGCATCAGGGACACGCCTATGGAAGACACCGCCCTTGGAATGCAAGAGGAGTGTACAGAAGAACTTACAGCTGAGGAGCCAATGGGGCTTAAGCACGTCCCACATCTCTAGGGAGGGAACTTGTGATTCTTTCTTTGTTCAATAAAAAAAGTTCAGTTCTTCCTACTGGACTGAGGGAGGATGTGTACCAACATTTGTCTGTCTGTTGTACTTTTTCCACGCATGCTCTCAGTTTTCAATTTACAGAGGTGGCTATTCGGTGTGAAATAACAGGGGAAAGGAAGTTTTACCCTGACAATCTGACCACCATTTACAGGATGTGACTAGTATTTGTGGGGCAGGGCTCTTATTTGAAAACATTTTTCTGCATCACCCTGAAGCCTGTTCTCCAAAATTTGCCACAATCAATTAGATTTGATCAATTTATCTTATTAATGTATCTCTTCTTATCTAAGTAGACTTTACCTGATGTGGATTTGATATGATACAGTACTTATGAGTAAAATCAGAGCCACTGTTATGAGTTTTGTAGTATTTTAATTGGCTCTTGGGTCAAGCCCACCTGTCCTGCCCACATATAAAAAATAAAATAGGGCTGAAGAGTGCAATACTGACTACTGGGGGCCATCTATCCCAGGAGACCTAGTAGCATGTAATCAGTGCGCACCACCATTGCTTCTGCAGACTGGAAGGTGCTGATGCCCGTCACCCATTGCCTGCTGCTCCTCTTGCTAGGCAACAGAGCTGACATATTTAAGAGGTGTCCAGCAAACATGGGAAAAATTATTTGTTGGGGTGTTTGAAGGACTCCCTAATGAATAATTACAAGAAATAACTTTTTTTTCTTTAATGTAATGACTGTCAGCTCAACCCTATAAACGTCTGCTTTTGCTAGGAATACCATGGTTACCAGCTGTCTTAAATCAACAAGCATTGCATTAGGTTTCTATTACAGTTATGTTTTATGTCTCCCGTGCAGGCATCAAAAAATACCTTATTTTATCACAACTTTCTAAAAAAAATAATCTAAAATTAGCTCTTGTTAAATATAGGCATCCTCGGGGCAGTTTTAATATGAATAAGTAAATTTCCCATGCATGCTGCAGTCAAAGGTGAAAACTAAGGAAGTTGTTCAGTCATATGTGAAAATTTCCCACAAACTTATAACATGTGCAAAGTGTGAGGCAGGAAAAATCTTAATATCTGTTCACCTTCCCATGACCTTACCAGAAATCATTAAATGTTTCATAAAAAGGAATGTGCAAAAGTAAAATGCAAAATAATAAAACAAAAATCCTGTGATACGCATGAGAAAACATAAAGAAAAAAGCAATGAAACCAATTTCCTGCAGAAGGCAGAAGACGTGTGTTTCCCATTGCATTTAAGACTATGAGTGGGTGTAAAGTTAGGCACTTGGTATCCCACAGGTCTCATCACGTACTATGTCTGACAAAAGCCTCATCCCATACTTGTTTAATCAGCACATCCCACTTTTTCTGCCATCACAAAAGTGATATTTACACTACCTGTACAGTATACCATTGGTTCACAATTTTTTATTTTATCATAGTTTTGTGTATTTAAAGGGCTTGTCCGGTTTCAGAAAATTTATGTTATTTTTTGTATAATTAAAAGTTGTACAATTTTCCAATATACTTTCTATATTAATTTCTCAAGTTCTTCTTGTTTATACTCAGTAGGAACCTTCATTGTTTACTTCTAATGGATAAAATTCTGTCCATGGTCATGTGATGGACACACAAGTGTTGGGATCGTTAGAAGACACAGCTCTGATACACATACTGTAACGAGCCGTGCACCTGTGTGTCCATCACATGACCATGGACAGAATTTTATCCATTAGAAGTAAACCACCTGAAACTTGGATATGTGCACAAATTCGCAAGCAGACAAATTTCGTTGTTATTCAATGGAGCTAATCTGAGGCTTTTCAGCGCAAAATTCACTGTAAGGGTTTGTCCACACGTAGCGGAATTGCTGTGTATTTTCCATCCGGAATTGTGGGCAGAAAATACGCAGCAGAATACAGTAGCAGCAAAGTGGGTGAAATTTAACAACTGTCATCCACACGCTGTGTAAAATTTCCATCCAGAAATTCACCTGCGGTGCGTATTTTTCTGCAGCATGTCAATTCCTGCTGCGGGAAGTGGACTGAATTGCTGCGTTTTTCAGAGGAGATGTCACCATCTCCCAGCATTGAAAAAAAATGCAGCAAAATCCACACTATTTTCTGCAGTAAAAAATGCAGGAAATGGTGCGGTGTTTCCGCAGCAGGTTGCCTGCTAGTTTCAATGGAAATCCTGCAGAAATTTTCTGCAGCAATTCCGTTACATGTGGACAAGCCCTAATAATATACATGCTGTGGATTTTTGGGATACAGGAACGTAACGACAGTCGTGATTTGTTGATGGTTTCTATATGTAGATAGAGGCTAAAGGAGGATTGCAAGAAGGGGTATAAAGGGATATCGCAAAGTTTATTGTCACTTTAAGGCCCCACGCACACGAACGTGCTTTTGCGGCCGCAATTCCCCCAAAAATACACGTGTGAATTGCGGCCCCATTCATTTCAATGGGCTCATGCAGACGACCGTGGTTTCCACGGTCCGTGCATGGCCCAGGAGCCTGGACCATAAAAAGAATGGACATGTCTTATTACGGCCGTGTTTTGCGGTCCAGGCTCATAGAAAATAATGCACGCGGGCGGCTCGCGGGTGACACTCCGCGGCCGGCTGATCCAAAAATCTCGGCCGTGCACACTGCTACGGTCGTGTGCATGAGACCTAAGGGCATGCACACAACCGTAAAAATCGTCCGTAATTGCGGACCCATTCACTTCTATTGTTCTCGGGCACATTCCCGTTTATTTATGGGAACATGTCCTATCTTTTGCTTTTTAGGGGCCGTGCACGGGACCTAAGTTGTAAATTCACCTTAGAGACCCTTGGTTAGGAACAGCCAAACTAGACTTGGTGTTAAATCCCTCATCCAAATGTCTTCCAAACTACTGTACATTAAATTGTATGTCGAGGAAGTGAACTTTCATCTTATCTTGAAATGAAGCAAATAAAACCTTTGTTTTCTTCGCAGTCCCTCGCTGACCTTAACTTAAGCTGTGTTCGAGAATGTGATTAGCAAACTAATGAACAGCATCTGCTTTCAGTCTGTTACTTCCTGTTTCCTTAGCCTTTCAAACTTTTGATATTAATGGAAACAGATTAGAATTCTGGAAAGGCTGATTCTGGAAAATAATTATTTGATATTTACTAGGTGAAAAGTAAAACTACACAGGCATTCATACCCATGGCTACTTGACAGGTGCAATTTCTCTTCTAAATGTGTTGCATGCTTTAGTCCCGAAAAGCAATCTTGTTGGTGGCTTTTCGAAGGAAAAAAAAAAAGGTGAGCTGGCTGTAGACAAGAAGTGTGGTATTCAGTGCAATTACTACAGAAATGCAGACAAAGAGCTGATATTAAATATCAAGGTCACAAAGGGAGGTGGCATGGACGCAAGTAAATAACGTTGTCATTTGGCATTCAGTCATTTTTAGGGCATGGAACCTGGAACTCAAGACTTATTTACTGGAGCCCAGAATTAAAAGGGAGCGGGTTCTATAAATATAAAGTATGGAATATGTCTTTAAATCCTTAGCATAGACAAACATAAATTCAAAATATCAAATGTTATAATGACACTATATACACACACCGATCAGCCATAATATTAAAAACACATGCCTAATATTGTGTAGCTCCCCCTAGTGCCAATAAAACTGTTCTGACCTATCAAGGCATGGACTCTACAAGACCGCTGAAGGTGTCCTGTAGTATCTGGCACCAAGATGTTAGCAGCAGATCTTTTAACTCCTGTAATCTGCAATGTGGGGCCTCCATGGATCGGATTTATTTTTCCAGCACACCCGACAGATGTTTGCCTGGATTAAGATTGGGGAATTTCGAGGCTAAGTCAACACCTTGAACTCTTTGTCATGTACCTTAAACCATGTTTTCAGTGTGGCAGAGCGCATTATCCTGCTGTATGAGGCTACTGCCATTAGGTAATGCTATTGCCATGAAGAGGTGAACTTTGTCTGCAACAATGTTTAGGTAGGTGGTACGTGAATGACAGGACCAAAGGCTTCCCAGCAGAACATTGCACAGAGCATTACATTTCCTCTGCCGTCTTGCCTTCTTCCCATAGTGCAATGTTTCACAACTTTTTCTATGAATCACACCATTATGGAATGTTTGGTTAAAATTTGCACCCCCTACGATATCACATTTGAAGATGAAGAAGTCTAATTTATAGTTTTTGAAACCAGAAACAATACAGCAGATGAACAGATTGAATTGAAAAAAATAAGCCTATAACTGAATTGAGCAATAATTTATTTAGAAAAAATTGTAAACCGTAAAATCAATCCCTATTTGTCGCACACCCTGGCACCACAGGTTGGCAATCCTTGCCATAGTGAATCCTGCGGCCATCTCTTCCCCAGGTAAGCGACACACACGTACCCAGCTGCTCACATGACGTAAAAGGAAATTTGATTCATCAAACCAGATGGCTTTCTTCCATTGCTCCATGGTCCCACTCTGATGCCCACATGCCCATTGTAGATGCTTTTGGTGGTAGACAAGGATCAGCATCAGCACGCTTACCAATCTGCGTCTACGCAACTACAAATACAGCAAGCTGCGATGCACTGTGTTCTGTGTGTTTTTATTGTTGCCAGCATAAACGTTTTCAACAATGTACTAGGGTCAGTTCACACGTTGCGTAAATACTGAGCAGAAAAAAATGCTCAGAAATTGACCTGCGGTGCAGAGTTTTATACCGCAGCAGGTCAATTGTATTTACGTAAACGCTGGTTATTTATTGCAGATTT
Source organism: Rhinoderma darwinii (assembly GCF_050947455.1). Taxonomy (NCBI): domain Eukaryota; kingdom Metazoa; phylum Chordata; class Amphibia; order Anura; family Rhinodermatidae; genus Rhinoderma; species Rhinoderma darwinii. The sequence continues at coordinate 96,297,795 of NC_134694.1, forward strand.
TCCCCATTGAATTCAATGGGGAGGTAAAATCCACAACAAATAGAAGTTGTTGCGTTTTTTTGCGGGGAGGGTTAGCAGCGACTCCGCTGCAAAAAATGCAACTCAAAAAAAAAATCTTATACCTACCCAGGAGTCTGTGTTTCTTTCTCCAGGACGGCCTCCTGGGATAATGTTTCAGGCTGTAGCGGTGGTCACATGGGATGAAATGTAATCCCAAGATGCTTCATCCTGTGTGACCACCGCTGCAGCGGTCTCCTGGGATGAAGCGTCATCCCAGTAGGCCGGCTAAGTTCTGCAGTTTTCGGCAGCGAACATTCCGGGCGAAAAACTGCATCACAGTCTGGTGCGGTTTTTCGCCCGGAATTACCTGCTTTTACGCAGCATATCCACCCTGTGCAAGTCAGCCCTACAGTAGATCTTCTGAGGGATCAGATCAGGTTCGCTAGTCTTTACTACCTATGCACAGCAATGAGTCTTTGGCGTCCTTGACCATTTTCCGTTCACCGGTTATCTATCCTTGGAACACGTTTGGTAGGTACTAACCACTGCATACTGGAAATACCTCACAAGATCTGCCGTTTTGGAGATTCTCTGACCCAATCATCTAGCCATCACAATTTGGCCATTGTGAAAGTCGCTCAGATCCTTACTCTTGCCCATTTTTCCTTCTTCCAACACATCAACTTAAAGAACTGATTGTTCACTTGTTGCCGGATATACTCCACCCCTTGACAGACGTCATTGTAACGAGATAATCAATGTTATTCACTTCACCTGTCAGTGTTTTAATGTCATGACTGGACATGGTTTAAGATATATGTAAACTTATGTTTAAAAAGTTGCATTTGATAAAAATTAACTCAGATCGGAACCATATGTTGTCGTGTCTCCTGGCACAAGTATATTTTGCAAATTCCTAATAGCAATTTTGCAATACTGACAGAATAATGGGACAAAATTCTGCAACAATACCCCATGCCAGGGCTGTTAAAACAACACCAATTCTCTTGGATATACTGTTATGCAGCATTATAAGGAAATGAGTGGGTAGGATTTTCCTAGCTTTGCACATTTTTCTGCAGACTTTAGATTTTTCTCTTGCTATTCCAGGTGATTGCAGACGCCTTGAAGAGATCAGTGCTCTGTAAAGATCATACCATCTGTAGCAGAAGTCGTACTTCTAACTGAAGATAGTTGTTTAGGATTTTGGCAGTGTGTTTGGGGTCATTGTACTGCTGCATATTGGCGTTAGTGATCAGATGCCTCCCTGTTGGTTATGTGTGATGTATGAGAATCTGTTTGTTCTTGAGGATTCCAAGTCCCCAAACCCACAGTGATCCTCCGCCCTTCCTAAATGTTGGCTGCTGACACATCCATATAACAGTCTCAAACGCTTTTATGGACAAAGAGCCTGTTTGAGCCAAGAATATCAAAGTTTGACTCAATAGTCCAAATAAATTGTTGAAATTGTTCAGCGTCGGTGCAGTCCAGGGCCAGGTCTATCGGAGAAAGGGCTTTTTTTTTTTTTTTTTTTAGCAATTGTTGCATTTACATTCATTCCGACAAGACTTTTTAGAGTCGAGAATAATGCTGAACCTAATGGCACTGAAGTTTGATGTACTTTATTCTTCAAATTAAACACAAAGAGAGGCCATACTTACTAAATGGGCAGGTTAACACCAGTTTCCAGCAGGATGCAAACAAATCACAAATTCTACATAGAGGAAGAGAGCTCAGGTGCAATATACTAGTGATATCCACTCCCACTATTCATGAGGGGAGTGGCTACTCAGTGTTATCACTGCACACAGCCAAAGCTTCAAAAAATGTGCCGGTCGTACGACATGGCGTATCTTGCCGGATCACAGCCCTGCACACCACACCAGACACCGCCACACTATTCACCCCCAGCATTACGAGACCTGCCTGCATCCAGAAAGAACATCTAGAAACTCCTGTTTGCCATCAGATCTCTTGCTGGGATAGAGGATGTGCACCTTGTGTCTAGTGGCAATGCTCAAAGTCATAGACAATCCTATATACCCACAAAGGAATCACATTTTTATTTGACATCCATATGGAGTGCTCAGATTTTGTCGTAAATACCCTAGAAGTCAAAGTAAGTGGAATGAAACATAAAACATGACATTGCTCTTTTAATCTACAAAGCAATCTAAAAGTAAAGCATTTACTAAATCGCTTATATTACTAAATATACCCTGATTGCCCGAACAGAGGAGTGGTCACATAATCCTGGATGTTTAGTGGTTGCTCAGAAATTGATGGTACATCGTCACAGCTGCATGTCACAGGGAACTGCGCAGGAGGGGGATGCAGCTCCCTGTGAGTTGCGGATTTGACGATGCATCATAGTTTTCGTAGAACCCACTAAACTTCTGGGAGAAGGTGTCTGCACGTTTGGCAATAAAAAAAGATTATTTAGTATGTGCTTTACTTTCAGATTAAAAGAGCAATGTCATATTTATTTGTGCCTTTGGACAATTCCTTTAAGGCCATTCAGGTGCCTTTATTTGCCGAAAGTGAAATCTTCCTGGATACTCCTGTACTAGAGGGTGACAAATGTTCAGAAACAGATCTTCTATGGCTGGCTCAAGAATGGTACCTTGCAATACAGTATCTAAAAAGATGGTGTCTAAAGAAAAGAAGTTTGGGTTGGGGGTTGAGGACAGATGGGAAAGGAGTGCGAAACATCCATCAGCTTGAGGGAATCTAACTCCCCAGTGATGTCTTGTTTATATTTGTTACTGTCCTAGATTTATTTTCTTTTTTGTTTTTCAATGAGAGAAATTCTCAGAAACCCACATATGCATTGAAGTTTAGGCATCCAATTCCCAAGGGATTTACGGAGATTCTGACAGAGAACATAAAAGAGACATTGTATAAATTTAAATTAAAACTATTTGTTCAAGTGAGAATCCTCAGCGACTTTCAGAATACTAACAAACCTGTAGTCGAAGGGAAGTTAGAATTTGCCGCTATTCGCTGCCGTTATCAATAGTCTATTCCATTTGGCCCCAAATCTTGTTCAATACGTTGACTTGACATTGGAAGCTTTATAGAGATTTCATGAAAGATGCTTTGTAATGTGGAGGCTCAAGAAATCACAATAGTTTTTCAGCTCGGTTTGAGTGATTGACACATCTCTTGGGTGTTCGAGTTCTTTACCGAGAAAATGCTTTCATCTGGACATTTTTTGACAACCAAAACAGAATATCAGCTACTGCCTTTACCTTAATAATCTATAAAACTTGTCTGAAATAGATATTTGTAACTGCTCATTTGTTAAATAACCACATTTACTTTTTTTGGATCCCAAGCCACAGCAGTTATATCTGAACTTTATCCAAATACCAGTATGTTTTTATAACTTGAAGAATCTGACACCTCCAGAATCTATGGATTGAGTTTGATTTTTACTGTAACAACACATAAAAAGGGCAATTGAATTTGCAATAAAGGGCCATTAGCTGAATAAGCAGAAAGGTCAGCCTGAAGCAGTTCATTTCATTCTAAAAAGTTCATTTTCTGGATGGTAGTTATTACATAGCAAATAAAAGTTGACAATACTACTTCCTGAGATTTCTTTTTTTATTACATTTGATAGAGTACAGTTTATAAATGGTGCTTGCTGCTACTGCATTATGTAGTTATCAGCAGTCTGCGTCCCTGCACATAGATTATTTCCCTGCAGTCTCATTTCATTGAGGAGCATTGATGATCCTGAAGGTCACTGTTTTCTGCCACTTCACCAATTAAGCAATTTACTGTCCCATTTTTTAAAATTTCTATAGAAACTCTCTGAATGTTCATCTGGCAGAGGATGATTTTACAGCCAGAGGGGCTGGTTCATCTTTTTCACCAGGGCCCAAGAGAATCAAGCTGTACCTCTGCCAATGCATCTAGGAAGGATACAAGAACATAGGAAAAAAATAAATTTCCTATTTGGCTGGAATCTAACAGGACAATGAAGAGCTGCTTGGGATTTATATTAAAGGCTGACAAATCCATTTCCAATGAGTCATGGATTCTATTGCATGATTCACCTACATATCACAAATGTCCTTAAAAGTTTTCTCACTAGTTCTCTTGCTATTATTCACATGCATACAATATATATATATCTTAGGGCTGGGCGATTCTGACAACCCTTTTTTTCAACCCTTTGGGCGATTTTCGATTTGAATCTTGATTTTTTTTATTACTGTTAAATAAACTGAAAAACAATACCAAGAGATGATTTAATAAATTATCTTATTTATATAAATAACTTTTTGTATTACTATAATAATTGTGCGTAACTTCACAACTTTTAACCTTTAAAACCGATAAAAACAAGGGGACATATACAAAAACACAGAAAAAGGCCATACTTACAAATGGACACAGCCAGGTCAGAAACGCTGATGAAGGAGAGTGAGCACCTGCATCAGGAACATTCTGTTCCAGTTAAGTAGTTAGGGACTCGCAAGTCTGGGGATCCTTGTCGTGGATTGCGAGCTTGCGTCCTTTTGGCCAAAATGATCACTAATACCCCAGGTATTTTTCATTATTACGTATATTCGCTTCTCTTGGACACAGCCGGGTCTTTGATGCTGGGAGAGCATGGTGTGTTGTTGTTTGGCATAGCAAGCAGGGTAGCCCGCTCTATGAACTATCAAGGCGTCACAAATAGGCTTCTACCTGGCTATACACGTTGTGCCTCATGACGTACACACTATCCCTCCATGTTTCACACACTTGGACCCCATTATCCATTTATTTCTATTGAGGCACTTCACTCATTACTGCCCCCTATGTTTCACTTATAGTATTACACTTGCACACACACTATTCATTTATTATTTCTTACTACACATCCCATGCACCACACACCACTCCCCTCAAGACTAGTGGGAGTGGCTATTATTATTTAAAGCACCTGCTCACTCTCCTTCATCAGCGTTTCTGACCTGGCTGTGTCCATTTGTAAGTATGGCCTTTTTCGGTGTTTCGGAACTTTTAACCTTTGCAAATACTTTTTTTTATCAGAAAGAGAATTGGAAAAATGTATATCTAATTGATTATAACTTCTGTTAACCTGTTCCCCCGCAGGTTTAACATAATCTATAATCAATGATGCGCTGGGTGCACTAACATCCCCCTCTGCCCGTCACCACCTCAGCTGGTCTCTGATATTGCAGACGAGAGCATTCTAAATTGCAGCAGGGCCAGGCAGATAGCGCCAAGCGGGCACTTTGGGGAGGGATTACATTATAGTGTCTGAAGTCTGAGCACGAACCTGTGCAGCAGTGGCCCCACGATGGGGTTTTACATAAATGACATTAAGGCCTGTCAGTTTTTCATAGCCGTTTTGCATCAGTGTGTCTCCAAATTTTTATCCATTTCCAGTCCGTCTGTCCATTTTTAATGACCATTTGTCATCCAATTGCCATCCATTCTTCTTTGGCGTTAAAAAAAACGGATGGATTTCATTTGTCAGGGTTTTTTTCCCCCAACCTCCTGAAATCACCACAGTGCCCATGTAGATCGTTCCGTAATGTACCTATGGATAGTGTCACAGTGCCCACATAGTGCCACAGTGCCCACATATAAAGTGCCAGTGTCCACTGTAGATAGTGCCATAGTGCCTACATAGTATAACAGTGCCCACATATAAAGTGACATAGTGACCACATAGACAGTGCCTCACACCGTGCCCATATAGTGCCACAGTGCACATGCAGATAGTGTAACACCCCCTGTAGATAGCGCCACTGTAGCTCCCTTTAAGAGCAAAATCCCCGGCCAAAGCATCAGCAACGCTCTGGCCTGTGATTCTGATCCAGAAAGCCCATGAGATCACTGTCCATATATGGACAATGACGTCAAGGGCTTTCTCAAGACAGGTGTCCCCGGCCAGAGATGCTCTGGCCGGGGACTCCACTTCTAGACACACAATCCACGGCCAGAGGTTGACGACGCTCTGGTCGGGGATTCCGCTCTTAGAGGGAGCCCCTGACGTCACTGTCCATATATGGACAGAGACATCAGAGACTCCCTCTAGGAGAGGAATCCCTGGCCAGAGCGTCGGCAATGCTCTGGCCGGCGATTCCGCTCCTAGAGGGAGCTACAGTGGTGCCATCTACATGGGTTTGTGGTGCTATCTACAAGGGGGGGTGCTATCCACAGGGCGGTGTGGCACTATACTAGGATCCCCTGCTTCCCTACGAATCTGCTGTTCCATACTGTATCATTTTGTTCAGTACAGAACAGCAGTTCTGTGGGGAAGCAGGGACAGAACAGGCACAGCCTCTCAGACAGGGCGGACCAGGCAGGTGACGAGGCGGTGAGGTGGAGCTTCCTCCTGCAGCACGATGTGACGGTGCCACTAGAGAATTGATTCAACGATTCTGTTGAAAAACAGAATAGTCAGAGACCTTGAGGGCGAATCAATCAAATTAATTTGATTAAATGCCCAGCCATAATATATATGTAACAAAGCATGTAGAAAAAGTAACAGCACCAGGACTTCAGAGTAGATAAGAAGATGTTTGTTTAATCACCAAAAAGTGACCAACGTTTCGGTTCACATCTGAACCTTCCTCAAGCAGTTACAAAGTGCCAGATATTTGTAGGTAGTACATACAATGATCAATAAACAGACATAATCATCTATAAATTAACTATTTATACAACATCTTAAATATATGAATATTGTCATATTGGGTATGTGGACCCACTGGGCCGTACCGCCTTGACGGTATGGCAGCTTGCCAACAGGACACAGGTCATAGTCTATAGTTTGTATAGTGTACCTGTTGTAGCTCAGACAGTAGCAAGACAGGCTCGGCTGGGACTAGGCAGCAGGCAGGCGCCAGGCATGGTACACAGCACAGCACGGCTTCAGCTCAACACGGCACTGGACCAGGATAGCACGGGATACAGGTTACAGGTAGCAGGAACGGGGAACACTGGGAACTGGAAAACACTTAGGAGACCATTTGCATAGACATACTAGGATAATGACAACAAGGCTCAGGCAAAGAAGGAAGGGGCTGGGCCCCTCTTATCAGTGGCGGATTAAATAGATCATAGGCCTTGGGCTGTTACCCAAACTTGGGCCCACCTTCCGCACCGCCTCCCTGCCGCGCCATAACTATTGTTAACACTACTTTTTTGGGCAAGCATTAACAAATGGGTGTTACGATTCCCCTTGTCAAAGGGCTGTGTCCCTACATACTGACAGTATCACACTGCAGGGACACATCCTCCTGACAAGGGGAATTGTCTATCAGTCCTGGACTGCAGAAAGACTTTTTGTGAAATACAAGGGTTTCCTATAATAAACATGTCAGGAGAGGTGACAGATTCTCTATAAATCTAGTGACTCACAGGTGACGACGTCTCAGATTCTAGTAGTTTTTTTTCCTCTTTTCTTCTCCATCCGGTCCAGAGCTCATGACGACTTTTCCCGGCCATGGCCCATTTCTGAAAAATTTGCCACTCAGATGTCATCTGCTCCTCACTTTTCCAACATTTCCACACCTATAAACGAAAATAAAATTATCATGGTGCCACATACTGTGCCCCTAAATATAATAGCACCAAACACCGCCTCTGAATATAATATTACCATACACTGTAAAACACCACATGCACACAGCCCCCTGTACAAAGTGCCACACACAGCCCCCTGTATATATCACACATCCCCCTATAGCTAGCACCACACACATCCTCCTCGTAGAGAGCATTACACCCAGCCCCCTATAGATAGCGCTATACAGCCCCCCTGTAGAGAGCGCCACACAGCCCTCCCCCTCTTGTAAATAGCGCCACAGAGCCCCCCTTTAAAGAACACCACACACAAACCGCTGTGGATAGTGCCACTCAGCCCCCCTTGTATATAGTGCTACACAGCCCTCCCCCTTTGTACATAGTGTCACACGCGCTCCCCCCCTTGTATATAGTGTCACACAGCGCTCCCTCCTTTGTACATAGGGCCACACAGCGCTCCCCCTTGTATATAGTGGCACACAGCGCTCCCCCTTTGTATATAGGGCCAAACAGCGCTCCCCCTTGCATATAGGGCCACTTAGCGCTCCCCCTTTATATAGGGCCACATAGCGCTCCCCCCTTGTATATAGTGCACACAGCACTTCCCCCTTTGTATATAGTGCCACAAAGCTCTCCACTTCCCCCTTGTATATAGGGTCACACAGCACTTCCCGCCCTTTTATATAGGGCTTCACAGCGCTTCCCCCCTTCTATATAGGGCCACATAGCGCTCCCACCTTGTATATAGTGCACACAGCGCTCCCCCTTTGTATATAGGGCACACAATGCTCCCCCTTTGTATATAGTGCACACAGCGCTCCCCCTTTGTATATAGGGCCACACAGCACTCCCCCCTTGTATATAGTGTCACAGAGCACTGCCCCCTTTGTATATAGTGTCACACAGCGCTCCCCTTCCCCTTGTATATAGGGCCACCCAGCACTCCCCCTTGTATATAGTGTAACGGAGCGCTACCCCCTCCTAAAAAAAAAATATATATTTTACTTACCTTGCCCCGTCTTACCTTGCCGCTCCAGCTGGACGCATGTGAATCCTCTGTACTAGACGCATGCGCAGACCGGCGTGATGCAGTACCTCATCACGCCGGCCTGCGCAGGGAGTCTTCCCAGCGCCTTATAGGCAGCAGGCCTAACGTGGCCTGCAGCCTATAATATTCATTTGTATCTGAGTCCGGAGGACTCAGATACAAATGAATGTGGCTGCCGCTAGCACCGGGGCCCCTCCAGTGCTAGTGACGCCACAGGGCATGAGGGGGGCCATGCGGTCATGTGCGGTTCGGGCGGCCATGGGCCGCCCGGGAGCCTTGGGCCCCCGGGCGGCTGCCCAAACCACCCTAATGATGATCCGCCACTGCCTCTTATAGTCCAGGGTGCTCATGGGCTAATTTGGCACTTAACTCACACGTGTGCACTCTGGCTCAAGGCTGGACTGAGCTCGCGAGCGCACCCTTGTGGTCACTGTGGAACAGGACGGCCGCATGTGCAGACATCTCTGGGGAGAAGGGCGTCGACTGGATAGAAGGCATTTGTGGTCAGCGACCACGGACGTTACAAATATCAAAAAGTGTCATCATAGGATACATAAATATATACCAATTCAATGTGTAAAAAAAAAAGTGCAATAAAAAGACCCATGTTGAATTGGTATGTATTTATGGATCCTATGATGACTCTTTTTCATATACATATATTTAAGTTGTTGTACAAATGTTGAACTATAGCTATAGATTAATATGTCTGCAATATTTATAGAAAATTATTTATAGAAAGTCTGCAGCATTTATGTAAAAAAAAAAGTGGAAAATTCACAGCCTATTCTAGTTCTGTGTGGATTTAGTTTTTGCTACGTATGGATGGAGTTTTCATTATTTTATGTACTGTACTGTAAATTGCTGTGTATTTTTGGTGCGGAATCTGCACTGAAAATCAGCGGCAATTCCGACATGTCTGAACATGGCCTAAAGGAGTTGTTCTATGAAGACAAACACTTTTTAAATAGAAGCTGGCCTGAGGGTTTAGCTTTTTTATAACCACCGTGGTCAACATTTGTCATCAAGGGGAGCCGTGTGCGGCCATACATTTCCCCTGCACTGGCCCTTGTGGGGAAAATTAACATTACATGTTGGCTGTTCAAATGATGTAATTTTTAGAGGGTGGTCACGACTCATAATATTTATCACAGTTTAGAGGACATCTGATTGTATCCTTGCTGTGCCTTTACTATGATTATAGTTTTTGTAGTTTCTTCAGTAACATGTCTTACACTTGAGAGATAGGAGATTAAATAGTAAATATCGTGAGAACTTGAGATGACAAAGCTCCGTGCACCAACTATCTGATGTTCTTACTTTTGTAAGCCATTAAATCTGGTCATACCTCATTACTAAACGTTTTCTGAAATGTGCAAAGGCATGAAGCATGCAAAGATAAAAGGACACGTGGACTGCACACAAACCTACTGTACAACCCATGTAGTTAGTGGAAATTTCCATTATACTCACTTAGATTAACTGCATTATGTGATGGATCAACTTCCCATATGATATTGTCGTATTTAGTGTAAAAAGTGTTTAGAGTCTATTTCTTAAGTCTTTTAGGTACAGAATTATTTCATAGGTTCACTACTGAACTATATGTAGTTAGCAAGAACACACACGCATCATCCATAACATTAAAACCACTGACAGGAGGAGTGGATAATATGGATGGTCTGGTTACAATGGCGCCTGTGAAGGGTCGGGATATATTAGGCAGCAAGTGAACAGTCAGTTCTTGAAGTTGATGTGTTAGAAGAAGGAAAAATGTGCAAGCGTAAGGATCTGAGTGACTTTGACGAGGGCCAAATTGTGATGTCTAGACGACTGGGTCAGAGCATCTACAAAACGGCAGGTCTTGTGGGGATGTACCTGGTACGTAGTGGTTAGTACCTACCAAAAGTCATCCAAGTAAGGACAACCTGTGAACCGTCGACTGGGTCATGGATACCCAAGGCTCAATGATCCATATGGGGAATGAGGGCTAGATTATCTGGTTGGATCCCACAAAAGAGCTACTGTAATACAAATTGTTGAAAAGTTACTGTTGGCTATGATAGAAAGGTGTCTGCACAGACACAAACTGGTCAGAGTGCACATGCTGACCCCTGTCCACCTCCAAAAGTCATTACAATGGGCACGTAATAATCAGAACTGAACCATGGAGTAGTGGAAGAAGGTGGCCTGGTCTGATGTATCATGTTTTCTTTTAAATCATGTGGACGGCCAGGTGCGTGTGCGTTGCTTATCTGGGGAAGAGATGGCACTAGGATGTACTATGGGAAGAAGTGAAGCTGGCGGAGGCAGTGTGATACTCTGGGCAATGTTCTGCAGGGAAAACCTTGGGTCCTGACATTCATGTGGCTGTTACTTTGACATGTACCGCCTACCTAAACATTGTTGCAGACCAAGTACACCCCTTTCATGGTAACAGTATTCCCTAATGGCAGTAGCCTTTCAGCAGGATAATGCGCTCTGCCACATTGCAAAAGATTGTTGCGGGATGGAACATGACAAAGAGTTCAGGGTGTTGATGTGGCCTCCAAATTCCCCAGATCTCAATCCGATCTGCGGGCTGTGCTGGAAAGACAAGTCCGATCCATAGAGGGGGTGCACCTTGCAACTTACAGGACTTCAATGATCTGCTGCTTACGTCTTGGTGCCAGATACCACAGGACACCTCCAGAGATCTTTGTGCAGTCGATGTCTCGATGGGTCATAGCTGTTTTGGCTGCATGAGGGAGAACAATACAATATTAGGCGGGTGGTTTTAATGTAATGGCTGATTGGTGTACATGGGCCTCTTGTATGAAACCTAGTGCAGACAAGAATTGGAGTTGCTGCCCACAGCATCCAATCTAATATTTTGGATTTTTGGATTACACTATGAATTAAAATGAGACACACAGTGTTGTGGAGAGGTGGGTGCACTTGTACAGTTCCTCACCACTGAAATGAATGGGATTAGAAAAATGTAGAAGTTGTATGGAGCTGAAATACGGCGCCCATAGGATTCTATAGTTCCATACTGTATCTCTGTATGTCTCTAATTTTATATGGCATGCTCCTTTGGATTCTGTATTATGGAGATGGTTCCCTAAAAGCATTGTTTCTAGTGGAGAATGCCTCTGTAATATGGTGCTGTACGGTGGCACCATACATTGGCACCAGTCAGTCTACAGCTTCATTATACAGCAGTACATGCTCTGTGTCCAATTCACTTGTATCCCTAGCATTAATCGTGGATTATATGTGCATTTTTGGCTCCGGGTTCCACCATCTCCGGCCCCACATATGATCCAAAAAGAATGCCAATGCACCGGGGTGAAGTAGTAGTTGAAGACTTTATTCCATGATACGTAAGCAATACTGGACAGACAACTTTCGGCCAACAAGTGGCCTTTCTCATGCCATATACCTCCACCACCACAATCACATTTAAATAGTAAAATTTTGGCACCAAATACGCCCACTTCTTTCACTTCCGAGCTTTTCCTTCTAGATCTATAATTAAAAACAGTAAGACATTACTTATAAATTATTCGTATAAATCAGACCATTAAAGTGAATATTAAAACTAGTGTTTGAGTTTCCGCATGTGCAGAGAGAAAAACGGCATCCAGACAGGTTTATCCAATTAGATCGCAGTATTCTTGATTACAGACATAGTCGACATCACAGGTACAAAACAGATATAGAGCTTTGACTCACACTTCCCCCAATTAACTGCATAATATGGGCCAATCCTCAGGTCTACCAGCAACCGCAGACGCCATCATACTCCTGCTTAAAAAGATGACGTAGCACGAGACAACCCTCAGGTATCCCAGCTACCGAAGATACCTCACCGTTTACAGCGTAGGCACAATCTGTAGACGCTCTGAACTATAAACTCAGATATGCCTTACACAACATGATCATGCAACGCTATACTATCCCAGATCTGATACAAACCATTAGCCCCTTGCACATATGGGGTCATATAGGGGAAAAAAAAAACAAGCATTTGTTGAACTTCTAAGCTAAAGTATATGCCCACATGTTAATAACTAAAGGGGACTCCATCTCCGAGCAACCAAAGGTACTGCAGAAGCCGACTTAGAGCTGGCTCACAAGTACGGGCTCTGTGTACACCGCTCTACCATGTGCATGATTTTGCATGCATTTTTTTTTTTTAGCCAAAACCAAGAACAGAACCTAAACAGAAGAAATATATAAAGAAAATCCTTATAGTTCTTCTGGATCCAATCCTGGTTCTGGCTAAAAAAAAAATGCGTGCAAAATCTGCAGCAAATCTGCACTGTGGGAACCCAACCTAAATGTGCCTGTAACTCCCATCCATTTTAGTGTAGAGGAACAGCATATACTCAGACTCTTCTCAATTGAACTCTGGCAACTTGGGCCTGCTTGGTCTTGAGATCGCTAGGGGTGCCAGCTGCTGGACTTGCGTCTCATTGACCTATCTTAAACAAGGGCACAACTACCGGGATAGCTGTCATGCTATGGGGCCCAGAAGTTGAGGGGCCCCAAGAGGGGATGGGCAATTAATGATTACTGTGAAAAATTAAGGGGAGACCGTGGAAAATGGAATGAAAAATGCTAAGGGTCCAACGATGGGAGGAAAAGACACAATTTCAAAGATTGAATATTCACCTCCTTTCCATTCCTAGAACTCATGGTTGAGTGGGACCCCATTAAACGTTCTGCTATGGGGCTCCCTGGTCATATAGGACTATTTTGGGAACCATCTTAGGTATCCCGAGTGCTGTGCATTTTTATACAGTATTACTATTATTACAATATTGTATTGTATTGGTGATAAGTGTATTCATAACACTTTATAATAAGTGAAAACTAGTTAAGTGACATTTGAATATCACAACATGAACTGTAGTCAAATGTGACTTTGTACTAACACTTTTTAATTCAAACATTCACAGCATCACATTTTTTAATTTTACCAGGTTATTATTTGAAGTGTTTAAAAAACATATTTTACGTTATTGTGCACACTCCCGACGGGGGGTTTTGCTCCGTAGGAACCTGTATTAATGAGAGGTGTCTTTTTGAAGTATTTTTCTCTGTGTTCTCCTTGTGCTCTAAATCATTGTCGCTAATTAAATGCATCAAATTGAAAGACAACACGTTTGTCATGCTCACTTTGAGGTTGGAACATCCGTCAGTGTCTTTAATTTGGCTTGGATTTTCTCATTTCCTATTATAATTTTAAAAACTCCAAAATAAATTGTGTTGGTTGCATGTGCTGCAATTTTCCATGCTGTTTATGTCTTTGTCCACTAGGGGGCAATCAAGTTAAATCAATGAATACAACTATGAGATGAAATGCTGCTACATTTCCTGACTGAAGTTGAATTGGCACATTGCATGCGTATTATGGAGCTCCTTTGTCTGCAGGTGTCTTCAGTAACAAGACGTAAATAGAATAAAATGGTTATACTGTAACTATTATGATAGCAGGGGACACAGAAAAGGGAGAATTTAGCCATCTAACAGCCTTAGATTACATTAAACTATGTTCATTAAGGATGTTACATGCACCCTAGGGGGGATTCTTGTGAAATCTGCACATCTAACACAATGGAGGTTCCCTGTCCAAGATAATCCATCCAATAACCTTTGAGTCACATAAAACATAATTGTTGAGCATATCGCATTGGGCCTGCTACATAGTTTCTGACAAAAAAAAAAAAGGATGTAATGCAAATAGCCATTGTAATGATGTGCTAATGTACATTTCTTTACTGCCCGCTGTGAAGCAGAAGCATATGCTCCTCTGCTGTGCAAAAGCTTGAGAAGAAGCATTTTGTTTTCTTGACATGATTCGGAGACGAGTTGTTTTTGCTAATTAATGACAGCCATGTTGCGCAGCATACGTCTGGCCATGTTCTAAAAGAGACATGCCGGTCTATTTTAGGGACTGCTCACTTTGTGTGGTCTGGGAGTTTCAGGAGCTGTCACAAAGGCTTTTATGTGCAGTGAGACACGACCTGGGCTTGTCTGCATTTCAAAACATTTTCCTGGTGATCCCGTTATTAGTCTTTGTGACCGTCAGGTGAATTGTAGCATGCATGTGGGCAGGGCCGGACGGAGACAAAAAAGCAGCCCTGGCACACAAGCTCCAGCAGCCAACACACTCTGTCTAAAACCGGCCCTGGCCCTAAGCCCCCCAGTCACAGCACACAGCGCATGTCAGTCCAAAGTGATTTCTGTTGAATGTCAGATTACCGCACTTTTTTATGAGGTCAAAATGCGTTCAGGTGGAGCAGCAAGCTCACAGCTTACACTACCGTTCAAAAGTTTAGGGTCACTTAGAAATTTCCTTATTTTTGAAAGAAAAGCACAGTTTTTTTCAATGAAGATAACATTAAATTAATCAGAAATACACTGTATACATTGTTAATGTGGTAAATGACTATTCTATCTGCAAACGTCTGGTTTTTAATGCAATATCTACATAGGTGTATAGAGGCCCATTTCCAGCCACCATCACTCCAGTATTCTAATGGTACATTGTGTTTGCTAACTGTGTTAGAAGGCTAATGGATGATTAGAAAACACTTGAAAACCCTTGTGCAATTATGTTAGCACCGCTGTAAACAGTTTTGCTGTTTAGAGGAGCTATAAAACTGACCTTCCTTTGAGCTAGTTGAGAATCTGGAGCATTACATTTGTGGGTTCGATTAAACTCTCAAAATGGCTAGAAAAAGAGAGCTTTCATGTGAAACTCGACAGTCTATTCTTGTTCTTAGAAATGAAGGCTATTCCATGTGAGAAATTGCCAAGAAACTGAAGACTTCCCACAACGGTGTGTACTACTCCCTTCAGAGGACAGCACAAACAGGCTCTAACCAGAGTAGAAAGAGAAGTGGGAGGCCCCGCTGCACAACTGAGCAACAAGACAAGTACATTAGAGTCTCTAGTTTGAGAAATAGACGCCTCACAGGTCCTCAACTGGCAGCTTCATTAAATAGTACCCACAAAACGCCAGTGTCAACGTCTACAGTGAAGAGGCGACTCCGGGCTGGCCTTCAGGGCAGAGTGGCAAAGAAAAAGCCATGTCTGAGACTGGCTAATAATAGGAAAAGATTAATATGGGCAAAAGTACACAGACATTGGACAGAGGAAGATTGGAAAAAAGTGTTATGGACAGACGAATCGAAGTTTGAGGTGTTTGGATCACACAGAAGAACATTTGTGTGACGCATAACAACTGAAAAGATGCTGGAAGAGTGCCTGACGCCATCTGTCAAGCATGGTGGAGGTAATGTGATGGTCTGGGGTTGCTTTGGTGCTGGTAAAGTGGGAGATTTGTACAAGGTAAAAGGGATTTTGAATAAGGAAGGCTATCACTCCATTTTGCAATGCCATGCCATACCTTGTGGACAGCGCTTGATTGGAGCCAATTTCATCCTACAACAGGACAATGACCCAAAGCACACCTCCAAATTATGCAAGAACTATTTAGGGAAGAAGCAGGCAGCTGGTATTCTATCTGTAATGGAGTGGCCAGCGCAGTCACCAGATCTCAACCCCATAGAGCTGTTGTGGGAGCAGCTTGACCGTATGGTACGCAAGAAGTGCCCATCAAGCCAATCCAACTTGTGGGAGGGGCTTCTGGAAGCATGGAGTGATATTTCTCCCGATTACCTCAGCAAATTAACAGCTAGAATGCCAAAGGTCTGCAATGCTGTAATTGCTGCAAATGGAGCATTCTTTGACTAATGCAAAGTGTGAAGGAGAAAATTATTATTTCAAATAAAAATCATTATTTCTAACCTTGTCAATGTCTTGACTATATTTTCTAGTCATTTTGCAACTCATTTGATAAATATAAGTGCGAGTTTTCATGGAAAACACAAAATTGTCTGGGTGACCCCAAACTTTTGAATAGTAGTATATGTGCTCAACATTCAGCTTTCGCCCTTCTCCATAGAGCAGCACCTATGGGGTGACGGAACGTGATACTTGGTTGAGTGATAAGTATATTGCTAAAATCTGCAATAATGTTCTGTAAAAGAGAACTAGTTCAGCCACATAAGTAACTTTCTTATGCAGCAACCTCCTCACTACACCACCTCCACCCAGCGAGGTATCCTCTCAGACAAGGCTGCACTTCAGGATTTGAACCAGGGTCCACACAGAAGACACTGCTTAAGCACCTGACCACCAGCTCAGGCTGTTCTCTGAGCTTTCTTATTGTCCCAAATGTAAACGTCACTACTAACAGGAATAAGAACATGTCATCTTTGGAAGAATTTGTCGCCAACAGTTGAAAGCAGAGGTAGCACACTGGTAAAGATCTCTGCTATTAAATTAGAGGCATGAGGACCATGTGATTTCTATTTCCAGGATCTCCAGCCTTAAAAGCAGTTAACCCCCAAGCCACCGTGCTGTCATGTCCCAATGTCATCCAAGGTTTTTCTTGTTGAAGGTCCGATTACCTGTTTTTAAAAGAGGTGAAAAATGTATCCTGGTAAAGCTGCCGTGCAGCTAGCTCACAGCTTGCATAATCCAAGTTGAATGCAGGAATCACTTCTGTACAATGTGGGTTCTAACCCCCATGTTGTCCACCTGGTGACCTTGGGCAGTTCCCCCTTTCCCAAAGTGCCACCTATGGAGGGATGGATTATGATACCTGTTTGAGTGATGAGTATATTGCTATAATCTACAATATAAATGCAGCTGTCTCAAAAGAGACAGCTGCATAAGTGACTTTCTTTACAAAATTAACTTTCTTATACAGCAACAATCTCACTGCACTGCCTCCACACCACTATAAACACCACTGAGCAAAGTACCATTTTAGACAATCCACACATCAGAATATGAACCAAGGACTGCACAGAAGACACTCACCATTCAGACACCACTTAATCACCACACCACCAGGTCACATTGGAATCTTAGCTTTCTTATTGTCCCCATAAGACCAAATGAAATCATTACTTCCAGCAGGAATAAGAACATTTCATTTTTGGAAGAGTTTGTGGCTGGCTCTTGACAGCAGAGATAGTGCACTGGTAATGTTCTCTGCTGATGAATTAGAGGAGTCAGGAACATGCGGGCTCTATACCCAGGATCTCCTTGTGTCTCAGTTTTGAAAGTCTTTCACCAGTTTAGGTTAACGAGGTGAGGCATCCTTTTAAAGGAGAAACGCATTGCCCTGTTGAGCGTCAGCCGCTTGCCAAAATTGTTGTCACCTTCAAACACAAGCAATAAACTCGTATAAGTAAGGAGACTGCCATCTACCATACAAGCAGGATGCTTTGAACCCGGGGACATGGGCTAACTCCATAGCAAACCAGGACTAGCCACTTAAGCACCAAGCCATCACGCTGTCGTGCTGCTGCCCTCCCCAATTTGATATTAAAGTTTTTCTTGTTGTAGGTCCGATTACCCTTTTTTAAAAGAGGTGAAAAATGGGTCCTTGAAAAGCTGCTGTGCAGCTAGCTCACAGCCTGCGTGGTCCAAGTTGAGTGCAGGAATCACTCCTGTACCATGTGGGTTCTAATCCCCATGTTGTACTGCTGGTGACTTTGGGCTGCTCCCTCTTTCCCAAAGTGCCATCGATGGAGTGATGGATTATGATAACTGTTTGAGCGATGAGTATATTGCTGAAATATGCAATAATCTACTATATAAATGCAGCTGTCTCAAAAGAGACATAAGTAACTTTCTTATGCCCTAACAATCTCACTGCACTGCCTCCACACCACTATAAACACCACCCAGCAGAGTTTCCACCACCCTCAAACTGCGATTCGTCTGTCCATAACACTTTTTTCCAATCTTCCTCTGTCCAATGTCTGTGTGCTTTTGCCCATATTAATCTTTTCCTTTTATTAGCCAGTCTCAGATATGGCTTTTTTTTTGCCACTCTGCCCTGAAGGCCAGCATCCCGGAGTCGCCTCTTCACTGTAGACGTTGACACTGGCGTTTTGCGGGTACTATTTAATGAAGCTGCCAGTTGAGGACTTGTGAGGCGTCTATTTCTCAAACTAGAGACTCTAATGTACTTGTCTTGTTGCTCAGTTGTGCTGCGGGGCCTCCTACTTCTCTTTCTACTCTGGTTAGAGCCTGTTTGTGCTGTCCTCTGAAGGGAGTAGTACACACCGTTGTGGGAAATCTTCAGTTTCTTGGCAATTTCTTGCGTGGAATAGCCTTTATTTCTAAGAACAAGAATAGACTGTCGAGTTTCACATGAAAGCTCTCTTTTTCTAGCCATTTTGAGAGTTTAATCGAACCCACAAATCTAATGCTCCAGATTCTCAACTAGCTCAAAGGAAGGTCAGTTTTATAGCTCCTCTAAACAGCAAAACTGTTTACAGCGGTGCTAACATAATTGCACAAGGGTTTTCAAGTGTTTCCTAATCATCCATTAACCTTCTAACACAGTTAGCAAACACAATGTACCATTAGAATACTGGAGTGATGGTTGCTGGAAATGGGCCTCTATACACCTATGTAGATATTGCATTAAAAACCAGACGTTTGCAGCTAGAATAGTCATTTAGCACATTAACAATGTATAGAGTGTATTTCTGAATAATTTAATGTTATCTTCATTGAAAAAAACTGTGCTTTTCTTTAAAAAATAAGGAAACTTCTAAGTGACCCTAAACTTTTGAACGGTAAACACACATGCACTTACTTTTTATGTAGGATATTAGTGAAGGGAGTTCAGCAGGTTGATGGGATGAGATTCTTCACTCCAGCATTTCTCCTGCTCACACCCTGACAAAGTGCCGCCGAAGGTCTCCCCTCCACCTCCATCACGTCCCGACTGGTAACAGCAGCAGGAGGGGAGGTTGTGTGAAGAGTAGGGAAGGGGGGCTGTAGGGGGAGATTTTAAAGTAGCACAGGGAGTTTTAGTAATAGCAGCACAGACCACGGCTCCTATTACAGTCGGACAGCAGTTCTTAGCTGCTGTGCCATCCCCTTAGAAATGCTGTACCCTGCCGCCTGAGACACTGATCATTTGGGCAACCAGCAGGCGGCCCACTTTTCACCGGCCAATCTGGCATTTGCCAGAACTGCCAGATGGCCAGTTCGGCCCTGCATGTGGGGCACGCATGTGAGGAATGTCTCTCAAAAGTATGTTTGAAGTGTTGGGAAGAATAGGTCAGGGTATACTAAGTATAACAAAGCATTATAGCAGCGATCTAAAGATCACATACTAAAGTTCCCTAGTGGGACTAAAAAAAATTAAGTAAGTAATCTGAAATAAAAATTATTAGTAAAAATTACAGTAAAAAAAATAAATAAAACCATTTTTTCGCATAAAAAGTGGTTTTATTTAGTAAAAGTGTAAAAAATTAATAAAAGTACACATATATGGTATCGCTGTGACCATAAGGACTCAAACAATAAAGTTAATATGTAATTTAAACTGCAAGGTGAACACCACAAAAAAAACAAAACACAAAAAGCTATTTTTTTCCCTTGCCCCCCAAAAAAGTCATAATAAAATTTAATCAATAAGTCGAATATACCCGAAAACAGTACCAATCAAAACTACATCTCGTCCCGCAAAAAAGATGCGGAATAAGTTTCCATAATTTATTCACAAATGAAAAACATCACATTCCTGGGCAAAACATTGGGTGGAAAAAAACACTGAGTAAAACATTTTTTGAAAGAGAAGATATAGAGACTGTATACATAAATCTTTCTGCAATAGCTCCTAGTTATGTCATGATGATGGTGGTGTATTTTTACATCTACTTTTCCATGCCATGCACAGTGGTATATAATATTACTGACCTATTAATCTCAATCACAGTGTAAAAGAAATCTAATGTGGGCCAAAGTAGTGCTGGTATGGGTAACCGAGACAGAGACTGGCCAAGCCGGAGATAAAATCGAATCCCCTAAGTGGTAGGGACTCCATGGCCACCCATTAACCCTGCCTACAATATGGCCCGTGTTTGTTCTATGATCCATCTCCGGAATGTACTGCTCTCTTCATTAATTTCTTTAGTCGTTATGGGAAACAGCCAAGCACGCTTCTCTGTTCATTTACTGCCTGGATGCGGCGGCCGGTGGCCAGAGGTGGGACCCACATCTATCTGACACTTTTTGGCATATCTTGTGGATATGCCATACAGGTTTATGATGGGAATAACCCTTTAATTATAACTAAATCGACTATTTAGCTGTGGATAGGATTTTTCTTTCCTCTCCCCATTATCCACACATTTCGAATATACATCAGTAGCTCATCTTTCCTCTTGCAGATTAATTTTTCATTGATTCTTTTACTATTTCAACTTGAACTTTAGCAATTTCTAATTGAAATCTCTGTTCCGTTTTACTGCTGAATGAAGATGAAAGATTTACATGGAGTAATCTTTGTTGATGAGATTGACTGGGACAAAAATATTGGCTACATCGACATCTTTTTATTTTTGTAAGTTCTCAATTCTATATAGTCTTGAATGGCTAGGCCTCATGCACACGACCGTAGCCGTGTGCACGGCCGTGATTTTCGGGTCGGCCGGCTGCGGACTGTCAGCCGCGAGCCGCCCGCAAATCGCAGGACATGCACATGGCCGCAGCCATTATTTTCAATGAGCCCGGACCGCAGAACACGGCCGTAATAAGACAGGTCCGTTCTTTCTGCGGTGCGGTCCCCTGGGCCATGCACGGACCGTAAAAACTACGGTCGTGTGCATGGCCCCATAGAAATGAATGGGGCCGCAATTCTCCCGTGGATTTTCGGGGGAATTGCGGCCGCAAAAACACGTTCGTGTGAATGGGGCCTAAGATATACTGTATAGGTGTTTGCTTTTTCCCCCACATTAATTTCTAGGTATAATGTCCCTTTGATGGGCAGGATGGGATGCAGAAGATTGCTGATACCAAGCAATTTTCTTACCATGTTAGATCCATAACAGAAGAAAGGGCTATCCAGACTCACCCATTGATTTATTCAGCATCCTCTCCATTAAAATACCCCAGAAATATATCCAAATACAATCATGAGCACGGTCTTATGTTGGTAAATGCGGTTTTCTTTTTTGTTTTTTTTATATATTTTTTATTGTGCTGGCTATTAAGAAAGTAATACCGCTCTCCTACAGAATTCACTGATCATTCATCTGCTGCCTCGGTTCTAAAACTCTATTACCAGGCCCTTGAAAAGAACAAATGCTGGGGACCCACATACATTACACTTCAATTGGAGTTGACGATTTAAGGATGATGAATCTGCCGTCACACTATTTGATGGAAAATAGGTCAATTTCACTAGTAGTGTTACTGCGTCTGTAAATGATTTGTTCATATTTTGAATGCTTGTACGTCTCAGTTCATAAAATAAAAATCCTCTTCTAGAGCAACATTTCATAAATGTAAATCACTTGAAGCAGCAGGGCCTTTGATAGTAACAATAGATAAATAGATTCCAGCATCCCACTGTTGCTACAGCATCAGGTGCACAAATGGCGGCAATCAATTCAGAATAAAAGCAGGGGTTTGTCGTTGTTTTAATAAATCGGCAAGGAAATGCCTACAAACATTGAAGAACATTGAAGAATTATACATGAACAAAAGGAGTGACAGCAGCAATTGATCAGAATCCATCTAATTGGGAGAGGCACGCTTTCAAAACAGCGGTCCACCCAATTCTTGCTAAACTACAAGATGAGACATAAGGAAGTCTGAAAACCTAAACAACTCTCATTACATTATTAGTATTTCTCCCAGGAGTTTTTAGACAAACCCTGAATTGCATTTTCTTTTTTGTTAAAGGCGTTATCTTGTGAAGACAACCCCCTGTCTGCATGCCGTATTACAGCATTACATAGACAGGGGTCCCCAACTCAGGACGCACCTATGGGCCATAACAAAGAGCCACTCTGTATGAGCGGCTCCCACTCTGGTGGACTTGTATCTGAATGGCTGCCATGTACTGTAATAGTACATTTCCCTTGCAAAAGCCAAGACTCTGCAACTCTACCTGGCAAAATCAGCAATTTGCTGGGATCACAGGGAGCTGACCCGTGGCGATCAGCTGATAAGACAATTTTACCGGTAACGATTTATTGATAAATGCAATAATAAGCCCTAGTAAAGATAATGATATAAAAAAAATATTGGACATGCTTTTCATTTTGATGAATTATTGATTGTAATTTTAGAATATTTGGTAATCTGATGGGTAATCCACTAGAAGACACATTGAACATGCTGGTCGTATATTTTTTTTAGAAGATAATCACTAATCATTTTGTTTATGGGAAAATCTGGTAATTTGAAAATTTGTTTCTTAGTTTGCACATCATTAATGAAATCTATTGCCATGATTTATGTGTTGTCCCACAATTCCATGCACTGCTAGGAACCTATAGTTGTTCATGGACCATGAACAAATGGCAATGCTACAGGACAACTATGATAGTTCCTATAGTGTAATGGCTGCCATAAGTGGTTGTCACCTTTGGAAATCTATCAGATCAAGATAATTCAGAATCATAAATAGAATATTAACAAACTTCATACAAGGGATCAATTCAGGGACTCACATCTCCTGTAACATGTTTGGCATACCCACATGAAATATAATAATAAAATACTGAAAATAAGTAGAATGCCATCTGCTGCCCTCGCCCTGGCCTACATGTCATTTCCCCAAATCTAATTTTGATGTATTCGAGCAAAAAGTAGAGCCCTGATTGACCGCTCATCTGACACATGCATTACCTGTGTTTTGGTGATGCGGCTCAGTCTTCTTTTGTGGAATTCCTATCCTATGAACCCCTGCTTAGAAGTCAAATAAATGAGGAGTCACATAAAAATAATAGGTAAATTATGAAGTTAATGTGCACAGACCTTGATGAGATTCGGAAAGGGCTCATAGATGCTCTAAACGGGCTTTACTTAGTGACAGACTCCTTTTAGGCCAATCCTTGTGTCCTTTAACCCCGTATGTGTACAGCGGATGTGAGCTTTCACAATATGGCGTGGGCTCAGGAGCTGAGCCTGCACCATAACCAGCAGGTTCCAGCTGTTTCATACAGCTGACAACCAGCTGTTAAACCCGTCAAATGCCAGGGTCAATAGCAACTGCAGCATTTGAGTGGTTATACAGAAGAAGGGGGCTACCTTCGTCCGCTAATCGAACCCCAGAGACAAAATCGCAGGGTCCCAATCGATTGCCATGGCATTAGGAGGCCTATTGAAGGCCTCAAGGTCTACCTTCTGTGCTCTACTATTAAGCCTTTCAAGAGGTTTAATAGTAGAGCACAGATAAAGGCTCTTGGAATGCAGTGAGGGAAAACACAAAAATGAAAAAACAAAAATTAACTGTGTCCTTAAGGGGTTAAATCCAGCACTTATATAAGAATTACAATGTTGTGTTGGAGGAAATTGATGAGTAGAAATTATGAAGGAGCGCGCAATGGAGTCTATACATCGGACTACTGTAGGTTCAGTTTCTGCGCACCAGAAAAGAGAGAGAGAGACGTCTGGGCAATAAGGATCACGGGGCTTCGAACCATTCACCATAGTCACATATGGACCTATTACCACCCACCATAGTCATGATACACTTGGGCTGGGTTAAGAAATTGCGTTTAAGCAGCAGTCAACACTTGATCTTTTGCATTCTTGTATTTAACCTTTGATGACTGCAGCACTTGACTAAGGGGCTGTGGGCCACCTCTAGCATTGGTCATATGGGCACGGACCAAATACCTGAATGTTCATGCACTCCTTCTCGGAAGCATTCTAGAAGTTTTAGAATTATTTTCTATTTTTAACACGGTCCAGCAGAATTGTACATTGAATATTTAAATTATGCAGAAACTTTGGAACATTTAAATATTTCTTAAATTACTTCAAAGTTAAATGGTTTATCTGCCACTAGCCAGTTGGACAGATGTTACTTTTGTCAGTCATCTAAAACGTGCGTATGAGTTTTGTGAACCATTAGTCCCTAATAGGGAACATGCTGTAAAACAGCAGTTATCTTTAAAACAGCTCCTGCTTTTCATCCTGCAACCTTAAGTGAGGAGGATTCATGTAGGGAATATGGAGCTCACAGCAAAATAGATCATTAGAGATATATTGATGGGACAAGAATGCGGCATTACGGAGCTGTCGCAGTAATCTTCCTGAAATAAGCCAGGAGTATCAACTCGATACACACAGATGATTTCTCACTGTCCTCGCATCTCATCTGTTCATTTGGATCACGGAAGTGAAGTGCTTGATTTTATTGGGTATCTTTACACACTGAAATTGAACAGAGAAAACATTTTATATTTAATCTTTTATAACATATTTCTTAAAAGTAGATTGTGAAGTACGGGAAGGATTATTATAGTGTATGCTAAAATGTTTCCAATGTGTTAATGATCAACCAGATGTTGGGGCATAATCCCTATCATACCAGCGCATTTTACATAGATCAATGGTATATATGAATCTTAGCATAGTTTACAAACTACCAGGGGTGTATCTATAGGAGGTGCAGGGGTAGCTGTCACACCCTGGTCCCATAGGTCCCTCTGCCACATTAGAAGACAATATTAGATTGTTTACGAGCACTGGAGGTATAATCTTCAAGCATTTATAGTTGATATCCATTAAAAGAGAGAGTTTAAGCATGCATACTAAAAACAATAGGAGCACCACATATGCGCTTTGAGCGTTCAAATCGTTCTTTATCAAAGCAACATTAGCAGACATCAGTATTATAAATGGCACACAGTAGGTGGGGGCCCTCTTACAGATTTTGCATTGGGGCATAGGAGCTTCAAGTTACGCCTCGGCAAACTATGATACAGATTTAAATGGATTACATCTGCCTTAAACACTTAAAAAAAATATAGGTGTTCTGCAAAACGAAATATTTCTACCACTAGGTGGGGCTATAGCGTATTTTGCTACTTATGTTTAAATTAAAGCACTTTATGTTATGCTGAAAACCCTTTTGGCCGCTCTTGGATACATTTGTCTTAATGGCACACCTTTAAAAAATACAACTTGTATCATATCAAGCTAACCATGTTGATGTTTTTTTTTATGAAGCACTACAGGTCTTCTCCTGGAGTTTAAAGGGGTCCTCTCAATAAGTCAACCCCTTTCTATATGCCACCTGTTAGGAAATGTCAGTCTCGTTAAGATTATCATGACTATTACTCTAGCTTCGGGGTGGTTCAGGTTTTAGTTGTTGAGCCTATCCCACTTCTCTGTCCTTCTTCCTATCAGATTGAAGGGTGGAGTATTTAAATCTGTTTTGGTTCTGTTTTCTTTGCTTGTGATTTTCCCTGTTTCCATTTGTTTGATCAAGCTACTGACTATACCCTGTACCTTTTGACTATTTGCACCTTTT
This sequence comes from Rhinoderma darwinii, assembly GCF_050947455.1. Lineage (NCBI taxonomy): Eukaryota > Metazoa > Chordata > Amphibia > Anura > Rhinodermatidae > Rhinoderma > Rhinoderma darwinii. The sequence goes on from NC_134694.1 coordinate 96,323,765, forward strand.
GGAACTGGACCTCGGCTTGTCTCTGGATTAACCTCTGCTTACTGATTTGGACTTTCTGCTCCTGGCTGGTTTTGACCTCTGCAAGTCCAGATATCTACTAGCTTTGTAATTTGGACTTTCTGTTTATCCTCTGGCTGTCTTGTCATCTGCTCTGGTATTGCCTGCAGTGCACCTCTAATCCAACACCGAACACTGTTAAAGCAACCTGGGTTATATGCAGCAAAATCCATCCTGCCTTGCGGTGGGCTCTGGCGAAAACCATAGAGTAGCCTTAGACTCTGTTGATCAGAGTTGTGACGGATTTGGGGCTGCGGATTTATTTGCACGCTCATTCCTGACAGTCTCCAGCAACCTTTGGGGAATCGCTCACCTAACAATTCCATAAATGTCCACCGTGGGAATTACACAAGTGGTGATTCCATAACATAAGCAAAAGCCCTTTATTATCATTTTTTCACAATGGAACCTATGCAAGCCCAGGTAGAACAGATGCACGATTTGACTCAGCTGAAACAAGGTCTGGCCATAAGGATTCAACATCATGAAACTGTGCAGGCCCAAGCAGTCATTCCAGTCGCAACTCCGATTGAACCTAAAGTGAACCTACCTGATTGTTTTTCTGGTAATCGTAAGTCTTTTGTTAATTTTCGGGAGAGTTGTAAGTTGTATTTTCGACTAAGACTTTTCTCCTCTGGAACTGAGCAGCAGCGAGTTGGTGACGTCATTTCACTTTTGCAGGGAGATCCTCAAACCTGGGCCTTTTCATTGAGACCTGATGCCCCTGAACTTCTTTTGTGGAGATCTTCTTTGAGGCCTCAGCTTTAATTTATGGAGAACCAGATATCACTGCAGTGGCTGAGGCCAATCTGTTATCTCTCCAGCAAGGACTGCGTCCTGTCGAAGATTATTGTTTGGAATTTAAGCGGTGGTCTATCTCTTCGCAGTAGAATGATGCTGCACTCCGATGTCAATTCCGCTGAGGCCTTTCTGAGACCTTGAAATATCTCCTAATAAATTACTCTCTGCCCTTGACTTTAGAGGATACCATGACTCTTGTTGTGCGTTTGGTTCGACGACTACGAGAGCGCAAAAATGAAAGATCAACAATGGCCTCTCTCCTTCCCTGTGCTGAAGTCCCTTCATCTGATGCACAAGAGCCCATGCAGTTGAGCTCCACTATGTCTCCTCAAGAACGGAGACATTTTCGGAAACGCAGAGGGCTGTGTTTCTATTGTGGGGAAGCTGGTCATATGCTCAAGAACTGTTCCAAATGTCAAGCTCCGGAAAACTTTGGAGCCTAGATGGTCCCTGGGAATGCCATCTAGGCAGTCAGGTTTTTCCCACATTTTCTCAAAAAACCCTTTTGCCTGTTAATGTATGGTTTAATAATGTTTATATTTCTGGTCAAGCTTTTGTAGATTGTGCTTCTGTGGCTAATTTCTTAGATTTCCAGGTTGCTTGTTCATCTGAGTACCCAGGTCAAATTATTCGCTATTGATAATACCCCTCTCTCTCAGGAGTCGGTCAAGTACTCCACTCCGCCTGTAACTTTGGAAGTGGGTACTTTGCATACTGAACTAATATCTTTCTTTATCTTAGAAAATTTGCTTTCTGAAGTATTATTGGGTATTCCATGGTTGCAGACACCATAATCCAGGTATTGATTGGGTGAAAGCAGATTTGATTAAGTGGAATCCTAAGGGTATGTTCACACAGGCTATTTTCGGCCATTTTTCGGGAATTCAGACAAAAGTGGAGTACGTCTGCGTGACGGCCGTTAAAACAACGTCCGTCACATGGATGCATGTATTTCAATGGGGCCGTTGTTTCAACGGACCGTGTGAAGAGTCCAATGAAAAATAGAATAGAATATGTCCTATTTTGTTCCGTTTTCCCAGATCCCTCCATAGACTCAAGTCTATGGGGATCCATGAAAACAGACCTGCAAGGGGAGAACCTCGGACGTCAAAAAGGTCATGTTTTTCACGTCCGAGTTTCCTCACGTTCGTGTGAATCTGGCCTTAGGGTATGTTCACATGCAAACGTAAAATACGTCTGAAATTACGGAGCTGTTTTCAGGCGAAAACAGCTCCTGAATTTCAGACGTAATTGCTCGTACTCGCGTTTTTTGCGGCGTCCATTACGGACGTAATTGGAGCTGTTTTTCAATGGAGTCAATGAAAAACGGCTCCAATTATGTCCCAAGAAGTGACATGCACTTCTTTGAGGCGGCCGTCTTCTTACTTTTGACAGTGGCACGTAAAAAAAAAGCCTGTCTGCACAGAACACCGTAAGACCCATTGAATTCAATGGGCAGATGTTTGCTAACAGTTTGGAGCCGTTTTTTCGGCCGTAATTTCAGGCGAAAAATGCCTGAATTACGTCCGTAAATAGGGCGTGTGAACATACCCTAAGAGTGTACTCTGTGATAGTTAACCCATTCACAGAATTAACCACTTTACTACACATTCCTATACCTCCAGGGATATTATCTTAACCCCGTCATTGCCTAGCCCACCAGGATGTTATAATTAACCCATCCAATGCCCTAGACTACCAGGGATGTTACCTATAACTGCAGGGCAAATTAAGACTCTCTGGCTATTTTCCAGATAGATGACAGCTATGATGGCGGAAGGGGGCTCACACTGTTTTTGCACAGGAGCCCTCAGATTTTTGGGTCTGGCCCTAGTCTTGAGTGTCCAAACGCCTCGGATTTTCGTATAATTAAGTGCAATTTATCCTCAGCGACAGTAAGGTATGTTGTTGTAACAAGATAAAATAAGTTATGACAAAGCTGTGTACGCACCATATAGTAGGAATGTTATGGCAAAAATAAAATATATGGATTTTCCATGGTTCACCACAACTTTTTATAGTCTGCAGACATTTATTTTCCATATTTTGTAAAGACATACTGTACATGGAACTTTGTTCATAACTTAGATACTGAACAGGGGTGTCAGAGGAATGAATACCAAGAAGTGTACAGAAAGAAGAAATGTTCTAATAACCTTTGTGTCACATATCTGTCATTGCTATCTGTTTAGACGTGGCACAGAGATCAATGGATTTCAATGGCACACTATTTCCCCAGAGGCTTTCTATTGTAAAAGTCCATTTGAAACACGGTGAGCGAGCTGACATGTTCATGAGCCTCTCCTACCAGGAAGTCTGATGTGTGCAGCTCGCACAGCGCACTGGTGACATTACTCCATTATTTAGTATAAAATAGCACCATCTTGAAGATGAAGCTGAAGAAAGACGAATTTCCTTTGAAGATTAAATTGAAATATTGGTTGAAAGACTTTCACTACATTCAGTAGTACTTGGAATTTATTGTCCATACCAGGGCTAGCATGTTGGGGCCTATTTATATAGTAAATAGGGCAGACAAATGGGCAACACTGCACCTGTATGCTACATGCGGTGTTATAAAGCGGTCACTGGCACACGTGTACGACTAACCTGAGATGCTAGATATGTGTGATAAATAAGAAAAACTCACCTTCTAGATTTATAAATAAAGTGAAATATGTTTAACAGACATGGTTGCTGCCTTACGGAGGAACACATTTGCCTGAGCCATAAAATCAAGTAAAATAGCACACAAACTATTTGAACTTCCCTTCCTCATAACATCCACTGCACTCCAACCAATAAAACCTTCAAGTATACCCTAAAACCTCCCCTCTTCAGACAAGCTAATAAACTGGACTCCATCAGCTCCTGCTGTACTGTCTGCCCCGGACCCTTACTTTCCCTCATCTCTTGTATCTACAACCAGGGCCGGCCTTAGGTTGGATGTCACCCTGTGCGGGACTCTCTATTGCTGCCCTTCACAAACCAAAAATGAACCACATATATAGACACGCACATACTGGAACATATATACTGTACATACATAAAGGCAGTGGCGGATCATCATTAGGCATAAGGCTCCCAGAGGGCCCATGGCCGCCCGAACGGCACATGACCGCATGGGCCCACTCATGCCCGGTGGCGTCACTAGCAGGGGGACCTGATGCTAGCGACAGCCACATTCACTTGTATTGCATCCTCAGGACGCAGATACAAATGAATACTATAGGCTGCAGGCCATGTTAGACTTGCAGCCTATAAGGCACTGGTAAGACTCCCTACGTAGGCCGCGTGATGACATCACTGCATCACACTTGTCTGCGCATGCGTCCTGCCCAGGGGATGTGCATCGCTCTGTCCATCACGGAAACGGGGTAAGGTAAGTAACATATTCTTATTTTATTCATTTTTTGGGGGGGGGGGAGTGCTGCGTAGCACTATATACAAGGGGGGACGATGCTGTGTAGCACTATATACAAGGAGGGGACGCTGTGTAGCACTATATACAAGGGGGACGACGACGCTGTGTAGCACTATATAAATGGGGGATGCTGTGTAGCACTATATACAAGGGGGGAAGCGCTGTGTAGCACTATATACAAGGTGGGAAGTGCTGTGTGGCATTATATACAAGGTGGGCAAGCACTGTTTAGCACTATATACAAGGGGGGAAGTGCTGTGTGGCACTCTATACAATGGGGAAGCTCTGTGTAGCACTATATACAAGGGGAAGTGCTGTGTAGCACTATATACAAGG